>NC_056585.1:22892510-23265384 GCF_018340385.1 Cyprinus carpio | reverse complement strand
TGCTGGACTTTTGAATTTTCTATTCATCAAAGAATCTTGGAAGATTTTTTTTTTTGTATGTATTGTATGTATTTCCACAAAAAATATTAAACAGCACAGCTGTTTTTAACATTGACAATAAGAAATGTTTCTTGAGCAGCAAATCAACATATCAGAATGATTTATGAAGGATCATGTGACACTGAAAACTGGAGTATGGATACTGAAAATTCAGCTTTGCATCACAAGAATAAATAATATTATTAAATATATTCAAATGGAAAATAGTTACTTTAAATTGTAATCTTATTTAGCAATATTATGGTTTTACTGTATTTTTTGCTCAAATACCTGCACATATGACTCCTTTCAAAAACATAAAAAAATCTTACTGATCCCAACTTAATGTACAGCACTGCTGAACTTTAATATGAAGCTATGAACACTCTCAAATGCTCGTAGCGCACATCGTTCTTTAAAAACGAATCTGAATAATCAAATAAGCCTAGTGCTTAAACTCAGTGTAATTTCGTTTGAATTGTAATTTCCAGCATTCTTAAAATGATTCCATTATGACCTCTGCCCCACATAGAGCACTTTTGAATTTCCTCATTTATATGTGACAAAGGTCACACACACAAACAGCTGCAATGAGTGTTTTTTGTGGATTGGTGAGGACCTTACAACCACTTTAGTTGTCGTGGTTCATACTTGAGGAAAGAAGGGATAAAAATGGTACATTTTCACTGTGTGAGTCATGGAAACTTCAATATAAACCTGCCTGCGCACACGTTTCATGCATTACTCAACATTTATTGAATTTGAGGTGATAAAGAGGTGGGGAGGTTTAGTAAACCTTTATTCCCTTTCTCTCTTTCCCAGCATCCCCTCTCACCTGTCTGAAGAAGAGGCAGTCACGCAAGACACTGTACGTCTGAGACAGATGAAAGAGACAGATTCATTTCCTAGAACTAATACCTGTTGGGACAGGAGCACAAAGAGCAGGCCTCCTCTAGTGGCCTGGGTGTGGGCTTCTCTAAAGATGATTTATGTGTGTTTTACCACATTCGTCTGAATCAGTTCCTTTGCAATCTAAACAAGTCTCTGTAGTAGCTTCCCCAGTGCTGTTACAAAGCCATTTTTCAAAGAAAGCTAAACAAATCACAGATTTGAGTGCCTTTGAAAAATATATCTGTTCCATTAGAAGAAAAAAGGAGGCAAAAATATTTAGAAAGGTGGGCTTCATTGTTGTTTTTGTTTGTATAAAAATATGTCTGGAAGAGCTGTGATGAAATATACATATTATTTATCCTTTAAAGAACTGCACTTTTCCCAATAAAAAAAAAAAAAAAAAAAGCTGAAGTTATAAAAGTGAAAATAATTTACAGGCCTTTTATCTAGCAGTGTTAATGTTGGTATGTGTGCAGTAAAGGCAGGTGATTGTTTGACAGAGCAGTGAGAGCTAAAAGAGTTTCTGATACGAGGGCTGCTGGTTAAATCTAATAAGTGTCTGAGGACAGGCCTTGCTTGTCTTCTGCCCCAGGGCTTGACATCTTATCGCCATCATTCCCAAAGTCATGTGGTCTGAATGCAGTGCATCAGGGGGCATATTACAGAAAGATCCTGACTTTAAAATCTTATCTTATTTGTTTGGTAACCATGGTAATTTCAGTTAGGACCACATTTAGGACAAAAACTATTACTGAACAGCATTTCCTAAGTGTGTTATCTTATCTTAACTACAGATAGGAAGGGGGTATTACAGAAACCTTGACAAAAAAAAATGCTAAAAACTGTCTTAACTTTAGGACAACCCCACAGCTGTCCTAACTTTAAAATGATTTGACTGAAAAAACGCTTACAGTTGTGCTGTCCAACAATGGTATTACATTTATTAATAATTGAAAATGAATAACGGAGATGTTTAATAGTAGAAAGGCTCTTGAAAGGCCCTGAAAACACTTTTTAAAAAAAGTAATTACAGACTGCTGTGCAACATGATATTACAGTTAGCACAGGAACTGCAACCAGCATTACTTAGACAAACAAAGCATCATGGAGCATTACCGGTTATAGTGCAAGTGACTAATGCCTTGCGTTTTTTTTTTATACAAAAGGTGATTTTCAAAGTGAAGTAGCTTCTATTATTTTGTTTACCTCATCAGCAGCTCGCAGTGTTGGCTGCTTGGTAACAGACCTGAGAGTGGATTGCCGAGCTTGATAATGCAATTTAAGATTTCCTAGAGATAAGACACGGTTTTGTAAGATAGGATAAGAATCCCAAATCAATTTAAGATTTGCTTCTGTAATACGAATTTGTGAAAAATCCTAATTTAACATATCTTAAGTTAAGACCTAAGATAAGAAATTTTCTCTAATACGCCCCCTGATTCCCAGATCAGCATTCTCTCATGAACACATTGGGCCCTATCATACACTCGGAGCAATGTGGCGCCAGGAGTGACACAAGTGTTTTTTTGCTAGTTTCAGCCCAACGCAGTTATCATTTTCAAGTCCTGCACCACGTTGTTTAAATAGCAAATGCATTTGCGCCCATTTGTACACCCATGGGCATGCTGGTCTGAAAATGAGGTGTATTCAGGCACATTGTTGGCACGTTGCTATTATGAGGCAACTGAAATACATTGCTCCTTTGACCAACTGAAACCTGGTCTAAAGTCAATGGCACAATATGGCCTTTAAAGGGAATGGGAGATGAGACTCTTATTGGTTTATTGCACGTTACGCCCAAAACACATCCATGACTCATTAAGAGAATAGGTACAATCCTTTTGGACCATGCACCCGGCGCACCGACCATTTTTCCAGTCATTAAACTAGCAAAAGTGGATTCAGACACACCCTAACTGCACCTGCGCCCTGTGCTTTAGACCATGCACTTACATAGTTAAAATATGGCCTATTGTGTGCTTTAAAGCACACTAGGGAGCCGGGGCCCACTAGGGGGCCTCAGCAAACTTCCAAGATGAATTAAAATTATTTAAAACAAAACAAAACAAGCATTAAAACAATCTTAACTTTAATTCATCCCTTCAAAACTTTTTTTGTTTTCGTTTAAAGAGCTAGGGCTCCCATGGCCTTGAAAAGCCTTGATATATGAGGTAGCCTAATTTTAAAAGTGTGATTATATAGAAGGTAAATTAATAAAATATTCCATGGTCATTTTTATATATAAAAAAAATCTAGACAAGCTCTGCAATATTTAATGCATGTAGAAATTTTATGTGTGTATATATATGTGTGTGTATAGACCATGGGGCCTTCAAATATTGTTGATAATAGGGGGGCCCTACAGTCTAAAAGTTTAAGAACCACAATTTTAAAGGTATAGTTCACCCACAAATACAACTTCTGTCATCCTCAGGTCGCTCCAAATCTGTATGACTTTCTTTATTCTGTGGAACACAAAAGAAGATATTTTGAAGAATGAGCTGGCTGTTCTTTTAACATACAATGCACAAAAATGCAAAAAGTAGTCAACATGATTCATGTGCTACACATATTTGCATAATAGGTTTGTGTGAGAATTAAACTGACATTTAAGTATCTATTCCATCATAATCTTTCCTATGAGTGAGCTGAATAATTAATTCTACGTAAAAAAAAGTCAGTTTCATAATTTTAATTACTGACTAATTATACGTAATGTATTAATACTGACTCCGATTTTAAATGAAAATAAAGTTTTTCTTTAGACCAAACTATCTGTTCATGAATTTTGCACTGCTTCAGTTATTTAGCCGAACAAAGTGTGATTTTCTCTTTTTTATGTCAATTTTTTAATGTTGTTTGATTAATATTAATAATATAATAGACAGTAATTTCTCATTAAATGTCACATATAACACCTCCCTATTGCCAAAAAAATTTATATGTACATAGGCCCTATGTTATCTAAAATCCTCTTGTGTATCGCGTAATTCCCGCAAGCTCCCTTTTGTTTTAAAATGAGTCTGACAAGCCTGATCTATAACCTCACCCATTTTTCACATTTATGCAGACAGATGTAAGAGTCTAATATGATCTATACAAGCAGCTTGAAAAGATCCATACATGCAGTCTAGAAATGTGTGTGTGTGTTTTTACAGTAACGTCCCAGGTCTCACTGAAGGCTTGTCTTAAGCATTGACACTGAGCAGTACACCACATGTGTGAGCGCTGCCTCCTTCTCTTCTGTCTTTCTCACATGATCTAACTGCTACATTGTAGAGACATTGATTTGAGCAGTGAGGCCCCCGTAACAAAAGGAAAGAGAGACAGAGGAGACTCTATGATGACCCTGCACGGAGAGGAAACAGGAAGTGAGACATCTGACCCACCGAGAGGCTCCTGCTGTGTTTTCCGGCGAGGCCGCTGATGGAGCGCCACATTTTTCTGAGGTTCCTCTTTCGGCTCACACTGGGAGATACGGACAAGTCATGAGAAACGGCACATAGAGGCAAATCTCACAGAGAGCCCAGGGGAGGCTTGAGTTTCAGTACAGCCTGAGAAACAACACGACCGTAACCCTTCCACCTGTAAGCCTCTTTCCCTCACACACAGTCACATCTCATTGTATTCAGTCTACAATCCTCATAAGGCAACCATAATCATGTTTGTCAGGAACACTAACCCCCAGATGCGAGGCATGGCTCCTGGTGGGGCGACAGAGCCTAGACCAGGGTTACTGTTCAACCAAATTACGCATGCTTTGCTTAATTTCAACTGCTTACTCAAAACATTCAATATACACAACAGTTTAAATGTTTGGGGTCTGTAATAGTTTTATATTTACACACACACACACACACACACACACACACACACACACACACACACACACACACCCATATATTTATATATATATATATATATATATATATATATACTATATATATGTTAACAAGTTTGATGATATATTATATATATATATATCATCAAATATATATATATATATATATATATATATCATCCTTTCTGAATAAAGATATTAATTTCCTTATGTGGAAGTGTATATAATAACTATTCAACTTTTTCCTCTTAATTTAAATGCACTGAAGAGTTTGCCCATCTTATATTAAACGGTTTTGCTTATTTTATATGCAAATCACTCTGTAAGTGTTCTGGTAATTCCTCAGCTAAAATGGCTAAAACTGAAATTAAAATATATAAACAAAACCATTAATGAATCTAAAATTAAACTGAAATGTAAAAAAAATTTGAAAATCCAAAACTATAGTAATCTTGGGGGAAACACTGAGAATGATAATAAATATGTGACCATTAGTTTAATTTCCTAAAGAGTTTTGATTGAGCCGTCCAACATGACAACTTCTAGTTCTGTCTGTCTGTCTGTCTGCACAGCTGTAGATGAGGTGAGACAGGTGTTTGTGAACACTTCAGTCAATACATGCACTTGTTTATTTTTGCATCCCTATTATAGTAAGTCCTTTATTTCTGGTCGGTCAGTGGCTCAGGAAGTGCCCTCTGTAACATTTCCATGTCACAGGAAGTCTTTCCAGCAGATCAGGATAACAAATATCTCCTGTTAGTAAACAGGTTTGTCGGTGACCATGTACGGTGTAGCCTTACATTTCCTTCAGCACAGATGAGCTCTGGTTATAGGGTTGTTGTTGACTGGCTGTGTGGTAATTGTAGCCAGTGTAGTGGCTGAAGCGTGTGGGGGTAGATTGGTGGCAGTAGGGGGGCACCAAACTTCTGGCCTGCGGGACGAGGGGGCTTTGCTGAGAGGACTGCTGGGAGGAGGGTTTGGGGGCTTCAGCCTCATTAGCAGCTAACTAATTGGAAGGAAAAGACCTTTCATGTGCTCCGTCTGACCTCCCAGACAGCAGGGGAGAGAGGAACAGATAGAGGAAAAAGGGAGGGGGAAGGAGGGAATGTGAGAACTTACAATAGAGGGAATGGCAGAAGAAAGATGTAAGAAAGTGCCCAGAGGTTGCCCGTTTCATAGCTCAGGAGACTTCATGGAGTTTCATTTAACTAGCAATTTTGTCTCAGATGTTTCTTTTAAAATTCCTTATTGGAAATAAAAATAGACATCAATGAGACAATAAGAAACTACTCTGAAACTAGCTTTTCAAGCTGCTCTTTTGAAAATGTAGTTTAATTTTAACTACACTACATGCTACTAATAAAAAGTGGGTAACTACAGTTAACTAAGCTTTTAAGGCAGCAATATCTTTTAAAACACATCTCTAAAATGAATCAAACTGATTTGACTGTCAAGTTAAATTTGACTCTCTAAAGCTGCACTACAGAACTTTGGCCTCTCTAATGCCATCTGTGGTTAAGACATGAAATTGTTTTTTTTGTGTGTGTGTGTTTATGCACTGATTTTCTGTGTGAATGAGTTATACTGATGTCCCCCTGTGATCAGCATATTGCAACAGATTTAATATTCTACTACAAGACCCACTGACAGGAATAAGAAAGTCCTACAATACTCTTAAAAATAAAGGAGGTTTTTGCAGAGATGCCATAGTCAACCGTTCTTAAAAAGAACCATTTTTCTTAGTGTGAAGAACATTTTATAATCTAAAGAAACTTTTTCCACTATAAAGAACCTTTTGTGGAATTTAAATTCTCCATGGATGTTAAGGTTCTTTGTGGAACCATCAATGCCAGTAAAGAACCTTCGTATAAAAAAAATATATGGCAGTCAAGAAACCAAGTAGTATATCTGCTACCAGACCTTTTTTTCTCTGTAACCACGCAGGGATGAATGACATAAACCTGAAATATTTTTGAGACTGATTGTTGATTTATAGATACTGACAAATCTGAACACAGAATATGACATTGTTGAGATCTTTTCTAAACATTCTTCTAGAAACGTGAGATTACTAAAGTCCTTTTCTTAGAAGGAAACATCTCAAAAGTGAGTCTCCATTTGCTTTCCATTTATTCTCATTGTTTTCATACTAATGAATGAAAAAGGGAATAAGAAAGCTAAACAGGGGAATGAAGCAATGAAATGTGAAAAGTGGTGAAGTGTTTAAAAGCAAAAGAGCATGGAAAGAGACCACATGAGACACATGGTTGTCAGAACAAGAAGACTGCATTAGAAGGACATATTTTCTAAAAGGAAAGATATTTATATTGGAGTTTTGGGTGTGAGGGCAACAGCAAACCAGGCAGTTGAGAACAGAGACATGCAGAGGCCATCAGGAGTCACGCTGGGATCGGGGGCCAAGCACAAAACCCACTCTACTCTGGAGTCTTTCTAGACTGCTTTAATGTCAGGTGTCACAGTTAATTTGAAAAACCCTCATAGCACCATCAAACGGACCAGCATCCACTGAAACATACATTAAGCTGCCATTTGAAGTGTGTGTGTGTGTGTGTGTGTGTGTGTGTGTGTGTGTGTGTGTGTGTGTGTGTATAGACAATTTGCCTAAATATGTGTTTGTGTGTACTAAGACTCAAGCGATCATGGTAGGGCTTGTTTAAGAACCTTCAAACTACCAACCACAGTTAAACCACATGTACTTCACATACCATCACAGAAGTATAAGGATTCAGATTAAACCAGTAAATTTCATATTATACAAATAGTACAATACAGATAAATTTAGATGGATTTGCATATTGGCTGGAGGTTGGCTCAGTTTGGGGTCTGTAAAATTTGTAATGTTTTTGAAAGAATAATTTATTTGATTAAAACACAGTAAAACCAAATATTCTCTATTCTATCCTACTGTTTTCTATTTTAATATATTGTAAAATGTAATTTATTCCTGTGATGGCAAATCTGAATTTTCAGCAGTGTCACATGATCCTTCAGAAATCAATCAAATTAATTAAAAAGATTCTGTGATGAATATATTGAATGTATTTGTGATAAGCATATTTTTATTATATTATAGATGTCTTTACTGTCATTTTTGATGAACTTAATTCATCCTTGCCAAATAGATTATTAATTTCAAATTTTAAAAAAAAATGTTCAAAAAATCTGTCCCCCAAATTTTGAATATTATTTTATTTTTACTAAAAAAAAAAACAGCAACTGTTCTACATTTACATTACATTTATGCATCTAGCAGACGCTTTTATCCAAAGTGACTTACAGTGCATTCAGGCTAACATTTTTTACATAATGTGTTCCCTGGGAATCAAACCCACAACCTTTTGCACTGCTAACACAATGCTCTACCACTGAGCCACGGGAACACTCTTTACTAATTCGTGTCTCATGTGAAGAGGTCTTTGGAGCTTGGTACTTTTTGGTACTTTTACTCGAGTAGATGAGGTGTGGAGTCAGCGGCAGCCTGACGTAAGACTGCGTGCTGGAATGTGGAGCTCTGGTTTGTTTTGCTGTCTGCTCTCTTGCCTTACCTGCGGCCCTCCCTCTCTCTCCATCTCTGCCGCTGGATCTAATTAGAGCGAAGGAGGGCTGCAGGACTGGAGTGTGTCACATACAACTCGACACAGTCAGGAAGGAGAGCAGGAAAGAAAGTGGGATTAACATGGGAGTAAAAGCATAAGAAATGTAGGGTGGAGTTCAAAGAGAGAGAGAGAGAAGAAAGTGAGGGCATAAAGCGGGGAAAAGAAATACAGAGAAAAGTTCCAGTCAGGAAATGAGAGAAAATGTGAGTGTGCGTGAAAGATCTAGCCTAGAGTTCTTTCCCATAGTACGTGAAAAAAAGAAAAACAGAGAATCTAATTTTTCACAGAACATTCCACAAATCTAGGACAACATGAGAAGTGACATGTAATATATGCTCACCTCTCTGCCCTACACATGGTAGACACATCTCAACGCTGGAGGGAACTTCTATAATCAAAGACCAATCAGATAATTGCAGTGTTTCACCACTATCCCCTGAGCTCTGCTGGGAACAGGCTTTTTTGATCAGTAACTCAATACCCTGGAAAGTCCAGATGGTCCTGATGACGGCACTAACGGAAAGACATATTTTGCTAAAAATGAAAATCTAATTTAGCAACATGCGTAAATTAAACTATATATGTGAAGGCGGCGGTCGATAAGGAATTTGTCGATTTTCTCGACCTCTGTCCCAACATTATAGGCACCAGTAAAACTCCTGTAAAATTGCATTAAAACGTTTGTATTCTTCTACATAATGTCAGCAAAAAGTTAATTATTTTAGTGGGATTAAGTCTAGATATCAGATAACTTATAGCTTCATTCATTGAGAAATATGATAAGTTTTTACATCGATAAGTTTGGCCTTACAACTTGTCCAGGCGCAATGTGTTTTTTGTCAGCTGCTTTGTTCCTATTTCATGCTATCTAGCCTCACTGGTTTAAAATAAATAACTGTATAATAATAATATAATATTTTAATAAACTTTATTTTATAAAGCGCCTTTAAAAGCAGCTTCTCAAAGCAATGAACACAATATTATCAATACAAAAAAATAAATAAAAAATAAACAAGCAAATTCAAGTTTAAAAAAATATATATATAAACCTTAAAAACCTCTAATACATTTTGATTATGCTGCTTTTTCGCTTTCGTTCTGGACAGACAAATTGCCTTTGTCTGTCTCTGGAAACTTTGTTTCACTGTGTTAGTCCTTAAAAGTTCAATGCAGGGGATTTTTTTAGCCATAGACTGATCTCAGGGAGATTTTAGACATTTATTAAGGTTAATTTTTAAGGTTTTGTAGTTTAACAACTCCCCTCAAAGAAGTAAACTGTCCACAAATGCCGCACTATTCTTGTATAAACACGAAGAGACATTGCAGACTTTACAGATAAGCATGAGTGAATGTTTGACAGTCATGGGAACAAACACAAAAGCACATGAAGACAGACGAAGGGTGTGTGCTATAAGCTTCATCTCTGAACATCTCTGCCATTTGCACCAGGCAGAAATAGCCAGCTGATAAACATATTATGTGTGCACTGGCACTATATATGTAGGGTTTGAAATTAACTCTTGCCGGTTCTGGTGGGCTATGATTTATAAATTATGTCTTCCAACCTTTGTGCCACTCACACTGTTCTTATTAAGTTACATTAACAATGATGTGAGACAAATATTTGCATGTTCTGACCATATTTTTTTAATGGATTTCAATGTAGTTCAATACACTGACTTCTGTGAGGAAACAGCTATTAACTTTATTGTTAACTTTAAATAAAATTTAAAATTAACAGCCTATCCATTAATCTTCAATGTGTTTACCATTAAGCATTCATTTGGAGTATGCTGTATATGGAAATTACAATGAAATAACTAAATAAATAAATAAATAAATTCTGTTTTATAAGAGAAGCCACAGATAATTTAGTTTTTATTACTATTTTCTTTTTGTTTTATGGTATTCGCAAAGCATGATTGACTGTCATAAAACTGAAAGCAGTTTTAATAATAAATACATTTAAATATAAACAGTGATTTTAATAATGTAGTTTATTCTTGATATTTTAAAAACATTTCATATATACTTACGAAAACCTGTTTTTTTTTTTGTGCAATTTCACATTTAATATTTTTTCTCAGTCTGTGTTTTTTTTTTTGTGCAATTTCACATTTAATATTTTTTCTCAGTCTGTGTAAATGGGTTTCTGTTTATTGCAAAACTTCATATTAAGCTGCAGCACTGGCTAATGCACTAACTCACATAGATTTAGGCGTGAGAGATCCGTCTCTGACTGAGTCATGTTTAGGCATACAGAGTCTTTGAGCACTTGCCCTGTTGGAATAGCTTGAGCACCAAGTCATTTTTTAAACTTATAGAGACGAACTTACTCTAAACTTGGCCCTGCGCAGCCATTACATCAGCCACATTAGGCGTGAGAATTCGGGGTCTGCAGAGCTGAGGGAGGGTAAAGTTTGTCTTTTGGTGTTCAGTGCGCTCCCCGTGTCTCTCTTTCAGAAGAGGCCCAAATCTGAGCCAACAAGCCATCTCTAGAACCACTACACTAACACACTTTGGGACACAGGCTTGTCACGCTATATTCCCCCGGGAACAGGAATATTTCAAACACTGTTAAGAGCGTCCAAAAATCTTATTGCTCTGTAAAATCAAATGGGTCCACACCCAAAATGTTTTATAGAACTACAACTGCTAGAGAACACTAAGAAAGTTACAAGCCTCCCAGGCTAGAAGATGAGATACTGGCTTTCTGAAATTCTAGGAAAAGTCTGATATGAGTGTTCTGTCTGTCCGTTCTGGGAAATAACTCAAACCCCCGGCTATTGGAAACAAATGAGAACACACATTAGCACGGTGCCAGATAACACCAGATGTAAACTATTATCACAAGCTTATGTTAAACTGAACATTTCATTAAAAAAATGTTTGAGTTTCTGCTTGTGAAGTAAAGGAAACACTACCAGTCGCAATAAAGCCTCGTTTTGCATTGACATAATCGAATGAGGTCATAAGACAGACGTGTCATTGATGGTTAGTAAATAGTATGTCACTCTGTTTTGACAAAGAATTGTTTTCTTCATGTTAGATTAATGTTTTGTAGGGGAAAGATTTGAATATATATAGCAGCAGCATCAACATGATGAAGGATTATCAATGCATGAACCAAAAACCATTGGCAGAAGCTGCTTCTTTGCATAAATTTTAACTTTTCTCAACTTTGTAGACTCACTGGAGCTCTGTCTCCATCAGCCGGAACTCTAAATGAACATGAATTATTAAATAATGAACCATTTATGAATGATTTATGGCTCTGTCATGGTGAAAGGGGCTTAATTAAGATTTTGATTTCTGTCAAATCAGCTAGCGCTACTGGAGTAGCTTATGTGCTGGAAATTGTTAATTGTTTCTATTTCATTAAGGACATTGTGCACTTTCAAATGACTTGACTGCAGTACTATTCTCATGTTTGGCAGAGAATGCCATAGTAAAGACATCACATTCGTTATTCTACATGACTGTACTTATGAGGTCTTCACTGTTCAAAAAAGGCCTCACTTCACATATAGTGAAACCTGTTGAACATAGACGTGAGCTGGACCTCACTAGCTAAAAAGGCTTATAAATTGATCAGTCAAATCATGCATATATCACTAACCTAAAGAAAATCAATGGAAGTCTATGACATAATATAGTGAAACAAACATGTGTCTACGCATTTGTTTATGTGTTTATAGGGGCTGCGGATGTGTATATCTGTGGTGCGCAGATGCCATAGAGGTCTTTTGAAAGCACTTGCCATTTGCTTACCACACATGACCACACTAGATCTGTATCACTGTGTGTGTGTGTGTGTGTGTGTGTGTGTGTGTGTGTGTGTGTGTGTGTGTGTGTGTGTGTGTGTGTGTGTGTGTGTGTGCAAACACTATATACATCAGCATGAGATATTCACAACCCTGCAAGTGTGACATTGTTTAATTATGTTTTTTCCTCTCTTTCTAATACACTTGACAAAATACAATAGATGTCTAGGGTACATCTTCATTTTGATTGTGTGTGAATTATTGTCATGTACATAAATTATGTCACGTGTGTTTTGAAACAACAGCTGGACACTTCACAGGAGCTGCGCAGGAGGAAGAAACAGATGGGAAGAAGGTCAGAAGAGAAGAGAAGAGAAGAGAAGAGAAGAGAAGAGAAGAGAAGAGAAGAGAAGAGAAGAGAAGAGAAGAGAAGAGATAGAGAGAAGAGAAGAGAAGAGAAGAGAGCATGAAAACACAGAAGAGAAGAGAAGAGAAGAGAAGAGAAGAGAAGAGAAGAGAAGAGAAGAGAAGAGAAGAGAGAGGGTTTGTTTGTAGAGTAACTGGGAAAATGTGTGACCCCACGGCTCTTCTCCACAGCCTGAGGGCAGACGAGACCCACAACTCATCTGTGCTCCTCTGATGTCTCTGTGGTCTGTTTAAACAAGAGCGCTGTGCTAATCTGCTCAGATGGGGCCATTGAACATGAGGCCGCAGTGGGTTTCTATAACACACACACACACACACACACACACACAAATAGATGCAAAGCAACACACATACATATCATTCTGCTTTAAGCCAAGATATGCACAGGACCCCACTCACTCTTTTATTTCTCACTTAATTAAAGTAAAATTAAAGATTAAAAGAAATTAAATTTAATTAATTAACAAGATTAAAAAATATATTAAATAACAATAGTGAAAATGGAGTTTACAAGCAGTATAAACAAAATAAAGAAGAACAACAAAAAAGTCTATAGTAAAAACAAACACACAAACAGAAGCACACAAAACAAAATAGGGAAAAAAATAAATAAAATAGTTTTAACAAGTAGTAATAAACAAAAACAAAACAAAGCAAACTAAATAAAACAAAGTCTAACAATAAAAAATAAACAAAAAATTTGAATTAAAAAAAATAAAGCAGAGCAAAAAACAACAACAATACAATACAATATAAAAATAATGAAATAAAATAAAATGTCTAAAGTAAATTTGAAATTAAGAAATAAGAAATGAGGGTAAAAAGAATAAAAGGAATAAATTACAATGGTCTCATGAATTAAATAAGTTACTAAGTAGATGAATTTTTATCTTGTTGAATTTTCAGTTTTTTAAAAACCTCTCTCTTTCTCACGCATTTTTACTAAATCTGTCCATGTTCTTTTCTTGACTACTTTAGAGTTTTGTTAGCACTTCTCGCTGTATGTTTTATTCCCCATTTTAAGTTGTTTCTGATAAAAGAGTCTGCTGAATGAATAAATATATCAAAATGTAAATAAAAAAAGGGATAAAGTAAAGGTGAAAATTCAAGACAAAATGTGCCAATAACACATACACACACTTGGATTGAGTTTATAGATATTCAAAATTACATTGCATTGCAATATACATATAAACCCAGCCAAAAACACACATCCTCCAGGTACAGAGGAAGCACAGAAAGAGGCGTCCTTTAGATCGCCCGGTGAACTTCCTGTGGATGAGCCAGATGCTGTTCTCTCAGGATTACCAGAGTATACACAGAAAACCCTATAGGGTCAAATATCACTGTGGGATCTCGGTCACAATAGGGAACGAACTGTACATGAAATATAAGCAGACACACCCTGACTCACACACACACAGCCAAGGTGATACGACACGCAGCTGTTGTTTTTTTTTAAAGGCAGGCAGGAAGAAAGTGAATGAAAGCCTCTGCTTTGTCTGCATTAGCGTACAGATACCGGCAGCCCCTATCACACATCCTGATAATCTACAAGACTGCACCGCAATAAAACAGAGTGCAGATATGTACATCTGTGTGTGGGATGACAGGCAGACTGCTGTGACCGAGTTTAAACAGAGGTGATGAGTTTATGTACAACTGTATGTCTGTGTGCTGACTGACGGCATGGCAGTGTATTATTATTCACAGATATGTACTGTGTGAACTTCACATGTAAAAAAGTGTGTGAATGTTTTCTGATAAACAGTAACTCACCTGATTAATGTGTTTGAGTTTGTCGATGATCTGGCTGATGACGGGTTCAGGAGGCTTTTGTTTGGATTCTGAGCCGTGTGGATGGACTTTCTTTAGCCCTGGACCAGGAAACCTGCAGAATATAAATACAAATGTCCATTGCTCATATTTAAACAAAATTACAGGTTTTATTGCACATCACTCTATCCATGAACTAAAAAGTGATATAGAGACTGGGGATAGTTCCACTTTTACTACAGTAAATATTTCTTGGGTGGTTTTATTTTTTAAAGGTAATTTCTATGTAAGTGCATACATTAAGGTCAATTAAGCTATTAATATTCACACTGTTACTGTCTAGAAAAAATATACAGTTGAATGCATGTTGAACTGTCACACTACAATATAAAATACTATTTAAGTTTATAAGATGTCATATTGTATTAATTTATATTAGATTATATATATTTAAAATAAATAATGGTGTACAAATATAAAATAATAAAATATATATATACTATGAGAGAATTCACAAACAATATTCTGAATTAGGACAGTTTTAAATTACATGGGGGAGCAACACACAAAACTGCTGCTAAAGAAAACATACTACAGTGTAACTGGGACTTTTTACTTAAAACCTGATAGTGACTGAGATGGAGCCCTTCCCTAAGTGACATCTAACCCAGATGTATTTGAGAAAGAAATTTCATTCAAGATTTCATCTTAACAACTGATCATTATCATTCACTATTCAGCAGTTCCTGTTTGTTGAATGGCCACAAGCTCAGGAACACTAAAACTGCCTTTTACTGCCACCTAGAGGCAAACACGCGACCATAGGAATTTCATTTAAGCAAAAATGAAACATTTTAAACCTTTGAATTGATTTTTACCATTCAGCACATTCACCCATGCTGCACAAGGACATTCAAAGATTTCAAAAGGCACTTTAATTTGTATTTGTATTATTACATGTAGACACCAAGGGCTTTATGATGAAATTATCCCCTTTGATTTCCATTGTTCGAAATTACTCAAGGCTTAAAAAAATGAAAAAAAAGAAAAAAAAAAAAAGCATAAATATGAGTGTTATCTAAAAGTTAGTCTAAATCAGCATTCTGCTTTCCCCCCCACCACCAAAAAAAAAATTCCTGTTCTGTTGTAGCTCTTATCAGATACACAGATACACGCACAGAACCCAACAGTAAAACAGCACAACTGGGTCAGACATGTGCTGGCATCTGAATGTTTCTGAGCAACTGGAGCATATGTTGGGCATCATCAAATGCAAAAAATTGCGTGCAAAAATGTGTGTGTGTGTGTGGTGTGTGGTGTGGTGGGTGTGAGGCGACAATGTGTGTGTGTGTCTGCGCCCAAGTGTTCCTCGATCCCCCCGGGCCCCTTGGACTCATGTTCCAGTTAATTACTCCCTATTAAAAGCTAATTAGTGTTGATGCACACAGGCACATTGGTGCGAGCACTGAGGCGACAAAGAGACAGTGAGTGACAGATCCGATACTGTCACAACACCAACTTCAACTTATCCAGTTAAGCCTGTGCTTATCAAGAACTTGTCTTGTTTTTCAGTAAAAAAGTATAAAATATATTTATATAAAATATAAGTGTGCATTATGTGTGTGTGTGTATTTTTGCATATTTGTACATTTAGTGTGTAAATAAAACAAAAAACAAAACCTAAACTAATTATTGAAACTTAATAAAACTTAATTAACTCTATTAGTTTTAACATATGTTATTATATATGTTGTTTTAAGGACTTTTAAAAGTTTTCAAAAAAATGTATAAAAACACTGATTTTTGCAGTACTGTGAGTTTTCAGATGAATGAGCCAAAGATATGACCTCATGCTCCATTCTTAGCAATGACATAATCCTGAACAGTTCTATCCAATCATCTTTCATGGCGCCTTCACATGCACTGCTTATTCATTAAGCCAAATTACATTTCCATACTTATTTATTCTCCTTATTACTCTCGATGGCAGCTCACCTCCCACTTTTAATTATCACATTAATAATACAGACACAAGCTCCGTTAGAAGGAGGAGATCAGAAGACATGGGCAGCGTTTAATGGAGGATGAGATTAGCTGGAGCTTCACGCATGAGGCGCCCACCTGTGTGCTGACCACCAGGGTCGAGCAGCATCAGGTCAGCTCTGTCCTGTGTGCCTGAGAAACTCAGCTTTGTTCTGATTAGGATGGTGGCTGTTTGTGGGGAAACAGTGGGAAGGTACAAAATGAATCATCCGTTGATGCAGAAACATAATGGGTAGCTAAAGTGAGAATTCTTTCAGCAAAAAATTGCCTAAGGTGTGTTGTAAATTAGATAAAAGATCATTATAAAACAACAGAATTAGTCACACTGAAGCCCTGAAATACACAGTATACAAGAAATATTATTTGAAACATTCAACTGAATATTCAACAGGTATTTCCTTCATTTACACAAATTACTTAATGGATTAAAATGTCCTTGTGTACTGTATTGAGTCTTTGCTTTATCAAATTGGGAAGCAACTAAATAAATGATTACTGTTTAGTCTTTTCTTGTGGCTCATGGATTTGATCTGAAGCTGATTTTAGTATTTAAAGATTTATATAAAGATGCTCATGTTATAGGAAAGAACTGAAAGTGCCACACAATATAGTTTCTATCTGATTCTAGCTGACATTTCTCATAACTAGAGTTGTACACTGCATGAATGATGCCATACTGATGAAAATAAGTCATTTTTGTGGCAGACTTTAAATGCAGAAATGCACTACTTTTCAAAACGTTTGGGGTCAGTAAGATTTGAATGTTTTTTAAAAAGATCTGTTATGCTCAGTAAGGCTGCATTTATTTGTTCAAAATCTACAGTCAAAAAACAATAATTTATTAGTGTGACACAAAACCAAATTTTCATCATTCTTCAGTGTCACATGATCATTCAGAAATCGTTTGAGTGATAGAACTGCATTAATGTTGAGCTAACTGTCATTATACATATGTAAAAATTATTTAAAAATTAAAGCAGACACAGATTGCAATTGGCATTTTTTTTTTTGCATACTGTAATGTAAAAATTGACTTCATTTTATCTGCCACTGTATGACTTCAACATCATGATTCCTAAAAAAACAAAAACAACCCACTACAGGCATTATGGTACAGCGGGAGCACAGACAACCCAACTGTTACTACAGGAAATGACTACACTCCCCGTGGATGTACAGTCTGGACCAGCTACTCATGCTGAACCTGCTCAGACTCATGGCCCTACTGCGCACCCCTCAGAGATCCAACATGCCCCACTGCCCAAACCCGCTGGAGACCGCGAGAATCAATCACGAGTATCTTCAGCATCATGAGCTGACTGAAGAGCAGCTGAAAGAGAGGGAGCTTATTGAGCATGATGAGAAGTATTCTGGGACTCAAGAGGAAGGTTTACAAAACATACTGAATATCCGCCAATCTTGACCTAAAGAGACTTCTCAAAGCTTTTAAATATTGAACAAGCCTGTCTGCCACAACTTCCCTTCAAATATAAAGATGAAGAGGTGAGGTGGGGTAGGCAATAACAGCAATTCCTAACCACTTTACCCAGTACTAGGTGGAGTCGCTTTAAACTTATATAAATTATGACTTTTAGTAATATTAGTAGGATTGTCAAACATTGTGCTACTTTTTAAGGAAAGAAAACAAAATAGCAGGCCTATGTTTAGTCAATTTGTGTGGATCACACTTACTGTACAACATAAGTGCATGTGTAGAACTACAGAAGATTTCTGTGACACTACTGTTTAATCTCACTCAAGCTAATATAAAACTAAATGCATTTCCAATTTCTGTATTTTTCAAAGTACTCATATGGCGAGTCGAATTTTCATCCACAGAATCGATTGTTTTTTAGTTTAACAGTGAATTATTGTATTCATGACATTTTAGTCATATTACTTATAACGCCAAATGATATTTAGTATAATATGAGGAGCATGATTCTGGTTTGGAGTTGATGAGGGGCTACTTGAGTCAAACTGAAGGGTCTGTGGGAGTACATAAGACGAAAACAGAAAGGCAGATATTCAGGATACTAAAATGTATTCTCTAGTGTAGAAGGCAGAAATCTGTGCCAGAGTTTTGGTGACTTGATCTTTGACATTGAGGGCTCCACTGCACTGCCTCCAGCACAGGAGAAAAAACTCATTTCTAGCAAACACCAGAGATGCTAGGAATTAACTTTACAGTCAAATCATCTTTTGCACTAATTGTTTTAAATCTGACCTGAAGTAACATTTTGGCACAGTTTCGGCTGTTTGTATTACTTTTGCAAAAAAGAATGAGCTGGAATGTAGTTGTAGCTGCTCAGTAAGTTTATTTGACTGTGGCATTTAATGTATTTTTTTTATGTTTTGACATTTAGCTATTTAATCTATCAGGGCCACATTACCAATGACATTCTTTGGCACAATCAAGATGGCTTCCTTCCCAACACAGAACGTGAAGGATCGCTTCGTCTTCAATATGGTGTATAAAATGAGTCTGAATGCATTCCAGAATTAATTATGATATTTCACTAGGAGCCAAGGAATGACATTGAGATTCAACTGACATTTCTGGCATGGCATCGTTATTCTATTTCTCTCTTCCCCTATCTATTTCTCTCTTGGGTCCTAATTAACTCCTGAGGGCCTGAGAGGCCTCTGACACAGCTGTCTGTCCCCTAAGGCCAACTGTTCACCACTGTTGTGACCAGGCCATTTCACCCCCATTTACTCCTCAACTGCACATACTGAAGAGAAAACAGCTGCAGCTAATAGTGTATAATGATGTAATGTTGACACATACAC
The DNA here is from genome assembly GCF_018340385.1 of Cyprinus carpio. Classification (NCBI taxonomy): domain Eukaryota; kingdom Metazoa; phylum Chordata; class Actinopteri; order Cypriniformes; family Cyprinidae; genus Cyprinus; species Cyprinus carpio. The sequence continues at coordinate 23,246,194 of NC_056585.1, read as the reverse complement.
TCACAGACACACACCTTCAACAATTACAAAATGGATACACTTAAGAGACAAGGCAAAAATGGATATTAGGGGGATATGAATTAAAAATTCTAATTACCATCACTCAGATGCTCACCATACTCAGCTGTGCCTGACAAATGAAAAACACTTACAAAACACGCATATGAGATCCATAAATAGGTACATTTTTATTGCTAAATCTCACATGATTTAGTTTCAGCTTATTAGATATGATGGTGTCTTGGAAGTGTGTCTGATACCCTTTTCCTTATTAAGTACCTTCATGCATAAAGGTCTGCCTGTTTTTTTTTTTCTTTTCATTTAACTAGACATCAACTGATGGACTGGAGTCGTGTGGATAAAGTTAATTATTGTGACGTTTTTATCAGCTGTTTGGACTCTCATTCTGACGGCACCCATTCACTGCAGAGGACTCACTGGTGAGAAAGTAATGTAATGCTAAATTTCTCCAAATCTGTTCTGACAAAGAAACAAACTCATTTACATCTTGGATGGCCTGATGGCCTGAAGACTTTTCTTTTATTATTTTTTTCAATTTTAGTTTTTAATCAAATTTGGCCCATGGCATCAATTCTCAATTAAGCAAGTGCATTCAAGTTCTAATGAAAGATTTTAAAAGTTTTTTGAACTAATTATTTAGCAGTTCCAAACAAAGCAGAACGACTGCATGTCACAGGTGTTTTGTTTTTGATTGATTCAGTGTTTTTGAATGAATAGTCAATGATTCACTGACCACTTTTTAAAAACTTGGGTCACTTGCTTCATTCATGAATGAATCGTTTGGTTTGAATGAATCATTAAATGAATAATTTCTATGATTTACTTATTGACACTTGCCACACTTGAGTACATTTTCAGCAAATTTTCATTTTCAGGTTAACTATTCCTTTAATAGTGCTGAGTTATATGTGCAATTCCAAGAAATCCTATTTAAAAATTCAACAGTTAATTTCTTTAAACATCTAAATTTTCTTGAAACAACCCCTAAAAGCAGACACAATCCTGCAAAGTCATCAGAATAGTCGACTCATTTTGGTTCTTTAATATGATGCATTTCAGAGTGAGAAAAAAAGATATTCAAAGAGAAGCAGGAATCAATTTGATTGTGAATTGTGGCTGTTTCAAACTAGAATGGAGCCAGACTAAATGAGAGTTTGTTAAATAAAAAATAAAAACAGCTAAATAGCTATTTGGCTATTGGTTAACATCATCCAATAGACAAATAACAAAAAAGGAAAGTAGTTTCAGAGAAACCTCTTACATTCTGATTACAGATTAGGATTTCTTTGAAATAATGTGCATCGATGAATCGCTCCCAATAAGACCAGGAACAACCATTAAGACAGTAAATAGAATCCATTTTGATTTCATGCTGACTTCAATGATCACTTCAGTTTTGAGCTGATATTTACAAGTCATTAGGATGAGATACTGCAGCTCTTAAAGCTTTTCTGTTTGGGTCAGAGATGCACTGATTTATTGTCATTTGCCAACCTTAACTTGATTTGGACTGTGAAAGAGTTATGGGACAGAAGCATATGGGACACGGCGCACTGAAATATGACAATTTTTAAATTGGGTTCCATAGGGCGCATGGAGAGCCAGGCACAGGCAGTCACAGAACGAATGTTGAAAAAGAGCAATTAGCCAGGCACGAGGAAGCCACCACACCAGTCGACATCAGTTACCCCACAAATACCACATCACAATTCACACCCTGTTGACTGTCAGATGGAACTGGAGTCAGCCAAACTCATTAGATACACACATACAAAATCATCCGCTCAGCTACCAGCCACTTACGCTGTCTCCGTTTTATTCAGAAAGCTTTTTAGACTTCAAGATTTGTGACACGCTCTGGGGCAATACATCTCTTTGAGATTGTAGTAATATTGGAAAGCATTTACAAGGCTTATTCTATCGTAATATATGCTACTTTTACCCACTTAGCAAAAGCTGTCAGAATAAAAACACTAATAGAGAAAGTGCGTGGGTCGTAGAGAGATAAAAGTCTCTTCCATTCTGAAATACTGTATATCCGCGGTTCTCAATTCCAGTCCTCGCGACCCCCTGCTCTGCACATTTTGTATGTCTCTCTTTGTTAACACACCTGATTCAGATAATCAGCTTGTTAGAAGTGAGCTCCGTGCAATAAACAGTTTTCCCATTTACATGGTCTCTACACAGTGTTCATTGCTCCCTACTCCCTGAGCAGGGGAAATCTGTTGAAGTTTACGTCACTTCGAAACATTCATTCATGGATTTGCGCTGCACAACGTCTTCACAAATGGACAAGTGTGACATCAGTACCTAAGCAAATAAACACAAATTCACGTCTCGTACACTTCAATGCACTTCGAATGGAACATATATGTTCGCTTCAAACTGGAATCATGGCAGAATATCCTGTGATGTCCACTTCGCAGGGCACTTACATTTGAATAGAACAAACGTCTGAAGCAATAAGAGAGATGTGCAGAGCAGGAGGTCTCGAGGACTGCAACTGAGAACCGCTGCTGTATATCATACAACATTTCAAGGAGTTCTGGATGTTGATTGGTCAATATAGCATTCCAGCCATCCTAAAATACGCAAAATAATCCTTAGTGAGGAGAGACACCATAAGTGACCCTGGACCACAAAACCAGTCTTTAGTCCCTGAGGTATATTTTTAGCAATAGCCAAAAAAAAACATTGTATGGGTCAAAATTATCGATTTTTCTTTTATGCCAAAAATCATTAGGATATTAAGTAAAGATTATGTTCCATGAAGATATTTTTAAAATTTCCTACCATAAATATATCAAAACCTAATTTTTGATTAGCAATATGCATTGCTAAGAACTTAATTTGGACAATTTTAAAGGTGATTTTCTCCATATTTAGATTTTTTTGCACCCTCAGATTCCAGGTTTTCAAATAGTTGTATCTCGGCCAAATAAATATAGTCCTAACCTAACAAACCATACATCAATGGAAAGTTTATTTATTCAGCTTTCAGATGATGTATAAATCTCAGTTTCAAGAAATTGACCCTTATGACTGGTTTTGTGGTCCAGGGTCACATATTTAATCTGACACAAATGAAAACAAGGCAGCAAAGGAATAGTTGTACAGACCATTCAATACGTTGTACTGTTGGTCCCTTGATGCCAATCGGCTGATGAAACAATGAAAAATGTTTCCAGTGGACAAATACTCTGGGAAAACATGGGCTGTAAAATTAAACGTGACCTAGAACCTTAGGACAGTACAATTTATTTATCAAGCTATACTTGCTCCCTTGTGCACACATTTTTATTCGTATAAAAATAAACATGCTGTCTACCCTGGCAAGGGTCCATAGTAACCGCAATGATACGAAACACTTGTTCTACTGTACAGAACCAATAGAGAATGACTATTAATCTTAGTTTACATGTCAGAGACTATATCTGCAAGTAGAATGATGCCACTTAATGAATTTATGTAACGTTTTAATGAACATTTATGTCCTTGTTATTCACTAAAAGACACTATATTGTGTACACAGAGAGTCTAAAATGGAAGAACACAGTATTAGTATGTAGTTATATGGTCATCAGATTGAAATACTCACTTGTCTGTCATCTCCTGTCCGTTCCAGCAGAAGGAGCTGTTGAGTGCCGCCGGCTCTTTGCTGCACAAAGCTTCTCCGAGGCCACTGTAGAACTGACTGAAGCCCCTCAGACCCGAGATAAACTCCCTGCAGCAATCAGAAAGGAAATAAGAGAGTACAGAAAGAAGAAAGAGAGACAGAAAGAAAAAGCCAAGTGGAGTCAAAGAAAGAAAAATTAAATTAGATGGTATGCACAAAGAGGTAAGATTAAAAAGAATGCATGGCACAAAAATACAGGGATTTATGGGAAAATTTAGGTATATGGAAAAAGAAGCGTGAAGAATTAGAAAAATGAAAATGGTCTCGAGGTCAAACGCAGTGTGAAACGTGATCTGCTCCATTACGTGTTGTTTCCTGTCAGGCTAAGTTTATTTGAGATGCTTTGACTGTTAATTGACATTATACTGGAGAAGAAACAGCCCTGTGTTTGGCTCAGCTGCTCTCATCTGTTCATCAGAGCAAGGGAGAGTGGAACTGCACAGGACAGAGGGGCAGAAGGCAGCTCAATGTCACTCACACGGCAGGAGACAAAGCCTGTTTTAATGAGCATCTCTCTGTCACCATCAGCCTGAACACACACACACACACACACCGCAACTAACAGCACAAACACACACTGCAATGTGCCAGATTTTTGAATATACTTGTAATCTAATAATAACATCTAATATAATATAGAATAATATTCTAAATTAATTATTTTAAACTGTATTAACATTTCACAATATTTTTTGTTTTTACTCTATTTTAATGCAGCCTTAGTGAGGATAAGAGACTTTTTTCAAAGACACTGATTTCAAATCTATTTTAATGCAGCCTTAGTGAGGATAAGAGACTTTTTTCAAAGACACTGATTTCAAACATCTGAATGGTAGTGTATGTGATAGACATAATTTATTTTCAGATTTAGAAATGTGTATATACTACACATAAATACAGCATTGATAAATATTATGCATTATACGAAAATCTAATCATAATTTGAACTCAAACGTATGTTACAATCAAGTAATTTTTTTATATTTTCTTATTTTTGATATTGAAAAAAGCAAAAGAAAAGTACAGAAATAGAAAAATGGTGCATGTTGCCCCTGCACACAGCATCTCTCAAATATTCAGAAGCACAGAATAGACGGTTTGATTTGGTTGTAAGACACCTAAAAAGGTCAGTGAGGATCTATACAGAGAAAAACATGAAGGAAGATAGAGAGAGAGAGAGCCAGATGAAGAAAGAGTGTGAGTGCTGAAGTGGAGAATCTATTACTGTACAGCATTTCAGTGCACTCCACACAAACAGCATCAGCAGATGTAAGCTGTATGAAAAGATGCATGAAAACAGCATTATGGTTGACAGCAATTCCGATTTCTCCAATTTATTATACACTCATTAGATTTTCACTGAATTGACTAACTGTCAATTCTATAGCAGCAATGCTTTGCAGTCCTCTTTGAGTGTTTAGAGCACTTGAAGACTTTTCAGAGATTTAAATAAAACAGGAATGTGTGTATTTTCAGCTGCTGATTGCCATTTTTAAGAGCTCAGGGTAAAGAGTAGTCAGGTCATCCTCATGTTTCATTACGACTGAATAACAAGGTCAGCCATTAGAATCAGTGAGGCAGTTTAGCTCCAAAAGCACCACAAGTATCATAATGTGTGAAACAGACTGAAATTTAAGTCATTGTTTGAGTTCAGCATGTCAAATATGGTGTTGCACAAGGTCTGAAATCTGAATATTTGGAAGTGCAAACAGGAACATGCACCAATAGCCCCTAAAGTGGTGCTCAAACTCCTGCCCTTTTGGTCTTTGACTTAAGTTCTGATTACGCAAGATCACAAGATTTTTAACTGTTTTTGAAAAAACTATTTTGGCAACAAAAATAGTTCCAAACAAAGCAGAACAACTACATCTAACAGCAACATTACATTAACATTAACAGTAGCATGACATTACCTGCGCCGTCCAAAGAGGGTCTCATCGGGGTCAAAGTTCACAGTAGGACGATTGTGGGCCACCGGTGAGGCAGGCGCATGTTCTGCCGACATCGGTGCAGCACGAGACACTCGCGGGGGCGCGTGTGCACATATCCCATTCACCTGTGAACAGGAGAAGATTTGAGGGCTAAATGTGATCACTCTTGGATACAGTCCTGGAAGACGTCCAGCTGAGAAAGCAATTAATGTGACAAACTCTCCCTGCAAAACTTCCTCCCCATTCAGCTAACTGTCTGGCTGATGGTGCTGCATTTGCCTCCTGCTTGTTTTGGTTTGATGACAATACGATTTACATAAAACAAAGTATTGTTGAGTCTGTCAAACACTCTGGCTGCGCCCTTTCAATAATCATAACCCTTTGCCGACGTAGGGAAAGTAAACAAGCCCTCTCATTCCCTTTCTCATGAGCGCTAAACGCTATTGTTTTTATATGGGACAACATAATAATAGTAATACCCTGCTCCCACACTGGCTGTGTGAGATAATAGAGTCTTGCCATTCTTTCAGGTGCAATAAAAATGCAAATGCCTCTTAATGTGTAGCTTGTGGTTTAATGATTTGCCGCTGGTTTAATTTCCCATGGGGGCTAGTCCAGGCCGTCATTTTACTATGTAATGCTTGTGGCATATTGTGCCTGCTTGTTCATGAATGAATATGTGTGTGTCTGGGTAAACAGGCTCTGGAATTCTGATGGGATTTGGGACAGGAGATCAATAGTACAAGGACATCTTCATTTGGGCTGCAAGATCGGTGGCTGTGGCTAAACATAACAAGAAGATAAACTTTTTAACATGTTCTGAAACATAAGTGAATGTGGTGATCAGATTTACCTTAGAGTCAATCATAAAATTTGCACACACACCAACAAATACAGCAACAAACTGCTGTTGAGGTAAACGATATGATTATCAGAGTAGATCAATAGAAGCTCTTTCTAGCAAACAGCCCAGGGGAGAGTAAGTAGATACTGTTGATGTGCATTAATGTGTGTGTGTTTGTTTGTTTGTGTGTATGTGTGTGTGTGTGAAAGAGATTAAGAGAAAGAGCAAAACAAATAACAAGAGAAAGACAAAAGTGGTATGGTGAAAGATCGGATCAGAGCGCCTTGATACAAATGCAATCCTGACGCAACATATTCCAGCACTGCAACACTTTCTACCATTGTTTTCCCTTTTTTTCTGTGGTTCCTCAGGTCATATGATCTCTCACTCAAACTCAAGCTACTCAAAAAGGTATGAAGTCATAGCAGATCCTGTATGAATCAGTGTTTTTACCAAATGATTAAATGGATGATTCAATGACTCGCTTTTAAATACAGACACTTGCTTCATTCTTCATTGCTGAATGAATCAGTGTTTTTAAACAAATCGGTTAAATTAATGATTAATTGACTCACTCATGAAGAGTCACTTGCTGCCACCTGCTAGAGTAATTATGTAAATTACAGATTTTTTTAAACTCGCAACAGGCAAGCAGAGTTAAAAAAAATATTTGAAAGTGTGAGTGCTGATATAAGCTATAAACAAGAACATCAGTCATAATGCACAATGTTCCTTAAGCCCCTTTAAAATCTATTTTTTGATGTTGCTCATCATATTAATATAGTGCTTTCACTAGTTTCACTAGTTAGTTGCTCATCATATTAATATAGTGCTTTCACTAGTTTCACTAGTTAGCGGTAAATCTGTTGATGCCACACCTAAATATGCTTGTAAATTTATGTTGGATATCTGTAATTTGGAAAGTAACTTTTTTTCAGACTGCAAAGTAAACATTTACATACATTTTCTCCATCATATGATAAGTATTAGTATACTAGAAGAATAGAAGGCTTCTCTGTGCAGTTTGGAAGAACCGTTGAGGAACTCCGTTAAAGTGGTCATATGATGCAATTTCAAATTTTCCTTTCTCTTTGGAGTGTTACAAGCTGTTCGTACATAGATAAGATCCCTAAAATTGCAAAGACTAAAGTCTCAAACCCAAAGAGATATTCTTTATAAAAGTTAAGACTCGTCCACGGCCTCCTAAAACGCATCATTTAAACACCCCCACACGTCTACGTCACTGTCTGGGAAGATTTGCATAACACCGCCAAAATGTTCATGCAAAGAAAGGAGTAATTTTGATTCTCACTGTAGTATTGTTGCCAATACTACATTTTATGGAGGACTGTTTCCTGGGGGAGTAGCCTACAATGCGTCTGTGCACAAAGATCACTGGGGGCCCTATCATACACCCAGCGCAATGCGACGCAAGGCGCAGCGCAAGTGTGTTTGCTAGTTTCAATCCGGCGCCGTTCGCATTTTCCCATCCAGCGCCACGTCGTTTAATTAGCAAATGCATTTGTGTCCATTTGTGCGCCCAGGGGCATGCTGGTCTAAAAAAGAGGTGTGTTCAGGTGCATTGATGGCGCATTGCTATTTTAAGGAGCTGAAAATAGCTCTATAGACCAACTCAAACCTGGTCTAAAGTCTGGTGCAATGTTTTTTCTTTGTTGAAGCGTGTTAGTATAGTGTTAGTTATAGCCTGTTAGTGTTAGTATAGAGCGTGTTAGTATAGGTGGGTCCACAACGCGCATACTGTACACGCTGCTTATTAAACACAGGGATGCACAGCAGCACACAAACATGCCAAATATTAAAAATTAAAGGATTGCAATGCATAAGAATTTTTTGTAGGCTAATTAAATATAAAAATGTCTACATGTCATAATGTATAGTCATCGCAAGTATCAGAATTAGGCTATCTATTTGCTCTGTACACAAGGAGCTCCGTATCATCTCGGAGAACCGTTCTGTCTTTGCGCTTGCCAAATTCCGCCGTGTAAATAGCAAATGCATCATGGCACGAGCGCAACTGGCTCTTAAAGGGAATGGAAGATGAGACTCAGATTGGTTTATTGAACGTTACGCCCCAAAAAACATCCATTACTCATTAAGAGAATAGGGACAACCCGTTTAGACCATGCGCTCGGGCGCGCCAACTGTTTTTCCGTCATTAAAATAGCAAAAGTGGATTTGGACACACCCTGAGTGCACCTGCGCCGTGCGCTTTACACTTTGCGTTTAGATCGTTAAAATAGGGCCCTGGAAATGCTCCCATTGATTCTAACTGGGTGAATTGTGACTACAATGATTCAGACCTACTGAAAAGAATCAATTCAGAAGAGTCATATTGCATGTTAAAACAATTATGCCAATAAAGTACTTTAAAATCAGAAATTTAATATTGTTTGTAAGTCTTGTTTGCTGAAATTTTGTGGGGGAAAAATTTTTTGTATGTACAGTATGTCGTAAAAGTTTCACCAACACTTGATCTTTGCTGCTGAAAAATGGAACAGTTTAAAAAACAGCAACAGTACCATTTATTTAGCTAAGCTAATTAAGTTTAACAGCATCACTCCTTTTTAGCAATGGTACTACTTAAACCTGGACACATCAGCACGCTGTTCTCTGCTCATGCTAAAACACTCATCCTGATGGATTCTACACAAACTGTCAATTGCAAACCTTCATGTACACTACCAATCTAAACCTAGACACCCACACATTCTTCCCTAATGCTCTCTGTGCTATGTGCTCATGGGAAATCATTAGTGGCCAGTCTGAAGCATGGCTCTTACTTGCTGTAATTTACTCTGTGTTGCGGGTCTGTGTCCCTATGGCCTTGATTAATGTGATTGGGTGTGTGTTTCTGCGTTAGTGTGTGTATCCAGGGCCCTTAGGGGATCTGTGGCACAGGAGTATAGAGCTGGTTTGTGTATGTGAGACTGTGTGATTGTTTCTCTCATTAGAGGGGTATTAATATCAGGCGGGCGACAGAGAATGTGCTGGCTAACAGTAACACTGAGATAAGCGGCGTCTCACAGAGAGGCTCTTTAAATATCCACCTCCTATCATCACCACACAAAACACCCAGAGAAACAATAATAAGCACAAAAAAAAAAAAAAAAAAAACAATTAAAAAAAAAAAAAAAAAAAACACTCTTACATACACTTCATGACATTAGTGTGCAATGTTTAATACAGACATTCATCCTCAGCTGAAACAATGGCTTATCAGCACAGCTGAAAATACAAAAATAATCATATGTGAAGGTTAAATGATAAACGAGGCCCAAGTAGAAGAGAATGCTGGGATTTCTGCTGGGATACTAAAGCAATAAGCCATTCAAGACCAAATGATGCAGTGACTTTACATTGGTTCAGGTGTTGGTGGTTCTCAGCCAGGAGGCCTGGCCCACTTAATAGTATTTACTGAAGAACATATAGTTGTAATATTGTGTTTGACAATGGGGGCCTTTGAGTCAAAAAGGTTAAGACAAATGCCGGGCTACAGTAATTTAAAATGGTTTTGAATACAGCTCATCTCATCAGATGTCAGGAGTAAGATCCATAAGCAGAGATTTAGCTAGGGATAAAAGATTCACTTTGAGTGTCTTTAAAACAGACATTGTTTTGACAGAGTATTTGATGCACAGTAGTGTGTAAGCTGCATTTAGAGGGCGTAGGAAGAGCCATGCCAGATTGATATCAAGAAATAATACAGCGATTTCCCGGACCTGGCTTTTACAATTGAAAATGGCTTAGGGAATATGCATTAAGTGCCAGAGATCATGAGTTTGAATCACCCTCAAGTTGTTCCAAACCTATATGGTTTTCTTTCTTCTGCTGAACATAGAAGAAGATATATGAAAGAATGTGGGTAACCAAACAGTTGCTTGTTCCCACTGACTTCCAGTGTATGGAAAAAATACTATGGAAGTCAATGGGAACCACAATGGTTACTAACATTATTATTATATCTATTTTTTTGGTGTGTGTGTGTGTGTGTGTGTGTGTGTATCAGAAGAAATAAATTCTTACTGGTTTGGAACATTTATGGGTAAACTATCCCTTTACACCCCAAACTATTTGTCTTATAATATTAATTTACTGTTAATAAAAATCAAGCAAAACAAAGATCATTCTAGATTGACTTTTCCCAACAAATTCAAATTCATGCTTTTATACCTGGATGAGCTACTGCCATCATTTTTACCAATGTAGACAATTTTACACTTACCTGTATTTTATACACCGTTAAAAGGTTTTATTTTTTTTGGAACATAATAGTTTTATTCAGCAAGGAAACATTAAATTGTCCAGAAGTGACAGTAAAGATCGCCATCACCTGCTTTCAAATGGAGCAGTATTTAATAGACAGAGCTGTAGTTCACTGACAAGCTCCGTTTGAGCGTTCATTATCGAAAGCGATTCATCTGCGATAATGAACGCGATATTGTGTAGCTTGTCAGTTATCTACGGCTCTGTCTATTAAATGCCGCTCCATTTGAAAGCAGGTGATGGCGATTTAGCGGTAATCAGGGAACCGACTTTACTGACGAAATGCGTATGACAATCGCATGCGATATATCGCCCATCCTTACTCAAGCACCAAATCAGCATATAGAATGATTTCTGAAGGATCATGTGATGCTAAAGACTGGAATAATGATGCTGAAAATTCAGCTTTGAAATTAGAGGAATAACTGACATAAAAAAATAATAAAATAGAAAAGAGTTATTTTAAATTGTAATAGGATTTCACAATATTACTGTTTTTACTGTATTTTTAATAAATGCAGGGTTAGTAAGCATGAGATTTGTCTGAGAAAGCTTTCCAGCCTAAAGCTGTTGAACAGTAGTGTATGTTTTTGATAAGTTTAGATGTCTAGCTGACGTCAGACCTATTGGGAGCTGTCAAAGTCGCTCGCTCATGACTAGAGATGTACACAGATTTTCCCCCAGGTGTGCAGTCTGAGAGGAGAGTCGGTGTGAAACAGCACACATCCTCAGTGTCAGGTGAGCTGTAACTACAGCAGGAGTCTGCCTGCACCTACTCATTTACAGCTGCGAGGTCAAGGGAGGAGGAGCTCCACTCCCTTTGGGCACACATCGGCTTCCAAAAAAAATATATATATTTCTGCTCACTCCATCACTTTCATGCTGCCTTAAAGTATGCTTTTCAATCTTGTTCTTTCTTCCTCTCTCTCTCTCTTTTGTCACCATTGCTCCCTCAGTAACTGGTAAAAAATAGTGCTTCATAAATCATGCATTCTTTTCCAGAGCAAAGAAAGATGGGGCACAGTTTAAAAGGAGAAATGAGAGAGAGAAAGAGCACATTCAATGAGAGGTTTGATGAGTGAGATGTCACACTGCAAGATAGAACATGGCCACAGGGCTCTTCACAATGAGATGTAATATCATTGTTTTACAGCAGAATTAGATTCAGGTAAGAACAAGAATCATTCTGGAAACTTCTGAAGGTGCTGAAGCCAACAGGATGAAAAATGGTTAACAGCCACCAGAACAGACACCGTTAAAAAAATGTAGGTTTGGTTTTAAACACTGGTAGGACACTTTGAAGTCAATCAAACTATACAGATGAAATATAAATTATCCTATGTGAAATAACTTGTGCTCCTTATCAGTTGTTCTTATTTGGAAAAAACAGTTATTTATTGACTGATTGACTGATTGTAAATAAATACAGTAGTCTTTTTTTAGTCTTTTTTATTAACTATCATTAACAAAGGTTAAAAATATTGTAAAATACATTGCTCACTGTTAGTTAATGCATTAACTAGTGCTAACAAATGGAACCTTATTGTAAAGTGTAACCCAATAATAGTTACTTTAATTTATAAAAGCAAATAAAATACTTTTATTTTATGAATAAAAACATAATTATATTACTTTTAATACTTGCTGTACAGTACATTAGAGTTTCAGAAAAAAATGTGAATATTTAAACAGTTCAAATAAATTAAAATGTATCATTTGATATTTGTTTAGACAGACCCTAGATACATACAAATTTCATACAATCTCATGAATCAGTTTATTAAATTAAAAAATATATTATTCTCAGAAGTGTTGGGAAGTCTGGTGTATTACATAAATGAATCTGTTTAAAATAATTCACTAAATGATTCTCTAACATTTACATGTTTTTGTAGAAAAATACTTAAAAGTAGTTCAATTCTGCTGTTTGTCACTGTATTTTTGAGCTAAATAAATTCAGGTGTTTCTATATGTACTACAATATTTACCAGTTTACCAATTCATGTTCATTACAGTCACCCAATAAATATTCTTTTTATGCCAAATAAATACACTTCTGACTGTAAAAATAAACATCATCTGATTTATTTAAAAAGATAATGCCTATTTAATGCAATTAATAAGACTGCCTACTTTAATAGCTTCAGTTTAGTTTTTAAATAATAACTAATAATGGTATTTTCACTGTTAAGTATTTTAAATTAGAGTAAATAATAGCTACAATACTAGCCCTGTTTCCATCCTGATTGCAAGTTTAATTTATGTAAAAAATAAAATAAAAAGTGAAATATCACAAAACTTAAGGCAAAGTCACAGGACTTTTTGATGCACATCTAGGAATTTATTTGGTAAATGTGTGATAGTTTATGCATGACATACAGTAGAAAAAAATAGATATTGTGGCCATGAATTAATAATTCGTTCCTTTGACTTAATTTGTGGCCACATTTTATAAATTCGCTTCATCGTTTTAGTTTAGTTTGGTCCAGATGTGATTAATTCACACCTTTATTTTAGCTAAATTGAGATCACTGTTTACTAATTTATTCCCTTGTTTTAATTTAGCTATATTTTGGCCATAAAATCTTGTTTATTATAATAATACTTCATATTTGTGCATGTCTTCTTGCTAAATAATAATCTAACCACCTCAATTAATTTTTTTTCCTTTATTTATTTATTTATTTTTTAAAAACTATTGTTTATGTGATGAATTTAATACATGAATTGAAACCCAGCTAGTGCTAACCTTACACTTCAGACACTCTCTCTCTTCGTCACACACACTGTCCTGTTATTAAGCAATAAAGTACAGAGTCAGTTTCACAAGCATCAGTGTCAATGGCACTTTACACTGAAGGGCACATTACCATATATATGGCGGTCTGGGTAAATATACAAACACTTGTACTGAGTAAACACAGACTTTAATATCGCATCTCTCCCAGATATCCAGTGCATGGATTCACTGAATGTTTCTAGAGCACATATATTTAGCAACAGACACATGCAGGAGAGATGTGGACGTTTATTCTTACATGTGCATCACACTGTAGTGCTTTAATGTGAGGTTACATGCCCGAAAGTATAAGATGTAATAGTTCCTCCAGGACCCTGCTGTTAAAACTTCACAGGAGCCCCATCAAGCAGCTCGATTACCCCTTTAGGAATAAATAACATGTTCATATTCCACTTATCAAAGGCCTCTCTGATCTCCACAAATACTGTGTGAACCAAACACAACCACAGTCATAAACACACACTCACACACACACCTACGCCTTACCAGCATAAACCTTAGGTGGAGTATTTCACACACTGCGGAGGAGGGGAGAAGTGGAGATGGAGCTTTGATGAATAATGCGAGTGTGATGTGGTTCGGTAAGCGTGTGTAAGTGTCTTGCGCCGATGGGAAACTCAGTGTTAAAGTGGAAAGTTCAGTATGTTGTCCCGTAATGCAAAAGCTGAACAAGCTCTACCATTGCTCATGTTCAATATTTCATGAGCACTTGCCCTCCTGATCTCGCTAACATACTCTAGCAACTGGAGTGCCTTATTGCTGTTTAATCTCCTCCTGCCCCCACAAAAGGGCCATTAGTGAGAAAGGTTTGTCGGTTCCTGAATAAATGTTTGGGTAAAAATGTTTTAGAGTGATCTTATACAAAAAATGAACACATCTGAAATGGTTGTCAAAGGAAAACGAGGGGAGAATATTGCAACTAAACTTATTGCAACTACTGAAATGTTTTTACAAAGCTGCCAAGAAGACATGGTGATGGAAAAAAAATAAGAGATGGCTGAAATAAATTCTATCTCCAAGCTTTTCCATGTCTGCGCTCTCTTGCAAAAATATTGCCTTCCTCACAGAAATGTTGCATTAACTTGCAAAACTTTTGCGTTCTCTCAAAAAAGTATTGCGTTCCACCAATAAACTTTGCATTCTCTCACAAAAATACAGTAAAAATACAGTTTCTCCATGTGAATGCAAAAGTTTTGTGAGCGAGTTCATGGGGGAATTCAAAAGTTTTGCAAGTAAATGCGAAAGCATTGAAATATAATTTTCACTCCCATCTAATTTTTCCCTTTACCATGTGGGTAAAAAGTTTTAAAAAGTTTTGAAAAATAATTATGCATATATTCTAAGATCCCCAACATACCACAATTGTAAAAAATATAATGAATAATTATTGATAATTTTATTAATTATTCATTTATATATCAATTAATTAATTATAGATAAATATTTATATTATAAGCTTTATCAGTGCATTTAATAAACATTAATAAATATAATATGTTACCACATTTTTATTTTAATACATAGTCAATTATAAAATTTAAAAGTCTGAAAAGTCATTAAAAAGACCTTTTCCGATAATTGTTTTACATTTATTTATTTAATAAAATTTCCATTTTTTTTTATATATTTGAAAAAAAAAATATATATATATTTTTCTTTTATTTCAAATATAATTATTCCTTAAAAGTACTAAATATCATTAAGGAATCGGAATCGTTAAGTGGAATTGTGTCGAATTGGACAGACAGATGAAAACTGTAGCTTGACTATAACTAAGCATGTAAACACCTATATATATCTATAGTAAAAGAGGTGTCTTGAAAAATCTTGATAGCTATTTTGATTTTTATAGCCCTAGGCTCTGTTAACAGCTGATCACAAAACTAGCCAATCAGAAACACTCTCTCCCTGTGAATCATTTCACTCGTTCTGGTCTGCTGACACTGGGTTTGCTGACATGTCTTTGGAGGTTGAGGTTTTGGAAAGAGGGTGTTAGCAAAATGGCTGGAATCTCCTACAGCGCTCAAATTCTTTCCCTGTTTCTGAGACCGATTGTCACTCACCTGTGTGCTGACTTTGCTTTTGGCCGCCACGGCTTGTTTGAGAGCCTGTCTGATAATGACATGCAGTCTGAGCACCACGGCCTCGATGTCCTGCTCCCCCTTCATGGCAGCGGCGAGTGTCCCCAGTTCCTCCACGTATGACCTCCAGTGAGGCTGCACCTCTGCAGCTCCACCCAGACACGCCCCCATGGTGCTGACACATAGCGGGCGGCATGGCCGGGCCTCCAGCAGGCCTTGACAGTGCGGGCAGTACCAGAGCTTCAGCAGCGAGCGCCCGCAGTCCCTGCCCGCACGTAGGTGCTGGGTGGTGTTGACCACTTCGATGCCCAGGTTCAGTGCTTGCAGGAAGACCCGAGTGGCCAGGAGCGAGCGAGACAGCCGGGTCATCATCATCTTGGGAAACGATCCGAACGCAGAGCTTCCCCTCCAGGCCCCACGGAGGCATTCTTCCGAGATGCCTGTCACTGCCCCGTTGCCAAGGAGATGGCGGTAGGTGAAAGGAAAAAGTCGGGAGAAGAAGGTTGAGACCATGTCGTTTACGTTAGCATCAGAGCCCAGGATGTAGAGAGACATTTCCAGGAATAACTGTGTGACAGCTCCACTGGCTCCGGCCCCCAAACTGGGAAACTCCTCTCGTAAGAGTGTCAGAGTGGAATTACGACCCAGACGGAGCACCATGTCAAAAGCCTCTGAAATATAAGAGAATGAAAGAGATGAATGGAAGAGTGATGACAGAGTATGAAGAGGAGTCTAATTCTCTTAAAAATAGTATAAAAGTTGTCACTGGGGCTGTACCCTTTCAAAAGATACTGATATGAATTATTTAGGTTCTAATATGTACACTTTCAGTACTAATGTATACCTATAAGGTACTAATATGCACCCTTTATGGGTTAATAAGCTACAAAGGTGTACCTTTAGAAAGGATACTGCCCCAGAGGCAACTTTGCACCATTAAACTTTTAACATAGTCATTCAGTTGAAACACAGTCCTAATTATAATTATAATTATAAGTACTTACAACGTAAAACCAAAATAGCAGACAATTGGATTACATCAATTAGATTGTGTTTGGTATGACAGACTTCAGTCCTTTAGACATTTGCAATAATTTTGACATTTACGCTCGTTTACATTTTAAGAGAGAGAACATTATATGAATAAATGATTTTTTCTCAAGAGTGCAATTGGTCTAAACTACACATTTTCCTGTGTTAAAATATATAAATGTCTAATTTTCCAGTTTGTTTTAAGTGTTTATCTATTGCCACT
Organism: Cyprinus carpio; assembly: GCF_018340385.1. Lineage (NCBI taxonomy): Eukaryota > Metazoa > Chordata > Actinopteri > Cypriniformes > Cyprinidae > Cyprinus > Cyprinus carpio. The sequence continues at coordinate 23,229,302 of NC_056585.1, read as the reverse complement.
GACTTTTAGCTCCATATAACTTTTATTCATATATAATAATTTGATTATTATTTATTTATCATATTTCAATGAGTAGTTGAAAGTTATGTGAATTTAAAATACACTACCATTCAAAAGTTTGGGATCAGTGCAAATTGTTATTTTATTTTATTTTATTTTATTTTATTTTATTTTATTTTATTTTATTTCTTTGGAAAGAAATTAATTAAAATTAATAACTTTTATTAAAAAAGGATTAAACTTTTTAAATCTTATTTAATCCCTTTTAAATTTTAAAATAGAAAACATTTGTTATAAATTGCAATAATATTTTACAACATTAATGTATTAACAATCAAATAAATGCGGCCTTAGTAAGCAAGTGGTTCTGCCTAAAAATCTAGAGGTGCAACTTAATTAAGTACCGACTAAGTTAGTTACTAAGCTCTTAGTGTAAACATTATAAACGGATATTGCAGCTCTACTCAGAGGCAGCTAATCAAGGTTTTCATGATTACTAGAAACATCCCAGCAGGTGTGTTGGAGCTGAACTTTGTAAGGAGTAGACTCTCCAGGAGCACATTTAGACGCCCCTGATCTGAGGCATCAAACCTATTCACTGACACTCTTAAAATGTTACTGATGCAGAGAGGTAATTGAAATTTTTTTTTAAAAGAAAACACCTTAGATACGCAATCATCCACAGAATTTCTTCCTCACAGACAGACGCACACACAATCCTAATCCCTGAAAGATGATAAACAGTGAGAAAAAAAGGAGGATAGAATTAAAGCTTCCTCTCTAGATGAAAACAACAATGTCCTTTTAAAACAACAAGGGTGCTTTTCAAGAGCCTTATAGCTTTAAAAGGCATTCATTCATCCGTGCTGGATGCTGTGAGAGAGATGCTGAGATCTCCAGAACACAGAGCACAAAGAGAAGAGACATAATCAGAGACATCTGAAAGCTCTCAGTGAAGCCTTATCAGCACGCAGGCAAAGAGGGATTGCTAGCGAACCCACCCAGAGTACCCAGAGACGAGAGGCTGAGGGGATTTGAGAGCATGTGGAAAGGAAAAATGAAGGCTATAGAGAAAGAGGAAGAATGACTTAAAAAAGAAATATGAGTGAAAGAGAGGAGAAAGGGCCTTGGGTTCGTCATCCAGACAGGGTGAAGGTGATTGAGAGGTGGGGAGTCCGCAGAGCCGTGATATAAGCATGCTGCTGAGCAGACTGTTCACAACCACATACGTGAAGAGCTCCATCCATCTCTCCCAGGGAGTCCGGCTCTCAGGGGCACAGGATATTACATCAGCACAACACGCTGGAGGAGTTTATGGATCGCACTGATTGAGATGAGATAGAAATCACTTAGCACTAAATCACAGAGCAGTTTAAAGTCTCAAGGTGCTTTTAGACAACTGGAAATACACTCTCGCTGGCTATGCCTGGAATAACATACTACACTGTACATACTCATATATCACATGATATCTGTAGTGTACAGAATATGCATGCTATGCACAGCTTGAAAATGTTCTGTTTGCGTGGAATAACAATGACCTTTTAGTCAGTATTTGATTGGACCATTTTTCTAAAAAAAAAGTTTTCCAAGTTTACATAAAAGAAGGTAACCCTTTAGTTTATGGACCAATTCTCACTGTTAACTAGTTGCTTATTAGCATGCATATCACAAGCATATTGGCAGTTTATTGGTACTTATAAAGCACATATTAATGCTTATTTTTAATACTTATTCTGCATGGCCAAACTTAACAACTTACTAACTATTAATAAGCAGCCAATCAAGAGTTCACTGAGGCAAAATTAGTAGTTAATAGTTAGTTAATAGTGAGAATTGGACACCAAACTAAAATATGACAAAAAAAAAAAAAAAAAATCTTGCTCTAACATAAAATGAAAAATAATCATATTTACTTTTTTGAATGTAACTGGACTCTGCAGTTTACTTGATATCGTCATTATATTGCATTTTAAAATGTAGAATAGTACTATTTAAAATGTTTATTGGTGCATTATTAATATTATTAAAGCTATACTACAGTTCAAAAGTTTGGGGCTGGTAACAATTTTGTGCTTTAAAAATAAATATTTTATGCTCACCCAAGCTGAATTTATTTAATGAAAATACAGTAAACCCATTATATTGAAAAACATTATTACAATTTATAATAACTATTTTCTATTTGAATATATTTTAATAATTTATACCGGTAATGGCAAAACTGAATTTTCAGCATTAATCCAATCTTCGGTGTCACATGATCCTTCCTCTTATTCTTATTATTATCATTGTTGAAAACAGCATAATATTTATGTGGATATATAATACCTAAAAATAAACATTTCAAACATTAATATGATAAATAGCTGTCATATAACCTCAACAGTGAGTGGAAACCAGTCATATTAATCATAGTAACAAATGTTTATTTTACATTTTTAATCTCATTTTGTGTAAAGAATAAAACCTTTTGGCAGTATGACAAAATGATGAGTCAAGACGGAGGTTAAATAGCTCAGTTAATATTGCCTCAGGTTCATTTGTCACACAGGAAATAGAAAGTCAAGTGGAGCGCATTGCATTGTGGGATACAGCATCTCACGCTGTGCGCTCTGCTTGCTCACTGCACATTTTGCCCCAATGCAGCAGGTCACCCGGGTATTCAACAGCCTACAGGTACATATTTACATACTGTGCACAGTATACATACTGCATACTGCAGGAACAGTTTACCATTCTGAGACAAACAACAGCAAAGAGGCTTAGAAATCTGCCAGCATACACATACACATACACAGCCAGTGAATGATGCTGGGGTGTGTTTTGCTGAGATTTACCATACCAGGGTGAGTAATGTGCTGTTTAGGGAGAGTGTCTAGTGCTCTGTGCTGATGTTAGCAGTAATGCAGCGTCTCGGCTGTGTGTGCTTGCGCTGGGGACAGAAGCGGGTATGTCTGCAGCTCACTGTGAGTTTGAGCTGTGAGTTTACCCACAGAACAGACGCATACACACTTCTCTCTATGATCAACGAGCTCTCAGATGCACTGAATGCCAAGCAGGATGCTCAGGGAGACACTCTCACACGTTAAAGAATAACAACAGACACACATACAGAATATCACACGCACGTCAATTCATATGCAAACACATTCATCACAGCACACCAGCTCATGCTGTTTGCAAAAGCATCAGCATAAATAACTCATGTCTATACACTCATCACATGACAGACAACAGCATTTATATTTATGAACAAACATTGACACACACAAGACGAAATGTAAAGAGAAATCACAATGACATGAACTTAAAACCAGTCTATATAAATGAGAGATACAGATCTAGACCCATCTAAAACCAGATCTCTTAAAACCAAGATCCAAACCAAAACCTAGCTCCAAGAAGCAGGATGTTCCTTTTACTTAATACTTTAGACTTGCATGATTGTGGCAAAAATCATAATTACAAAAAACAAAACAAAAAAACAATCCTGTTATTATAAATTTTCAATAAATATAATTTACAGTCAATTAGCTTGCAACTGCATGCCATATGATTTATGTAGGTTACACATCTGAAACTAAATTAATTCATTGCTGTTTATACTGTTTAAACTGCAGCAAAATAAAAAAAAACACAATGTTGAAATTTTGAAAAAAGGAATAGTTCTAAATGGCATGTTGAAATCAACACTTTTCATAATTAGTTAATCGTAGAAACCATATTCTTCTAATGCATTTATTTATTCAAGTAAATTAAGTGAAATTGTTCCATAATGTCTTTATCACCTTTAGTATGATGTAAATGTACACCACAGGTTAAGACCCACATGTTCAGAGACCCAGACCAAAATTAAGGCCATAGTTTATTGGTCTTAACAGATCTCAAAGCTAAGACCACAAGATTAAGACTCCATCTCTAACTGATATTTATGACTGCCGTCCTCAAACACCATAACGCAAGCCATCAAATGCATACACAATTTTACTTTTAATTATGCATACATAAAGACTATATCCTGCAGCTTTTTGTTACTTATATTGAGGTGTCTCCTCCCAAGCCACCAAGAACAAAAGATAGCTCCGCTTCTTTCCTCTCTACTTCATCAATCTCTCTGAAAGCCTAGTGTAAGGCAGACAAAAGCCGCTGTATCACTTACAAAGCCATAGTGGGCTTTAACAGTGGGAGAGAGCAGCTCGCTCTCTTAATGCAATGCTGTATTTGAGCAGAGGGGTCATACAGATCACTGTTGAATTCAGTCTGCTCTTGTTTCCTGCGTCTGATCTGGGCTTTGGGTACACGGGCAAGTCTGGTATCAGGTGTCCACTAATGGGGTGAGCATAAATGTCTTACAAAACACAAAGCAATGGTGAATATGGTGGTTGTGTTTTGAAGATTGGTCCAGTAGGAGCACAACAGAAAACCACCACTGGATGAGCTACCACTGACAAGGAGTTTCTCATCAAGGTTATAACTCAAGGAGACAGGGCAAAAACCTTTATGGGGCCCTAAACAGAATTTTATTTGGGGGCCCCTCTGTGCCACCAATACGACTGATTATTGTCAATGCTTGATTATTTTCACACTATACTGTATATCAAACACACCCATTATCAATTGTATTTGTTGTGTTGCTTACATCATACCAGTGTCTGCCTGGCATGTTTTTACCCATTCACAGTTTTTAATTGTAACAGTAGCAAACCCACAATATATATACATTTTTTTGTAAGAATTCATGTATTTTCTTGTTATTACATACATTTAATCTACAAATGATATGGTAATTCAAACAACTTATTACCAAAATATTTTTTTTATCCATTTTCATCCATATTTTCATCCATAAATTTAATTTAAAAATTAATTAATTGGTTATTAGATCATTTCCCCACATTTGTTATCAATATCTGCCGAACCCGCTTTTGGTCAACACCACAACCACACAGAGAATCCAGTTGCTTGTGTCCTGCTTTCTAAGGTAGAGTGATATCACCAAACACACACAACATTGACAAAGCATGAAGCTGTGTTTACATTTTACATATGCATCACGTCTGTTCTCAGTTCTAAAGTGGAAAATGATATATCCTTTCAGCTCACAAACTAAGTACCTCTTCAATCATGGTTTAGAGTTTAGATAAGAGTTACTCTGCTCTAGGATGTTTCACAGGTATCTGATTTCCAACCATTCAGGTGATTTATCATTAATGCCAATGGATGTGGAACCAAGGAGCTCTGATGGCGCTATATTTATGATCCAACAGATAGATGAACGCAAGCCAAAACCATTCAGTCATAGTGTATGGAGTATGCACCAACGAGGGCAAGGTGAGTAATGACATTGTAGAAGGCTAAACTTATGAGTGCAAAGTAATTAAGAAACTCATAAATATGTATGATATTACATTTAAGTCACTGTATATGATTTGTAAGCTGGTGAGTATCTTAAACACTATTTACTATAAGTCAATTGATAATACACAAATCAAACAAAAGTGCTGTAAACTCTGTAACTGTAATGGCTTTGTATGTTACACTTGTTTACCTTAAATAAATGTTTTTGATTATGTTTGTTATGGTAGCTTGATCTGTGTGGGTTGAAGGGCATGTGAAGGTAATAGCACCTCACTGTCATTTCCAAATAGGCAGTATTGTACAAGGTGTTTTCAAGGCCCAAGAGACATTACCATCAAGACACTGACCACATGACCCACACCTCATGACCGTTTACAATAATGGCCTTCCCTACTTTCAGCAAGGACAACATTTTTCTCACTTCCTTTTGTGCATTTTAGAGGAATACAATTTCCCCTTTTCATTTGTAAGAATGACCAAAATATACAGTATACAGTTCACAAAGGTCAGTGTCACAAATATTATTTGATTAGCAACCTAGAAGTTCATTAGTGTAGAATTTTAAATGATTTTCTTATTAATTTCATTAGAGATAGTTCACCCAAAAATTTAAATTCTGTCATCATTTACTCACCCTCATGTCGTTCCAAACCTGTATGAGTTGCTTTCTTATGATGAACATAAAAGAAGATATTTTGAAGATTGCTGGTAATCAAACAGTTGGTGGTTGCCATTGACTTCCATAGTAGGAAAATAAATAATATGGAAATCAATGGCAACCACCAACTGTTGGATTACCAGCAATCTTCAAAATATCTTCTTTTATGTTCAACATAAGAAAGCAACTTCTACAGGTTTGGAACGACATGAGGGTGAGTAAATGGTGACAGTATTTTCATTTTTGGGTGAACTATCCCTTTAATTTTCAGGTTAAAATGAGATATCAAAAATTTCAATGTAGTCTCAGATTTGTGGATGCCACTGCTGATGTAAGTGGTCTACAGTGGTCCTCTCTGATCTTTAATTTTTTTTTTTTTTTTTTATATCAATAATGATATTACTACTAATAATACAACACATTAACATTATTAAAAGGTTTTTTTTCAAGACCAACTGGACAGGATGGATGGATGGATGGACAACCAGACATACAGACAGACAGACAGAGAGGCAGATGTCAGACAGACACACACACACACACACACACACACACAGAGACACAAAGGTAGACAGATAAATTTTAACTTGTATGGAACCTGATTCATTCCTGCACACCCTTTTTCCTTTGTGTTTTTATTTTCAGAGGAAGAAATTTACTGCTACCACTCCACTTTCTGCAGGCCCTACAGCTATCAAAGCAGTCAGTTTGAAAGGTGAACATTTATAGAAGAAAATTAATTTAGATTAGACTTTAATCAATACATCAATCCAGCGAGTGCTCGGTCTAAACCAGTTGCGTGTTCTGACATATGCAGGGCCGCTGCGGTAATTCAAGCTGCTCAGAAGCGCCACTCGGACATCCATCAGAGGCCCATACACTCATTATCCCCTCCAGGCACAGATCCTCAATAAATTAGCCATGCAACGAGCCCAATGAATTTCCCTGATGGAGTGTCACCTCTAGCCGCCGGGGAGAGTGATGGGGGGAAAGCAGTGCCACCTGGCCCCTCCCCCGCCGGACCGCCACAGAGCCTGAAACCATCAACGCTAATAAAGTCTCTATCTGCCAGACGTGAGGCGCGCTTCATACATCACCTGTAAGTTATGTGCATTCAGAACGGCTCCATTGATTAGAGCTGAGTTTGTTTGGCGTACGAAGGATGAGGGAGTGTGCGATAACTCAGAGTGCCCAGCGTAACTCGAGCAACCACACCTGCGAAGAGGTTTCAAATGGATGGTCAGGGTCTAGATGCCAGGGGGTGATGAAGTAGTGTGCAGGAAGCTGTAAAAGTGCAATGGTGGAGTGGTAAGAAGAGGATAATATTTCCCGTAAGGGAGGAGAAGGATTTCTGGTAAGGTCCCGATAGTATCGCTCCGGCCACAGGCTGGACGGCATTGGGTTACCAACACACTCACTCTCCTCTGCCCCTCTCTCTCTCCACTCCTCACCCATCTCCACTGCCTGAGAGACCTCTCTCACTCATTGACTTCTGGGAAGACACCGATGACTAACCAAAGAACAGGAACTGCTCTCCTCCTTTGCTCCAAGATCTTATTATGAGAGAATTAAAGTGGGCCACATAATGTAGCATGTGCACATGCATGTGATATCAACTTCATTTCTCACTCCAAAATCCTTTTAAATCTGTTCTGAGCATAAGACCTCATCTTTATTAAATTCTAAATCTGAGGGGTCAGTGGATGTTGCATTTGGCGCCAGGAATACGAACAGAGTGACCATAGTGACTTTTTTTTTTTTTGTATGGATCACATTGATTTTCTGTTCTGTGACCGTCCAGACTCCAGAGAAAAAAACCACAACCTCTGCGCTGGACTGCAGCTACTAAACTCCTTAACGGTAGATGGCTAATCCCATAGGTGCACACACACACACAAATTTCTGCTTTATACAACCTGGCGCCACTTAATTTAAGTCTCGGCATCGACTGCATTGACTTCTGGATCTCATTGTGAGCCGGTAAAGAAAAGACAGCACTGCCTTAATACATACAGGTGAAACATCCAGGACATGTTTCACTCCAGGTCACAATTAATTGCAATAAAATGCAACAATGCAAGAAATCTCAGTGTTCAAAAAAAGCCATCAAAAGCATCATGTCCATTCAAAATGAGGAGGCATGTTTAAAATTAATCATAATATTTATTATTATTTCATTACTTATTAATATAATTACTTTTTATAGATAGATAGATAGATAGATAGATAGATAGATACTGTAGTTTCAGTCTGTAAAATATAAACTTTATGCTAATATTGAGGTGCGATATGACCCAAAATGACAAGTTAATGTGAAAGTGTGAGGTGATGGAACATACGTAGGCGGGTGGAGAAATGGGCGGTATGTGCTCTGGAGGAGGAGAGGAGAGCAGGTGAATGAAGCGTTCAGAGAACGTGCCAGTTCATGTGGAGAGAGACACTCACATCCTGAGCTTTGAAGCTCTTATCAAAGGCTGCTGGAGTCAAGTGATGGCAGCAAACCAGACACATGAAACATGTCCTTGTAAAAATCCACCGGAGACACCACTGTGATGAGACCTTGCAGCTAAAGCTCCTCAAGACCTTGGAGCTACAAACACACAGATCTCTCAATTTAACAAAACATGAGTAGGGTCACTGTTAATGGTATATATTCCCACACAAAACCATTTGTGAGCTCTGAATGAAACGCACACACCGTACACGGCACCTGTCTCCCAGATGCTCGTCCCTCTGTTATCAAGAGCACGGAGCACTCCAAGTGTTTTAATAGAGTAAAAACACAAAGGAGGATAAATGAATGCAGGAATGACTGAAAGAGGAAGCAATAACAGACATGCTGGTACAGGCATCCACTCATATCCACGCATGACTTGTGGCTCCAAATAAACAGAGTGCTGTCACTCCACACCTCTCCCAGACTCTTTCCAAATCCTCTTCCTCCTAAACATCACTCCTTCAGTCCAATTATCCTCCCTGCCCGATTCCTACTCAATCTGATGCAGAAATGCACACAAATATTGGCCGCTGAATACAAATCAAACAAATCCTAATAAGAGATATTTCACTGATAATGAAGGGGAAAAATTCTTTCTTTTTAAGTTCTTGTTCCAGATGTGAGCGAGAGCAAGGGAGTGGTGATAGATGGTGAGAGGAACGGGCGGAAAGAGAAGAGAGTGAGCAGTGCACAGAGACAGGAAGAGACACTTTGGGGTCATCTGTAATTTTAACATGTTAAAAAGAGTATGAGACACCCTCAGATGAATCTCCCAGCCTGAACTCTTTACACAGGGATGAAATACCTTAAACTGACTAACAGCTTATTAGTCTTATTCTGATGGACAGTAAATTAAACTTTTATTCCTATGATCTCCATATTAAAGATCTTTGGCATGGTATAATACACTTTTAAGAATTCAATTAAACAGTGTTTGTACAAACTGTTTCATGCCAAGAAAACATTGACCAACTACATATCTAAGGCCTGTCAGGCATGAGATGGGCCCTGCCCACAAATGCTGGCATCATGCACAGGCATTTGTTTCAGGGTGTAATTATTCATGTTATACTGTGGAATATGGATATACAGTAGATATATATTTAGGAATATATTTAGGATGATGTCCCCAAAAAGCATTATTATATTATTATAAAATAATATAAAATTATACTATTATATTGTACATTATAATGATTCTAAATTCATTCTAAATTAATTTGTAGAATACAATCTCTTTTTTCTTTTTAAAATATTTATTGTATTGTTTTAATTTTTTCTTTTTACGTTTCTAAATTATTCTACATTCTACAAGTGCTATGTCACTTTTCCTATAAATTACTGCCAGATCATAATCTCAGTCTTAAAGTAGGTTCAAATATATATATATATATATATAAAATATTGCAAGTGTGCAATTCCTGTCATTTAGAAAGCATAAATCTGGTGAGTTACAGCAGGTGTACCTCTGAAGATTTTAACCAATCAATGAGTGACATAAATGAGAGGGAACTGATTCTATTTCTCTGAGCTAATAACTGAAGCTCCAAGCTAACAACTGTCCTTCACATCAAAGTAAAGCAAATGGACTAGCAAAGGCTCCTGAGGCGCCTGTACACCTCCACTTCTTCATGTCAGTCAACATGTGATTTTGATTCGCTGTGCACCTGAATCAATAATCAAAATTCTATCAGCTAATATGCTGTTTCTGTGATTGAACGCCGTGAGATCCCCCCATACCCCCCCCCACCACACACACACACACACACACACACACACACACAGCCGTGTGCCAGTACAAGCAACTGGAAAAGCCGCACAATAGTCTAAATGACTGGATTGGATACTTCCTCTGCTGTGTGTGCAGCTCACGCCCCCCAGCTGCTCAACTTTGGCACGGTTTCAAAAGACACCGCAAACACATGTGGCAATCAATTCCTACCGCTTTCCACGATCTAATCAGATTTCTTTCCGAGGCATCCATTAATCTCTAAACTGCAGATAGATCAACTGAAATATGATCACTTCAGCAAACTCTAAAACTGCCTTACGGTAAAGGTTAGATATACGGAGCAGCTTTTGCTTCATTTTGTTTCAGGACACAGGAGAAGGCAGCAGTGCTGAGATCAGTGTTGCTATATCAGCTCTGACTCACCGCTCGCTCATCCAGCGCAGCGGGAGTCCGACCGTCAGCCAGGTCAGACGTTAGTTCCACTCTGTGGAGCAGCACTGGGTAATGATGTCCAGAGAGGTGAGATCCATATCAGTAAACGCGTCTTTGACAGACCTAAATGTGAAGCACACAGACTCGGCTGCAGGTGTGGCAGTAGATCAACAGGCCCACTTTTTTCTACTTCAATTAACTTCACAGGAGCTCAGTGGCAGAGCTGGGATCAAAACACATCTTTTTTGGCTAGATAGCGGTGCTGGAAAAGGCTGCGGGCTGTGACTATCAAGATCTGATATAAAGAGTTATAACTCACTGTTAAAGAGTGAGATTGCAAGCGGTGAGGCATTTTAGAGTAGATGGGGGAACAATGTTAGACTTTCTTGGCTTCAATCATCACATCATCATCATACTCTTCTGTATTTGCCTCCTCATAAACAGCATGTCTAATCCTACAGATTCAGTCAGCTGCTCGCAATGTGTCGTTAATCTTTTCTAAAGTTCATTCCTCCACAATCCCTTTAGCAAATAACATGGTACATTTTCAAGGTTTATGCTGATGGACGCAAAGCACAATTTTCACCTCACGGCAGAAATGTGGCAAATAAATGACATGTTGTCCCTGTGAGTCTCGACTATTTACAGATAATGCTGCAGAAGAGTTTACACTTCTTTCCCTTTCATCCTGTCTGACACTGAGGAGAGAATCTCATTTCTGTAACTTCCAAAAAATGTCAAAGGATACCTGCCCTGTGGGAATGGATATCCCTGTTCAGGAAAAATGGCTGTGAATTGCAATGCTGGTAAGATGAAGAAAGATGTAGACAGGTTAGAGTTGGTTTGGTGCTGGTCTAGCTGATAATGAGAGGAAGTGGCTAATTCCTTCATTACGTGGTCCCTGACATTTCTATTCAGTGGGATGCATTAAATTGATCAAAAGTGGCTTTTTATTATTTAACAAATGATTTCTATATCAAAGAAATGCTGCTCTTTTGAACTTTCTATTCATCCTGAAAAAAAAGTCACAATTTCCACAAAAATATGAACTGTTTTCAACACTGATAATAATAAATGTTCCTTAACCACCAAATCAGCACATTAGAGTGATTTTTAAAGTATTTTGTGAGACAAAAATAGATTAAAATAAAAAACAGCTATTTTAAATTGTAATAATATTTCTTAATATTATTGTTTAATCAAATAAATGCTGCCTTGGTGAGCAATGGAGATTTCTAATGTTAAAAAACATTAAAGAAATCTTATCGACCCCAAACTTTTAAGCAGTATTGTAATTTTAGTTTTTATTATGTTTTATTAATAAGGGTGATTATAGTAACTTCATACATTTCTCATTTTAGCAAATTAAAACAAGGTCAGAATTTAAATATAATTAGCATTTACAATAAATAAACATTAATATAATATAATATTAATATTAATTTACTTCTCTTGGCTGAAAAGGTTGAAATCATTTACTAGATTATTTTATATTAATACATTATTTCAATTTAATTTCACTAAAAAAAATTATGTTATTATGTTTTATTAAAATATTAAACTAGCATACAAAGAAAACATGTTCAAAAGAGAGTTTCTTGGCTAAATCTGTTGTGAGTCGATGACTTTACCACCACTCAGTCTGATTCATAAACAAACCTTTCAGTTTTATGAACCAGTTCATCTGATTCATTGAAAAGATTTGACTCTCATAATGATTTGTTGATAAATCAGTGTTCTCTCCTTGCTGATGGACCAGTGAATCCACCAGCATAGACTTCATGATAAAGCTGTTTAATCTAGTTAACACGTGCAGGTCTTTCAGCAGTGATAGCAGCAGCTGGGCCTGGGGAAAATGCAATGAAAAGCTCTAAATGTAAACATTTCCTCTTTAAACTAAACTCAAAGCTTTTCAGAGACCATCTTCTGCTTTCGCCGTCACTGCATGTGTGTTTGTGCAGAGGAAAGAGATAAGAGAGGTGTGCCACCCACTGCTGCGGTGTCTGCTCGACGACGGACCTCGCTGTTAGTTGGTTTGTTTTTGTCTCTAGTTTGTTAGCTCTGTCCTTGATGTGCTTTGCGCAGAAGCACCCCGGAGCCTCCGCTGCATCAGGTGCCGCTCTGATCAAAGGCTGATGCGAATGCAGTGCTCCTCCCTCTCCCTCTCTTACGACTGCTTTTCATTCCTTTCTTTTTATGTCTGTTCATTTGCATCATCCTATTCTCTTAGACACACACTACATTTCAGGCCCTTTAACTCCCATTTCTACTTTATTTCCCCCACCTTTGTTCACAGACCAATTCTTCTTAAAAGAAAACGTTGCCTTTGAAGGGAAAAACAAATGTGGTTGTGCAAAGCACATACTGACGGAGGTTACAAATCTAACAACTAAAGGCCTGTTCACAACAAAGATGATGATTATAAAGATAATTATAAAGTTTTAATAATTGTTCCAATTCTATGAGAACAGGGAAGTCCTCAACATATCTATAATAACAACAACACAGAGGAACGATATTTTTTAAATCTTTCCCAAAACAATTTTTTTCCAGCTTATGAACGATAAAAACATTGATGGTCAATCAGAAAATCGGCTTTTAAAGCCAGTTCACACCAAGAGCAATAATAAAAAATAAAAATAAAACATTAAATATATCACATCCACACCAGTGGACGATAACATTCTGTTTGTTATAAGCACGTGAAGCAGTTGTTGTCTGTCTCTTTAAATGATCAAGCGCTTAAAGTCAGGTTGATTCTGATTGGCTGTAATGTTTTTATCATTCATTAGCTTCAAAAAATCATTCTGAAAGTGATTCCAGTGATATTGTTTCTCTATACTGTCACTGTTGTGGTGTGGACTCTGCTACTCTTTAAAATGCAGAATTATCTTTAAAACTTTATCATTATAGTTACCATCCGTGGTGTGAATTGGCATGTGGCATCATTTCTGCAAAATAAAATTCGTTTTGCTTCCTGCAAGTTTTACGACACTTTAAAAGACAAATAATGTTGCTAAAAGCACATTCAGTTTTATCCAAAACAGATGAAAATGAATCTGTCTACATTTTATCACTCTGGCTGTACGTATCACAGTAATTCATACATGAAATATCCGCTTAATGGCACCAGAGATAAAAACGCATATGCTGGAGGAACCATCCATGCCATTTTAGCTTGCTTCTACATGTCTTTGAGTTCTTTTAACTCACGGGACTCATTCCTCAGTGCTTCACACCGCAAGTGCAATGATGGGTTACACTTTATTTCGATTGTCCACTTTAGACATTCTACTAATGATAAGTAACTTTGTAACTACATGTCAACTACATGTCAACTAATTCTCATTAATTTGCAATTACATGTCTACTAACTCTCAGAGTAGACTGTTAGGGTAGGTTTAGGGTTAGTATAAGTTGACAAAGAAAGTGTTAGAAGATATTAAGCAGACAGTCCAATACTCTACTAACTGCTAGTTGACATGTAGTTGCAAAGTTACTTACTGTTAGTAGAATGTCTAAAGTGGACTATATCGAAATAAAGTGTTACCCAATGATGTACCAGGTGAGCTAACAAACAAGTTTACTACATCAAAAAAGCCATATATATGGAGCTGATTATGTGATGCGAACGTTAAAATGTATTTCTTTCACAAATCATGCACATAACATTAACATAGTATTGTGTAAGGAATCAGTCTCTCCCGTAATCATAATTGGTGTCAAAAGAAATAAAAAGTTGTTAAAGTTTTATTTCTAATAGTGTTTATTTCTGCTATACACTACAGTGAACTGTATGTGCAGTATAAGTATGATTTTTGAGTTTTGCAAAACTGTAGGTACGCGTTTCCAGTAAGTCTAGGTTGGTTTGTCCCCTTCACACCTTAAATCCACTGGAATTCTCCTCAATAGAATGCCCCAACGTCCCTCATTACGTCCTTCCCATCGTCCCCAAGTGCTCACCTCAGCAATACATACATTATTATGAGGACTTCTGTCAGCTACACAATAGAAACATCCCTACTTTTAATCATAGCCCCAGCCAGCTGGGAGAGAGCCTCCTTCACCCCTCCACCCTCTTCCTCCCTTCTCATGTTTCTTCTTTTTTTCTTGTTCTATCCATTCGTCTCCCTCCCTCTCTCTCTCTCTCTCTCTCTCTCTCTCCCAGAAGTCGTAGTGATGAATAGTTCAGCACTGGCATCTGATGCCCACCAGCAAGAGGCAAGGCCCTTTTCAACAGCTCTCCTGGATCAGGAGGGGAAAAGAGATTAATTAATCCGGCAGACTGGGAGGCAGGACATTTTGGGTATAGAGTTTGTGTGTGTGCACGGAGGCTGATGAACTCTTTAAATAAACGCCACAAGGGTACACACCAGAGCAGCCAGAGGCAGGGCATATGAGACCGTCCTTGACCTCCCAACACACACACACACTCCCAAACTGCTCCCTCAGAGACTCCTGCCTCACAAACCCTCGGTCTACGGCTGATTTTCAGCCCAGACTTTGGGGGGAGGCTAATGTGCCTTGGTTTGCTTTTAAACACACACCGTGCCTCTGCGCACCTACATTACCATGCCATATGATACTGTATGGAGGAGGTAAATGATGTCATCATTCTGACCTCTGCCGTGTCCTTCAGACCAGCTGAACGAACCTGTTTACTTGCCGCTGACTGGGTGGTAATGCAAGGAGATGTCATTCTTTACAACAACAACAAAATGCCATTACCCAGCCTAAACATGCACTATAGTGACGGTGTCACATGAATCTAATATATTTACATAGCACTCAAAAAGGTGTAAAAGAACATCATGGTACTGTCATATCATGGAATACTCTTATATATGATAGTCAGGTAACCAAAAGTTTCTTTTGGTAACATCTAACTCTGCTCACTGGTTTGTTTTTAATTCACTGTACATTGCACTTTTTTTACTATGCTAATCAAAAAGTAATATATTTTTTGATAAAAATCTGTGGTCTGGCAAATTATTCAGTGTTGTTTGTTTTACAAAATATCTTCTTTTGTGTTTCACAGAAGAAAGTAAGTCATACAGATTCTGGAGTGACATGAGGGCAAATTATTGTAGAAGTTTCATTTTTAGGTGTACTGTCTCTTTAAGAATGAATATTTGAATGTATAAATGACTCTTTATAAAAGGATCAAAAGTATTGATGCAATATCACAATATACAGAGATATACAATGGTAATATCATGGTACTTACTAAATAAATAAATAAATACTGACAAAGATAATAGCATGGTACTTTTCAAATAAATATTGATATAAGGATCAGAAGTATTGATGCAATATCAAAATATATAGATAAACAATGGTAATACCATGATACTTTTTAAATAAATATTGATAGAAGGACCTATCAGTATTGATATTGATTGATATAGCTATTTAATAGATATTTATTGATATTGATATTGTATTTGATGCAATATCACAATATAGATATACTATGGTAATACCATGGTACATTTTAAATAAATATTATTCAATATATATTTATTGATATTGGTATTGTATTAATGTAATATCACAATCCATGGTTCTTTTTAAATAAATATTGATTGAAAGATCTAAAAATAATTGATGCAATATCACAATATATAAATATATGACTTGTACTTTTTCAATAAAATAAATAAATAGACTGATATAATTGTAACTTAGGTTTAGTGCCTAAAGTACTAACTCAGTATCACAATCTAAAAATATTTTGCATCTTTGCTTTTTGTTGTTGCTCTCTAGAGAAGCCGACAGTAGTGATTCTACAAATAACAGCACTTTTTATTACTTTGCATGTGCAATTTTCATATCCAGATATGAAATTAAATTTAAATATCACAATCTAACCACTGAAAATACTATTTGGTGTTTTTACTTGTCATTTAGCAAATGGCTTTCATCCAATGAGACTTAGTCTAGACTAATTTCACAGACGGTCTCATTGGAGCACCTGTGGTTAAGTGCCTTGCTCAAGGGCACAGTGTTGATAGAGCGGGACTGTGATCTAACAGGAACTATTGAGTTTCTGGGTCATCTTACACTAGACTGAACCAGCAACCAAGTAGCAGCTCAGATCATTAACTATTAGGGTACCAGCACCTCGCTGGCAAACCACTAGTTCGTCTGCAGCCCTAAAATGTCCAGCGACACTTAACAAAACAGGCATTGTAATCTAGGCTATAATGTTCAACAGAGATGAATCTATAGCATCCCTTCTGGAGACACAGGAAGAGACACAAAGGAGAGGAGGACCTGGGGAAAACGGAAGGCAGGAATGGAGGGAAATTCCCATCTGTCTCCCACCCTCATGGATGAGTGCAGTGACCCAAATAGAGGGGACGGGAATAGCAACAGGGTAGAGGAAGAAAGGAGAGGAGGAGGAGTTCATCAGAAAGAAAAGGGCAGATAAGATGAGAGATGTTCTTCCTTCTTTGCATGTCTTCTCTTGGGCATATCATCAAACAAGATCCACAGAGAGAGCTGAAGTATTGAAGGCAGGTAGGCATGAAATAGACTTGTGAGGGGAAATAGACATATTTTAAACTGGTTAGGTCAGTGCATACTTTTCAAAAAGGTTTTAAATAAATAAATAAATCTAAAGTATCTAAAGTATTGATGCAATAACACTATACATATAGACATTAAGAACTCAACCATACAAATAATGCCTGCTAATTATCAAATACAACAATTACAACAGAAAATACATCAAATAATAAAGAATAAATGATACTATATTAGTCATTTATTTTGATAGAACCCAAAATTGTTAGACCCAATAAACAACAAACACCAAGAACCTATAGTACAAAAGACAAAAACACATAAGACATCTCTCCAAAAATACTGATAAAATATAAAATCTGCAGACACTGTGGCCTTGATAAAAACATTAAAATTGAAACCTTAAGTTTAAAAAAAATAAGGACATTTCGATTCAAAGGCAAAGTCTTACTCTTTTAATATTGTACATTTTATCCCCACCTCTCTTTCACACTCTTATCTGCTTTATTCTTTTGTGAGTCTGAGCTGAACTTTTCATCATGTAAAAGCAAATAAAAGCAACGCATAATAAGAACAGTGGAGAAAAAAAGAAAGTTGCTGTGTCCTTCTAAGAGACAGAAAAATATAGTGTTGATGCTGCCAGTATAAGGAAGTGAGAGGAAATTTGACAGATCCAAATATCCAATATGCACCATCATACTTTGATGTCTCAAAAAAACACATGAAACCACAGGATCAGAGTGTGCTTTCTGCTATAAGATCAAGACACAGGGATGGGTTTAGAGGATGAAAACTTCTAATCACAAAAAGGAAAAGCTCATCTTATCCTTTTCAATGTTGAAAACGGTTGTAAAAACCATGTTTTTTTTTTTTTGTTTTTTTTTTTTTGATGAACAGAAAGTTCAAAAGAAAAGCATCTATTTTAAAAAGGCTTTTATTAAGCCTTTACAGTCACTTTTGATTAATGGAATGCATCCTTGCTGAATTAAATTATTAATTTCTTTAGAAAAACAGCTTACTAAATCAAAACAAAAAACAAAGGTGTACTCTATTTAATATTATCATATTAAAAATGCAATGATTTTCTTAGTTTAAACATCTGATATTATTTAAAAGTTATAAGTAACATTGTTATGTTGGAAGGTAAACTTTCTTCCCATTGGCAACTTTCTGGCAGAGGCCAGCAGATTTTCCCTTTTTTAGATTTGCCTCATCTATTTTTCCTTGTATACTGACAAGGGCTCCAGTGCAGTCCAGTGCAGCGCAGTGCAGAGAAACACCCCATAACAGGATATCACCACCTTCATGCTTTACTGTAGGAATGCTGTTATTTGGATGTTGAGCTGTACTGGATTTCAGCCAGACATTTTGTTTTATGTGTGAAATTTTGGTGTTCAACTCAGTGATTCTGTTTTGTTTTTTGTTTTTCTGACATGTTGGTCTTATATCTTTAAGGATGTTCTGAGTAAATACAGCTGGATAAAACAAAAACCATATCCGTCTTCATTTCAGGCTACAAAGCAAGAAAATGTGATTACTTTAAAGGGGGGATTCTTTTCTATACCCACTGTAGGTAAAGACCATGCAGAATATGGCAAAATGAATGAATGCTTGCTCGCTTAATTTTTGTACTTCGGAAATGTGAAATTTTTGATTCATTTCCAAAGCCACAACACAGATGGGCACAAGCATCAATTTGTCACGACTGTAATGCAAAGGTTCAAAAGAATGCTTGAGTCACTTTCTGCATGCAGAAATGAGATATAAATTCTCTCTGCTGCAGTGCGTCAGTCACACTTTTCAGGAAAACGAGGGAGTAAATGCATAAATACACAGTTTGACCAATTTATACGTCAGTAAAAGGGTGGTCTGGGGTGTGGTTCATGCAAACTGTAGTACGGTTCACTTCTGATGTGAATGCAATTCACGGCTAAATCACGGCAGTGAACCATACCGGAGTTCACATGAACCGTACCCCAGACCACCCTTTAAAGGCGGACTCGGGTACAGTTTGCCGGTACACACCCGAGTTCAGAAAATAGTGTTCACATTATCCAAATGAACCGAACTCTGAGGTCAAATGAACCTGGATGCGCACAAAAAGTGCTATTATGCACATAATAGAGTACCCCAAAAATGGTTAAACTGCCAGCCAAAACAAACCAAAACTAAACTAAACTAATAACAGCTTTATGGGCAGCTTAATAAAGAGAGCCTCATCCTCTGGTTTTGCTGCTTTCATCTGAAAAGAACGTAGCCCCTGAACTCACACCCAGTATCTCAGTCTGACCCATTTGTGCATGAACCACTAATGACCCAACGGCTCTGCCAAGGAGTGTCAGAAACTGCACGCACATATGACCCATGAGGCCAACTGAGTATTACCAAACAGGAAATACACTCATCAGTTATGGCTAAATATACAGTGAGTGTCTGTCCACCCACAGGTCCAGTGGGTTATTGTAGAGCTCTCACACTGACTAAATGCTCCTTCTATTGATTCTGTTCTCACAGAGAGCCACATTATCATTATCATTCACCATTGTTAGGACATTAACCTGTCTGGTGTATCATTACAAGAGGCTTCAATGATAATATACCAGTTTTTATAACATTACAGAAAGAACACTGCTATGAATATAATGACTGTAGGCTGTCTGTGGTTTCTAATTACAGTCATTTTGCTTAGAAACAGTCAGTCTAACCAATAAAACAAGTAACTTATAAAGTCGTTATTGGAGTGTACATCTTTTACATGGGGCAACAGCTGATTAGAGTGAGCATGAGGGCTTTAGCACCCCCTACAGGAAGAGTCGGACAGAAAAAAAAGCAAGGGAGGAAAAATCTTCACCATCCCTTCCTCTTTGTATTTCCCCTTTGAAAAAAGAGATGGCTAATAAAATATTTATCATGCCAGGCAACAGTTTGTGTCAGGATGAATAGATCTCTGACATTAAAAGCTCAGGAGGTGGAATAGAGAGATGAAACGAGAAAAGTAAGGGAAGTATATATGATTTCATTGATGATGCAGAAGCAGTGGGGGTCAGGGAAGTGTGGGGAGGAATGTAAGAAATCAATGTAAAGACATCGAGAAAAGGAAATGAGGGAGAGACAGTGGAACGCATTAACTTTAATAATTTAAAGAGGTTAAGAGAAGGTTAAGAGATCGTTCAAAGATTAAATATATTAAACGAAGAATCTGAGAAACAGGAGAATGTGTGGGGAGCAGCCAGAGGTGTAGCCGAATTCAACTCAACACAAAATAAACAAACTAGACTTCAAACCATAGCAAGTAAAAAGCAATGCAATTAAAAAAGATATGTTTGAGCCAACCTTATAAAACAGAAAGGTTCAACTCTGAATTCTGATTGGATGACACATGTTCAGAGTGGCTGTGATCTCATGCTTTATATTAATACGACAAGTTGCTACAATATTTGGTCACCCCAAATTGCATACATTTAGGACAGGGGTGTGCAGTCCTGGTCCTGGAGAGCCAAAGTCCTGCAGAGTTTGGCTCCAATCCTGGTATCTGAAGGCCTTGACTGTGTTGGTTCAGGTGTGTTCAGTTGGGGTTGGAGCTGAACTCTGCAGGACAGTGGCCCTCCAGGAGCAGAACTAAACACCCCTGATTTAGGAAAATTAATTATATTACTTGGAGGTTTCACTTTAGATATTCCACTAAGTATAAGTAACTTTGCAACCACATGTCAACTACTAGTTATTAGATTATT
Organism: Cyprinus carpio; assembly: GCF_018340385.1. NCBI lineage: Eukaryota > Metazoa > Chordata > Actinopteri > Cypriniformes > Cyprinidae > Cyprinus > Cyprinus carpio. The sequence continues at coordinate 23,208,360 of NC_056585.1, read as the reverse complement.
AGTAGATAATTAGAAGATGCTAAACATCTGCTAACACTTTATTGTGATGTCCCCCCAACAGACATTCTCCTGTCTATTCTACTATAGACATTCTACTATAAGCAACTTTGCAAGTACATGTCGGCTTATTATTAACCCTAACAGTCTACTAACACTCTAATTAGAGTTGGCTGACATGCAGATGTAAATTTAAAGTGGACTATTGAAATAAAGTGTAACTATTATGAATAACAAATTAGAATACATACATATATTTATAGTATTTTGGTATTTTTCTCATATTTACAGTATATTATCTTCTAAAATCAATAATCCATGGCCTTGCATGAATGTTTGTTTTATGAAACACCAAGTCTTATACATCTTATAAGGAAAGGTGCCATCACTGTATGTACATTGTATATTATTCAACATGAAACCTTTACAACCTTTCTGCAATAAACATTAAAAAAAGATTATATTGTAATGTTTTTCAGTATTGATAATAAATATGCATGACTGGGGGGTCACATACACCCACTAAATCTATGTTTATGGGTAGTAGGATCACTGGAGCTGTCCATGGTGCTGAATCATTCGACAAGTACACCACCAGCACACAGACACCCTCCTCCCTCCTACAGAGATACGTGTGCAAACGAGAGAGAGTAAAATACAGCAGTGCTGTCTCTTGCTGTCTTCATAAAACAACAGACATACAGAGTAAACATCATTGCATGCTGACAATCAGTGCTGTCTCTTGCTGTCTTCATAACACCACCGACATGGCAGATATCACTGAAGTGAAACTGATGACCCCAAGGACACAGGGGAGGGTGACACAGCTAAAAGCATCAAACCTTGTGAGTGACAGGCACTCGCTATGAATGCATGCCACCTAAAAGCCCTACATCCGAGCCCTGAGCGACACACGATTGCTGCTGTGAGTGAGCCAAGGAACCAAAAGTTCAGCACCCAGCGGGAGACCATCCCAGCTCTGTCTACGGATGCGCTCTCATGCATGGCTTCAGAGCACAGCGTTTTCCATGCCTACAACCCTGGCTGCACGTCTGCCACTGACACTAACAGGCTCTAACACACTCAAGAATTGCAGCCTGTCACAATGGGCAATTAACCTCCTATAGGGGAATCCCAACGACAGAGCGAGGCTGAGCAAGAGGCAGGTCATCACTAGGCTAAGCTAACAGACTTCCCTCACCGAATGCTGCCTCAGGGGGGATCTCTGTGGCACTGCATTTGGCAAGGGGAGATAGTGCTGCTGGACACAGGGGGCCAATACTGCGAAAATATATTTGAAGTGCCTGGAGGCTCTTTCTTGAAGAGCTATAGTGCTGACCCAATACAGTTTGCAAGTGACAAAGGGTCTGCGGCAAGGTGGATGCATTGTTGTTCACAAATATGACAAATGTCTTACATATAACTGGTTGGGTTAAAAACTAGCCCTTGTAAAACAGTGGTGTCCCTGTCTAAAAAAATCAGAATATAAAATACCTGATTGTTTTCTGACGACAAGGAGTAGCAACAGATCAGATCCATTTAAAGTCAACATGAAATCAAAGTCGAAACTATTTACTTTTATAATTTCGGTTTTAATTGATTAAAAAAAAAGATATTAATACTTTATTTACATCTGTAAAGTTAAGATTTCATATATGCTGGAACCTTTTATTCATTAAAGTATCCTGAAAAAAAGTATCACATTACATTACACACACAAAATTATTAAAAAAAAAAAAAAAAAAACAGTACAACTGTTTTCAATACTGATCAGTAAATCAGCATATTAGAACAATTTCTGAAATATCATGTGACACAGAAGACTGGAGTAATGACTGCTGACAATTCAGCTTTGTATTAAAATGTATTATATTAGAAAACAGCTTGTATTAAAAAATATGAAAATAGGAAACAGTTAAAAATTTGTACAAATATTTCACAATACTACTGTTTTTACTGTATTTTTCAATCAAATACATGTAGTCTTACATCATATTGTATGTTGTAATTTATTTGTATTAAACTAATTATTTAATAAAAAACAACTTCACAAAAATTGCATAAAAGACTTTCAAAAACATTAAATAATTCTACCAACTCCAAATGTTTGAACAGTATTTTTTTTTAATGCTCCATCTTTGAAATTACTCCCTTTTTTGGCTTGATGCCAGCAGGCAACTGGCTAATGTTCAATAGCCAATCTCACCAATAGTTAACACAATAATTGTAATGTTATCATAATGATCTTATGTTAGAAATGCATCCAGCAATGATAGCAAATAAAGTTAGGAACTTGAAAAAGAAATTCTACCACTATAATATTTTATAATTTTCAGCCTCCATGTCACATTGTTTTTTCACAGAGGCAAATAGTCAACAATAATCTACTGTAAACTTCAAGGTCTATCCTGCTTCATACACTCACCCTCAAAAATATCAAAAAATATACAAAATTACATTATTAAAAAAAGTTATGAATTTAAGTTGAGAAGGGGAGAGGAACAGGAGAGGGGTAAACTATGAGTTTAAGTTGAGAAGGGGAGAGGAACAGGAGAGGTGTGGTTGTAGGAAAGTGAGGACCTGATATAAGTGTAATTGATGATATCTGAAATTCTGATGACACCCTCCAGCAGAGCCTGGCAGGACATTTGTCTCTGGTTGAAAAGAGAAATCAAGACCATCTCTGTAAGAAAGAAAAGCTGACAGAACACATTATACCGCACTATTGTTACAGATGCCCAATTTCAGCTAACACTATGTTCTACATGTCTGCACAACGGTCAAACATGAATACTTCCAACAATGCCTCCTATGCATGATGTCACATAAAAATAAAATAAAAATGCAAAAGAAGTGGCCATTCAGATTGCCAAAATGCCCAAAAAATCTCTTATATAAAAAAAAAGATCAGTGCAATTTGTGATCGAAATTCAACTGTTGCGTGCCTACGCAAAACTCACCACCACATGTTGAATCAAAATAAAAAGTATTAGTAAAAGTACGGTTTTAAAGAAAAGCATAACAGTCCAAACTGTAAATGATATGCATCAAAGATTTAATCGCTCTCTAATGACATACACAGCCAGTCTTAGCAAAATCTCCCAACAGAGATCCAAGAGGTCCGCTGCATTTTCCCCACCTGTCCAACTGTGCTCTAATGAGGCCAATGAAATATCAAACTCAGCATGGAACCAAACACATTCCCATGTTCGCTGTTTCAGTTTCACACACTGGAGAAAAACAGCAGATCAACAGATCAATACTGCCTTCAACACACATCCATTTTGGTACCAATTATGTTTCGGAGGAACTTGGTGGGTGTTATTACGGCCGGCCCTTTGCTAAGGCAAAGCTCGGTAATGTAGTTTGTGGTGTGTGAATAGATGTGAGGAATATAGTGTTACGTAAGACTCCGAGAGGATGGCAGAGAGGCTTTTGTAATTATGTTGGCTGGCTTTGATCCAGTCAGTCAGGCCTCCCTGATCTTGCCACCTGTTGGAGTGCAGATCTGTCTGAGGTAGGTTAATTAGACGGGCTGGAACGGCCTCTGCTCAAGCAGACAGACAGAAAACACACATACATACACACACCATCACACACACGAAGGCAAAAATTACTGTCAGGTTCATCCACCCATAAAAACAAACACACAACCATACCCACACACAGGAAACGGGCCCAGCAGCACCTGTTTGTTTGCGCTGGCCCTGCGAGACTAATTTGAGATGCTCACTGTACTTGCATCTGTCTAACCAGCAGCAGCCGCCTGGCTCTATATCACAGCACACAGCGGCGCTGAGAGTTGAGTCCTCCTCTAAATCCAAGGATACACCAGAGGATACTTTTGCCCTTCTGCATAAGTTGTGTGCGACTGTCACTGAGCCCGATGTCCTTGGTCACAGCAGGACCTTGGCATCTTGGCACTCGACTGGGACACACAAATTCAAAGACATCCAAATGCCAAATATTTTTCTTGCTTCTGCTTCATTTCAAAATAACATTCACAAGGTCACAACGCACATGTGTAAGCTTTGTAAGTCTTTCAAAGTACAATGTTACATCGTTTCCAGAGTAGTATTGCATCCTTCATATTTCTGAAGAGACTTTAGTTTTATCAGATTTATAAAAGACAGATCTCTCAGAGAACAGTTGAGCTCCTGTAGGTGTGCCTTGGGCGGAGCCAAAGAGTCACAAGCACATGCAGCTTTTTCGTAGTGGTCATCTGCAAGCTGTGACCGACAAAACAGGAACAAAAACTTTATTGACTTAAATTGTATTTAATTTGCTTATAAAACATTTGTCACCGAAATGCCGGGAACACATGCACACGAATTGCATCCATTGTTCGCTGGGTTTTTTAGGAAGGAAGCTGAACAAGGTTATCTTTGCCTCACAACCAAAAACACACTTCTTTGTTGACTGTTGATTTCATGGTTAAAAAACAAAATGACAAATCCTTCTCAAGCAAGTCTTGTGCAGCGCTGCCGATGACTTCTGTAAAATGAATGAAGCACGTTGAATATTAGTTTTTTACTGTATTTTTGATCTAATAAATGCAACCTCGGTAAGCATGAGAAAAAAAACTACTCTCTACACTACGAATTAAGAATGCACTCCAGTGTCATTTCTACACTGAATGCACTATTTACTCTGAAAACGTGATTTCAGACACAGCTTTAGTGTTAGTTAGTGCTTACTTAAGTGATTTCAAAGACAATAAAAACTTGTCTTTTCCGGCTAATTTTCAGTAAATTATTTCTTAAAACTACAGTGTACAATAAAATGATTTCTCATGATATGATTCCTTTAAGCAATTAAGATTATGTAAATGAAACTCAGCTGGATATAGAAATTCATATTACTGCGTTTAGAATGTAATTGAAAAAGAGGCAATATTGATTCAATCAATATTGATTTAAGGTTGAAGATGTGAAACTAAGCACTCAGTTGAGACCAGGAATGTAGTCATGTAACAGAGAGATACAAAGCTCTTGGAGATTGATCGAAAGAGAGAGAGAATACACAAAAAAGAAACAGGTGCAGCTGCTGGGAAACAAGAGACAGAGGAAGGAAGGAAGACAAAAAGAAAACCGTCTCTCAAAGACAGCAGGGATCCAAAGCACAAGGAGACAATAATGTGTGCCGGCACTGTGTTCAGTCAGAACCGAGCCTGAAGTCATAGGAACAGAGCAGAGGAAAACAGAAACCTTTGAACAGACTGAACATTGATCTCTATGTCCAAAGAAAACATCTTATTAATGAAGAAATATTCAGCTCAACAGAAATTGTGACTAAAATCCAAGAGATTCAGCTCAAATTTAGCTTAAAACAACATCAGGCCAGTTCTTAATAGAATATTCCTCACGCTTTCAACAGGAGAAAATGTTCTTCAGGTCCAATTAATGCGATGCAAGACATAGTCTACCCGTGTTGGCTATGAGGCATTTCTCATTAACAGTATGTGCTGAGTGAGGAGCGCCACTCAGTGTGCTATAACACCAAATATACACACGCTCTCTTAACACTCCATCAAACCCTGTCTGACACATCTTTAAGTTTTGAAAAGTTACAGACAGCCCAGAGCCCCATACAGACAGACTGGAGAAGATAAGAGATATGAGAGTAGTCATTCTCCATGAGATGAGTGCTGGTGATCCATCACAAATATTGTCATCGTGTGTGCTCATGTTACATCATTTACTCCTCATTCCCTCATGTCCTTCCAAATCCATATGACTTTCTTTACTCCATGGAACTCAAAAAGAGACATTCTGCAGAATGTTGATGCTACTTTTGCTCTACACAATCAAAATAAATGGTGATCAGGATTGTCAAGCTCCACAAATGCCAAAAAGCACCATGAAGGTTTTCTGAAAGTAGTCCATGAACTATAAAATAAAATCGTAAAAAGCTATGGTATGGTAAATAAATAAATAAATAAATAAATAAGTGCAATTTCCCTTACTAGATAATGATGAAAAACTAATGAATCTGCAGTTTTTGGAATAAAAAAAAAAAAAAAAATGAATTTACAGTTTTTGGAAATCATCATATAATTTACAAAGAACAAAAAAAGAAAAAAAGAAAATTTTAATGAAATATCACTGTTTCTTCTTAGTTTTTTTCTTATTAGTTAGTTATATATGGGTTTATGTTACATCTTATGTTGATAAATCAATGTTCATTGCATTTTTTGTGTCATATATGTTACCATGATTATGTTTTGTATTTGTGTTGGTAGGTATATTAACATTATATCAGTTAATGAAATATAATTTTTACTTTACATTTAAGCTTAGTCAGTAAAACCTAAAATGCTGCTACCATATTTTTTATGGTATATTTGGCAACTACAACTGCTGTTTTTTTAGCAGAATTATTGGTAACACTATATTTTGATAATAAATGATGGGCATTTTACTACCTATAAACAACTCTGCAACTACATGTCAACTAGCAGTCATTTGTTTTTTTATGTTATTTTTTTTTTTTTTACAGTGTACGACTCGCCCACTGTGTTCTAGATAGGTTTGTCATATTGAATTAGAAGACCTGGAATATAGTGTGGTATGGACTTTTATGAAACATTTATGATACTTTTTTTGGAGTTTTATTGTCTGTGGTACTGCCTCTGTCCTTAATGAGGATGACAAACACCAGGCAACTATTTACTTGACCATGGGTTGAACATCTCCCAACATTCATCTCCACTTACACACACAGAGCCCAGCAATCAGGTCATTAAAACACTCAGAAGATGCCAGCAAATGACACGGACAGACACACAAAGACACACAAAACTGCTGTTTTGCTGTACAAACAACAGCCAATTAGGCAAAGACACAGATGAATAGAATGGATAGAGAAAGAAGAGATGAAACGATGACAGAGAGAGAAGAAACAGACGTGACTGAGAAATGACTGGGAATATTGCAGTAGTGGTCAAGTTACAACTAACTATTAGTCTGAGCCTCAGATGACACACTGAGACTGTTTACATGGTTTATGTATACTGCACAAAAAAAAAATATCAAAAGCTGGCTGGAAATGAATTGTTTACAACCAACTTAATGCAATTTTCAGAAATCAGTGCATACCATTATATCAGGAGCATTTTATTATACTTTATGTTATGTTATGTTATGTTATGTTATGTTATGTTATGTTATGTTATGTTATGTTATGTTATGTTATAAAAATGTGGAGTCTGTAAGATTTTTGAATGTTTTTGAAAGAAGTCTCTTATGCTCAACAAGGCTGCATTTATTTGATCAAGAATACAGCAAAAACTGTAATATTGTGAAATATTACTACAACTGAAAATAAATGTTTTCTATCTTAATAGATTTTAAAATGTAATTTTATCCTGTGATGCATTACTCCAGTCTTCAGTGTCACATGATCCTTCAGAAATCATTCTAATATGCTGATTTGATGATCAAGAACCATTTCTTATTAATATCAATGTTAGAGACATGTTTTCAGGATTCTTTGCTGAATAGAAAATTCAGCATAACAACATTTATTTGAAACCTTTTTGTAACAATGTAAACGTCTTTACTGTCACTTTTGATCAATTTTATGCAATTCATTACTGACTAAAAGTCTTTTTTTATTAAAAAAGATCATACTAATTTTAAACAAGATAAATGATAGTGTAAAATTACATTATATATTATCTAGTCTAAATAAAAAGTGTATTTCTTATGATAGAATTTTTAAATTAATTAGTAATTTAAATATTAAAATATTAAATTCAGTTTTTTTGTAATAAAATGTGTACAAACATTACACTTTAATCTTCTATTCAAAAAGAGTCATTAGAGTAACTGATCGATTATTAATTTAAAGGTTAGAACATCATTAATCTCAGCTCAAGAACAGCTGAAAACAAATTCTAGAAACCCCTGCTCTGTGTGTTTAAAAGTAGACACAAACAAAGACTATACATAAACACTGACACACTGAGGGCACAGGTGTGTATGTGTGTGTGTGTGTGTGTGTGTGAGAGAGAGTGTGTTTTTTACAGTGACAGTTTGAGAGTGTGTATGTGTGTGTGTGTGTGTGTGTGTGTGTGTGTGAGAGAGAGAGAGAGGTGTGAGATGTGAGAGGTGTGTACAGTGACAGATGGAGAGGGGCTGGTGGGGACAGACCACGGGAGCAGGATGGACTGAGCAGCTCGGCTGACTCAAACAGCAGAGACGCTGTGGGGCACAGAGCTTTTCCCTCACACCTGCAGGAGGCCGAAGTGCTCTCAGCCAATCAGAGAGCATGTGAGAGGGGGGAGGGACAGGAGACAGGGTGGAAATAAATTAGGGGCTACATGGCAACAGCCTCATAACAGATCCCCTCTCAACATGAGACAGAGAGAGTGAGAATGAGAGCCAGGCAAGAAAATAGAAATGAGAGAGGGAAAGAAAAAAGAAGGCAAGAGAAAACCAAAGAAAGAGGTTGTGAGAAAGAGAGGTGTGTCTGAGGAAGAGGACTAGGTCATGGCAGTGCTGAATGCTTGAGGGTCTCTCTGATCACCATGTGGCTCTGAATTATTCACCCTGCAGGTTAAAAGAGTAAGCGTCCATTATCTGTGGACTCCATCTTCACATTCAAAGACAGCTGGAAAATACCAGAGAGAGAGAAACTGTGTAAAAAAATAGAACAGCAAAAGTATAAAAGAAACAGGGAAAGTGTGAAAAAGAATTAATATGTGCGAGACATACACAGAGAAAGAATGGAAGCAGGAGGGAAAGAATCCAGGAGGAAGTAGGTTTAACTATTAAAACTGCATGAACTCCTGACCTTCCTCTGACTTCTCAACATGTAGCATAACATGGATGTGAAGGACCCGAGGGCCGCAGGGGAACCAACCCAACACATTCAAACACATCCAGAGATGTTAAAGGAATAGTGAACCCTCATGTCATTCCATACAATAAAAAAGACACCAAAAGCAGCCTATGTGACTTGTGCACTGTATTTCAAGTCTTCTGAAGACTTCTAATATTGTTGTTTGAAGAATAGACCAAAGCTGTTATGCAATGAAAATCTCACCCTCCGTGGAAGCTATCAAATCTCATTTGTGCTTCAGCATATTATGATTGGACAAACCTCTAGCAGTCTTGTATATGATTTTCAGTGAATCTGTTTCTCACACAAAGTTATCATATGGCTTCATTATACAAGGAATATAGTGCATTAGTCACATAAAATGGCTTTATAAGAAAGAAAGTTGGGGGGAATGCCACCACACAATTAAACTAAATCTATTAAAGCTATCACGAATAAAGTGAAAATGAAAAGTGTTGACTGGAGCGTTAAATTTAGATGTGCTCATGTTTCTTTTTATGCGTTTTTACATCCAATCACACATGATTCTTTGAGTTTATGAATGCAACAGTCAATCAGATAAGAGTTTTGTTCAGTGCACGCTCACTGAATTCTGCAATTCTTTCTTCATTAACAACACATGTACATACGCTTTGACACCCATATCTGGTACTTGCCTTAAAAGTGTACAAACTACAAACAACATATGCTAAAACAAGAGTGCTTAATCTCATGCTAGACTGAAGTAATAATACAGATACTGTTCTTTGACAATGTACTGTAAATGTTCTTTGCTTGCTTTCTGTATCTAATTTATTCACTGTTTGAGTAACCTTGGAAATAAAACATTGTAATTAGAACAATAAAATGTTTTTTATTTAATTGTTATCATGTTAAATACAAATTAGTCATATTAAAAATATTTTATGACCTGACACCCATATCTGGTACTTGCCTTAAAAGTGTACAAACTACAAACAACATATTCCAAAACATCAACCACTAAAAAACAAAAAAAGAGGGAACGGATGAAAGCAAACACATCATCTGAACAGTAAAAAAGGTGTGTGTGTGTGTGTGAATAAATGAATTGGTCAAAATGGGACAGTGGTACACTGAACATGATTTAAGCTGACCTACAGAGCAAACACATCAACTGATGAGTAAACAGTTTGTGTGTGTGTGTGTGTGTGTGTGTCCCTCTTTAGAGGACTCTAACAGTGTGTTCAGCATGAGTAAACAGTTGATATTGCTGGACTTACTCAATTATTAATACAAGACAATTTCCTCGGCTGGCCAGAGCAGAGGATCCGATGCACAGCAGCTCACCCTTGACCCTGACAGCAACTATCCCTCACTGACATCTGCCCAAACGCTTCAACCAAGAGCCCTTCATTCATCTTGAATTGCCATAGCGCGTATACCGACGGCCTTGTGTTTCAGAGATTGATACATGCTTTCGAAGTTCAGTGGCTTACTTCCTTATTATTGCTTGTCATCAAGATTATCCGTGACAGACTATCGCAGGAATAACCGAAGGAAAAGGCTGCTTCACCGTTATGTGCAGTGAATCTGTTTCTGAACTGATGCAGACCTATTGCTGCAAAAACTATGTGCTATATACAGTGGGGTCTAAATAAATTTTATGAATTTCAGAAGGTTTTAGTATTTTGTTTTTCTGTCTCTTTCTTTAATGACAACAGAACTCAAGCTGCATGAACTCAACAAGTTTGTGTAAAACACAATAATCGTGTTATCCAGAACTTAATGAAGAACATTTGACTGTCTGTACAAAAACATCACAATCATCCACAACGCGCCACCAGTCCATCAATTAACATCTTGTGAAGTGTAAAGATGTATGTTTGTTAGAAACAAAACCATCATTAAGGCTTTTTAGCTTTAAACTGTCGCTTCCGGGCCATAGTAAACATTGATTGTTCTTTGAATATTTCTCTCCTGATAAAAACAACACAACAAACAAACTCAAAAAATGGATTATAGAAGATCTACACTAATAGACTTGCAACTTTTCACTTCACAAGATGTTAATAGACGGACTGGATTTCTGTTGTGGATTACTGTGTTATCAGCTGTTTGGACTCCAGATGATCCACTGGTGAGCTAAATTTTTTAATTACTCCAAATCTGTTCTGATGAATCAACAAACTCATCTGGGATGGCCTGAGGGTGAGTAACTATTCCTTTAAATATTTCTTGTTCACTTTGTTAATGCTTAATGCTATTTTTAAACCTAAAACATTATTTACTTCCATGTTTAAATTAACCGATTTTCAGTGAGGCCTCAGACTTTTAGACCCCACTAAATGTATTTCCTAATGCCCCTTTTCTTTTTGATTAGAAAAAATGTCCTGTCTCACTCCTGCCTGTCTATCAGTCATAACCCTCCCTATCTGATTGTTTTGAGAGAAGAATGAATTATAAATGAATGGGTGCTCAATCTGGGCAAAATCAATACTAACAAGGTCCAAGTTAACTGTGCCGGCATGGTGCTTTCCCTCAGTCTGCCATCCCGCCATACTGCACACACACACTAAACCAGTCTACAGAGACATCTCACCCTCTTTGCATGCAAACTATGGGCAGCAACCTAGCCCTTTCAGCAGATAATGAGGATTGCTTTTCAACCAATGAGGCTTTTCCCTGTAATAACATTCACACTTATAAATGAATGGAGAGAGCATTAAATGCATCCTCCTCCACTCCTCCAGCGATCCATCTATTGGCATGGGTGGCCGGCGCTGTCAGTCGGACAGAGGGGTGGGAGGGGAGAGTGATTGAGCGTGGCAGAACCTCCTTCGTCATGCCACTTAGCCTCACAATTCCACCCAGGGATCTGCGCTGCCGAGACGGGGGATTGATGAGAATCTCTCTAAGTCCCTCTGTTCTCTTTCCCCACCCAAACATTTCTCCTCACATCAGTCCATCCAAGCAGAGAGACCCTCACTTACCCTCCTGTTTCAGCTGCCCCAATCTCCAGGGCAATCCCGTCCCCACTTCACAAGCTCCTGCTGGGCTGACATATCCTCACAACACGTTCCCATCTTGAATTATTCACCTACACTACAAGGGTTCACAAACCCTGCCATGAACGAACAGCAACAACTATTGTTTTAAAGCTGAAGGGTTTCTGCTGAAGGATTTTATTTCTGTGCCTCTAGTACTATGAAATGGTATTGAAAAAATTACGACATTTTCAATGGGTTATGTTTTGGCTGGTTGGCATGGCCCCGAGTGCTTCTGCTGATAGATGCAACAACATTTTCTCCATTGACAGCCACTCAAAATTACCTGTGTATTGTGATTGAATACATTTTTTTCAAGCAAAACATATTGCTAATATTTTATTAATTAACAGCAGAACAGTAGAAGAGATTTTTCAGCGCCTTATTTAGAAAATTGTGAAAAATGAAGGTTACAAAATAAGCCTGTCTACATAATGGCTCAGGAGAGAAAGTTGTAAATTGTCACTGAAAAAAAACAAAAATCAGAAATAGTAAATTTCACAAATAATTACAAATAAATGGCAAATAACACATTGATTTAAATGTGAAATAAAAAGACTGAAATAGTTGTCATTGTTTTGTAAAATACTCCAATAATATTTTTCATTAACTTCAAAAAAGAAAATTTCAAGTGTGTAAACAGATTACTGTTTTTGGAAGTAGAAACCTGGAATAAAGTTATAAATGGAAATCAGAAAGAAAAAAATATGGACGGTTTGAAGCAATAATACACTAAATTGTAATGTAAACGAATTTAGAAATATTGACTTTGTCTGCAGATGATATTTGGTACATCTGACCTGCTGATCTTACTCCCACATGGGCCGAGCAAAAGAAGCCAAAAACGAAGATATGGAAAAGAAGTGAATTAGAGTTAGATAAGTCAAGCTCTTCAACTCTGCTCTCGGGTCTTTGACATGGCCATGGCGGAGTTGCACACATTACGTATTGCATAAGCTGCTCAATAATTCAGGGCACTGAATGAAAAATACATTGGCCTTGACTTTGAATGCACAGGCGTTAGTGGGGCGCAGAGAGCCTCATGAGGGCAGGTTTAAGATGACAAACACAACCTCTTACATGCAAAAAGGACAAGAGGTTAAAGAGAGACAGTTGCAGAAAGAAACAATGATTTATGTATTTAATGGCTGGTTTTGTGTATGCCACAATTTCAGATCTGCTTTTAACTGATCCAGTCTCTTATGAAGGTTGAGACTGTGACAAGACTTTAAACTGAAAGCTTCATTGACATTCAAGTCAAAAGACATTTTTCAATCTCACACCCACCTTCTAGAATTTTTACCAATTTTACAAGGACATCACACAAATAATGCAGCACTGGAAGAGCAGAAAGTTATAAAAAAAATAATAATAAACCGGCTAAAAAAAAGGTAATTTAAAAGAAATAGCTTATTAAGGATAAAAAAAATGTTGAATAATTGGAAATAAAAATAAAATAAATAAATTATAAACAAAATAAATATATTTTCAACAAATTAATTGAGTCAAAGTCAAATAACATATGTTCTTATGCTATATGATTAGTGAACAGTCTGCAAACTTTAACAACCTTCATATTATATATTAAATTAAAGTATTGAACAACTATAAAAATCAGCTTTGGTTCATTTGAACCTTACATAATTTTAGGATACATGTACTGTACATTGTAACATCACATCTTGCACAACCATCTTGTGCATTCTAGAGCCTTACATTGTCAAAACATTGCGAAAAACTTGTTGCTGTACACAATTTGTGCATAAAGGCCAGGGCTGATTTCAGTGAGCAATTTCCAAAGATAAAAAAGCATTTATTTTTTATTATTAGTTCACCCAAAATAAAAATTATTTTATAATTTACATTAATCACAGTCATTCCAAGCACAACAGCAACATATAACAACATAAACAAAAAAAATAAAATAATCACATTTTGTTGCTTTGTATCCTGAAATGAATACAGACAGTTTTTGTTTTATCCAGCTGTATTTACTCAGAGCAACTTATAACATCATAGTGAAAGATATAACACCAACATGTCAGGAAAATAAATAAATAAATAAATAGAATCACTGAGTTGGAAAAAGGATCACCCCCTTGTGTCAGTATTTTGTTGAACCACCTTTTGCTTTAATTACAGCCTTTAGTCTGTTGGGATATGTCTCTACTGAATTTGCACATCTAGTCATTGCAATATTTACCCACTCTTCTTTGCAGAACTGCTAAAGTTCAGTTAAATTTGAGGGTGACTGTTTGTGGACCGCAGTCTTCAAGTCATTCCACAGATTTTCAGAGGAGTTTAAGCCCTGACTATTACAAGCAAATACAATCACATTCACCTCCTTCAATCACAATCACTGTGTGCTCAGTTTTGCTGTATGCTTTTGGGTCATTGTTAAACCTTCTTCCCATTGACAACTTTCTGGCAGAGCCCAGCAGATTTTCCTCAAGAATTTTACAGCATTTTGCCCTGTCTATTTTTCTGCAGAGAAACACCCCCATAACAGGATATCACCACCTCCATGCTTTACTGTAGGAATGCTGTTATTTGGATCTTGAGCTGTACTACAGCCAGACATATAGTTTGGTGTTGAGGTCAAATAATTCAAGATTAGTCTCATCTGCCTCAGAACCTTTAAGGTGTGTTTTGTCAAAGCTCAGTGGGGACTGCATGTGGCCTTTCTTGAGGAGTGTTTTTTTTCTTGCAACCCTCCCATACAAGTTTGTGGAGAATTTGTGGAGAATTTGTGATATTGTTGTCACATGCACACAATTATCACTCTTTGTGATAAATTCCTGCACCTGCTTCAGAGCTGCTGTCGGTCTCTTGGTCGCCTCTCTGACCAGTTTCCTCCGGGCTTTTTCATCCAGTTCGGAGCGACGTCCTGATCCAGGGAGGGTCTGTGATGTACCAAATACCTTCCACTTCTTAATAATATACTTCACTGTGCTTCTAGACATTGATGAAGCCTTTTTTTTGTATCCATCTCCTGACTTGTGCCTGTCCACAACTTTATCCCAGAGATCTTTTGATAGTGTCTTGCCACCCGTAGATGATTGTGTGCTTTATTAGTTGCACTAGCAAGGACTAAAATGCTCCAGGAAAGCTCTTTTCATGCTGAGGTAATCAAAATAAGCTGGTAATACTTAAAATAAAAAAATTAAAATAAAACCAAAAAAACCTAAAAGGTTTCTCTTCCTCCACTGAAAATCCTGGTAACCAAAACTTAAAAGATCCAAAAAGATCATAAACGGAAAGCACCTGCAAGTCTGTGTGACCTTTTGAGATTTTCTAACATTTGATCACCTGGAATATCATTAAAACCTTTCAGGTTTCATTAAAAATATCTTAATTTGTGCTTTGAAGATCCACCAAAATTGAATGGTTTTGGAATGGCATGTGGGTGAGTAAATTATGACAATTTAAATTTAGGGGTGAACTGTCATTTTTAGGTACAATTAAATATGGAAACTTTTTTCACTTGAACTCAAGTATGTTTTTAATTTGATAACTTTCCCAAATCCTTCACTTAACCTAAATTTCCTAATATTTTCTACTTTAATCCATTTAAAAAAAATAAATAAATAAAAAACGCCTACAGCTACAGACCTCCATTTTGTTCAACGTCTTCAGTGTATTGTGAACGCTAAACCCAAAGTGGCTTTAATGTGTCTGAGCCTGCTCGAGAGGTTCCTGTGGTGAAAGAGTGAGGGCTGTAAAGGAGTGTTGTTTTCGGAGAGGATGGCAGGGAGTTGAAAGTAGTGCTCAATTGACAGGGTTTTGATGCTACTATTTCAGAAAGCTCCTTTGATCCAAATACAGCTCTTGTTTGTTTTTTTCCATGATGAAATATCTCAGCACAGGAGTCATGCAAGAATTTGGATCATTAGCATAGTGTAAACAGCCACTGCACAGGACAGCACATGGCAGAAAATAGTGACGGATTACTCCTTAATATAATCCGCTGTTTCTTCACATCGACTAAACCGCATTCTCAAATAAGAGCCTCTAACCCACCCGTCATGAAGTCTACTGAAGTGTGACATTTATGGCAGCAGATTGTACATTCGTGAGAGATCATTAAGCATAATTACTAAATGTTCCTCGCTCTCCATATCACTGAGACAAACAGAGCACAATCTTACACCTTACAGTGCTGAAAATGACTTTGTGGTTTTGCATGATTAGAAAAGAATAGAGCTGAGTTGAGGAATTGTGAGCGAGATATAAACGCTTTACACACACATGCATTCATCATTTGCTGAGGTGTGTGAGGAAAATGCATTAGATCGGCCTGTATTAGCACGTGTACACAAATGCTGCCCTGAGATTCAGCATTTAACAGCGGCTCTGAGGGAATACAAGGTGAGAGAAACAAATCCAATATAATCTACTGCCACACTGATGTAGTGTCACAAGGCCTGAGAAGGAAACTGGAGCTAATGTCCTCCATAGTGCATATCTATGAGTGGGTGGCAAAGTTTATGTGAGAACGCAAATGGAAAACAAAGAAAGAGATAAAGAAATTGCAACATGTATAATTCATGTCCATTTAGCCCATTGTTTGTCATTTGCTACTTGTCCTATTTCCTTTTTTCCCGCTCCACAGCAACTCGACGGGCCATCCTAGCATAATAAGTCACAATAAACACGTCTTCATCAAAGTAAAGAAATAAGCCTTTGTCTCCAACACTGCAAGACACTGGAAAGAAATACCACACTTCTCACTAAACTGAACTCTTGGAGAGTGGTTCGCTTTTCTTTCCAGGGCGATAATGTGGCTGCTATTGTAGATTTCCCGAGCCACAGTCACAATGAAAATGCAAATACACCCCATGCAGAGCAGACTGGATGCCACACTATCAACAAAGAGACAGCCGCAGAATTTGGGCAAAAGCGCGGTCCAAATCAAACATCAGGAGGGTGAAACACACTAACTCGACTCTGTCAGGACAGAGTGAATGCTTGAAAGCAAAACAGGGGAAAATACTCATACCTCAGGGGATGCAACTGCAACGTTAAGCCACCGGAGAGGGTGACAGACAGGAATAAGCTGGTCAGGGAGGAGCTGAAGGTGTAAATGGGGGCTTTAAACATGTTGCAGAAGGATTTGTAATAGTAGACTTGCTACATGTGCTTGTGACAGAACTAGGGCACAAAGGAACTTGGGTGTAAGGTGGTAATGTTTGAGATTTCTGGGCCAGAAATGTGTGGGCAGGTATTAAAAACAATCTGCATGAAGGAATATATGATGAGCTGTTGCCCTGTGATGCCCTTATTCCTCTGCGCTGATTTTCCCCTCAGCTCGCTGTCTCTCCGGAGCTCCCATGGACACTCAGGAGGTCTTTCTCCTCCTCACCATCTGGTTATTCAGGACCAGACTCTAATCACCTGCTCCAATGCGCCACTCTCATTCACAAACACCAGGCAAACCGTCTGCCACCTCACAATGTAATTACTGTAATAATCAAGAGAGCACTGCTTCCTCATAGCTTTACTCATGTAGATGCATGCTAATGTATTAGCGACAATTAGACCTCAATGGCGCAGTCATCATGGTTAATGTTCAGATGCACATTTCAAGTCTAGCATCTTGTCATGAAATGATTTTATACATGTTTGGATCCATTATGCATATTTGATTTAACAGGAATATCAGGGAAAACTGGATTGTCCTTTTTCTTTTGAAAACCGGGGTTGTTCAGAAAACATCATGGAATTGACGTCACAACCATGTGCACATTAACAAATGGCCATCCATATTTATAAATCAACACCTGCTAACTATTCAGCAATTTGCCCTGATGAATGTCATAATGACCAACACCATTACACAGATCAATCCTAACAGAGGTCATTCACATGTCTATCAAACGGTCTATGTAGCTATAATAATATAAAAACAATAATATAATATAATATAATATAATATAATATAATATAATATAATATAATATAATATAATATAATATAATAGCTCAGATTTAATAAATCTTATAAAACAAACAGCATAAATATACTAAAATAAATACTATACAAATATGATATAAATAAATAAATATATAATATATGGCCCCTTTAAATACTGAATAGAATAGATTAGATTCAACTTTATAATTGACTGAATAATTGACTGAATAATCAATTTTGTTGAATACTAGTCAGATTCTTGTAATGCTTTCCATTTTAAAGAACACAATTATTACACAAAGAGTCTGAACATACAAAGCTAAGAAAATAATGCCCTTTATGCCCTTTTGCTGGAACACCACTCTCTCGTCAAAGGCCTTTATTAACAACCTGGAGCCATTTGGAATACTTTTTATGATGAATGGATGCACTTTTTTTGGACTTGACCACCATTCACTGTCATTATAAAGCTTGGAAGAGCCAGGAATTTTTTTTAAATAACTCTGATTATATTCGTCTGAAAGAAGAAAGTCATTTACACCTAGGATGGCTTGAGGGTGAGCAAATCATGGGGTAATTTTTATTTTTGAATGAACTGTCCCTTTAAGGGAAACACATTGTTATAACACCTCAGAGATCTTGGGCAGTTACAGGGCAGTGCTTAACTTAGAAAAGAAATAGAAAACTGATGGCATAAGGCACCAAAGAGCTTCACTAACTGCACTGTAGTTAAGGCTCATCCTAAGCAAACTCTATTGAAGTGTGTGTCTCTCGGCACGGACTGCAGTCTGAGTCTCCACTGAGTCACTCTTCAGAGACAGTGTCACTCTCTAAGCTGTTCGTTACCCCTCCAAGCTTTTGGTCTCTTTACCACAGCACAGAGTCTGGGGAGAGAGATCACTTTGAGGATTACACCAGACTGGATAAGTCTCCACTAGACTCTGCATATTCAATCGAGCACCAAAGACCTCGACGAGCCTGTGCGCCCCTACGACATCAGCCCATAAATATCCACAGAGCCTGTGAGAGAAAACTAATTATAATTGCGAGAGAAAGATGCAGTGATGGCAAGTATATTTTCACTCATCAGGCAAATGAGGCACAAAGGGCTTATTTGCGAGATGGCACACGCTTCTAACCATCATTAAGTTATTAAATTCACCCTAGGCATTGAGTAAATAACTTCAGATGGCTTTCACGGCCGGTCCAGCCCTCCGTCAGCCAGGCCGTTATTGGGTTATGGCGAAACTTCGACAAAGAGCTAAATGACTCCAGAGAGAGACCGGAGCGGGTAGCATTAGAGAGGAGTATGCTGGGAAAAAGCGGGACGGGGGAAAAAACTTTGAAACTAAGACCAGACGCCTAAAGCACTTAAGATTGAGGATCACAAACAATGTTGGGACGAGAATTGAACATGCAGTGTCGACTGAAATAACCTTTGATTACTTCTTGTCGTACTGGATAAAGTGGCTCATTGAAGTATAGAAGCACTGAATTGTGCGAGACTGTTGCTAAATATTGCTTGGGACCAAACAAACCACAGGCTGGCATAATGTCTATAGCAACCAGGCATCTAATTGAGGGATGATGAGGGATGATGTAATGCTTGACTGAATTTGACTTGCTTAACCATAAGTCTGAACTTTAGGCATGAAATGAGCACACGGTCTATGGAGTCTGAGCTAAATGTAGTCTTAATGGATTCTCTACTGTGAAGTCTACTGTAAAGTACTTTTACTCCTCTAAAGATCTGATTGGGTTAAAACTAGAGAGCCAGTAACATCTGCTTTGTCTAGAGCTGTCAGAAAGTGTGTGAGAGGCTATCTTGCCCATCAAAGGCACATAAAAATAAAATGTGCTGTGATTTGCTCAACTTGAAGAGATGGCGTATACATAGTCTCCTGTTACATTGCTGATAAAGTCTGAGCAGAATAAATAACAGAGCAGAATAAAAATGTATAGCACCATATTCTTGCATTTACACTCTGTTATGATGCTTGCACTGCAACAACAAATAATCAACATCTACATTTACAAAAGTTTGAGGCTGGTAAGATTTTTTGCAAGAAGTATGCATTTATTTAACCAAAAATACTCTAAAACAGCAATATTGCGAAATATTATTGCAATTTAAAATAACTGTTTTCTATTTGAATATTTTTTTATGTAATTTATTCCTGTGATGCAAAGCTGAATTTTCAGCATCATTACTGCAGTCTTCAGTGTCACATGATCCTTCAGAAATCATTCTTAAATGCTGATTTGGTGCTCAAGAAATATTTATTATTATTATTATTATTATTATTATTATTATTATTATTATTATTATTATTATTATTATTATTATTATTATTATTTGTGTTGAAAACAGCTGTGCTGCTTATTTATTTTTCTGAAAATGTTTTTTTTTTTTCCAGGAATCTTTAAATGAATAGAAAGTAAAACATAAAACAGCATTTATTTGAAATAGAAATATAAGTTAACATTATAATTGTTTTTACTGTCACCTTTGATTAATTTAATCAATCCTTGCTGAATAAAATTATTAATAAAAAAATACATACTGACACCAAACTCTTGAATGTAGACTAATACAATACACTGAAATATTCAGCTGAACTATTAATATGGTATTTTTATTTAATTCACTTTTTTTTCACAAATATTTGTTTGAGATCAATCAATACATTGCAGACCCCCTGCCGTACTGCCACAGACCCCCTGTTGAAGACCCCAGATCTAAAAGTCTTTGAGGCTCAGTCTCCATTATACAACAGTTCAAACAGTAAACAAAGATTTACATTGTGTACTCCATATCTTCTTTACTAGCCCCGTCCTAGAGCAATAAACACAAAAACAATCATTTTGTGTGTGTATGTATCTATTTGTGTTTTAAAGCATCAAGCTCATTTGCACTTCTGTGTTGTTTGCAGTTTTATGATAAGCTGTTATTGGTTTGAAAAGGCACTACAAATAAAAGTTGACTTTTATCTTATTTTTGGAACAATTTGTTATGTTATGAGTGTACCCAGAACTCATTCTGGCTCTCTGTTCACACACATCAATACCTAAAGCATGTCTTTCAAGGGTGGATCTGAGAATGAGACGGTGTCATTTACATGCTGTGTACTTTCCAAAAGCTGCTAAAAGCAGCTCTGTGTGCCGCTGCAGCTCTCACGCCGTCCTGCTAATAGGAATTAAAGTTGTCTGTCAATCTGAATGACGTGAGACCAAAACATCTCACTGACTTGGTTTTCCACAAGGGTTTGGCATCCATCTTTAGCTCTAAATGATTCCTTCCAGCATTTCTTTAATCACCAGTTCAGTTTAACTGCTGGCAGAAATATTTTGTATCCAGCAAACTTGATCTAGATCAACGTTCTTTCTTAACTTCATATATAGATCAATGTCTGCTATATCAAGATGTCATTCAATGATGCTCAAACATGTTATATAATATAATGAAGTTCATATGGTTCACTGCATCATCTGATGCTGGAAGGTGTCTGTCCATGGTATTCCAGGTGATCAGATGAAAAGGATGCATCTATCTGTGCTGTTTTTTAATTGATTTTCTTTATAAACATGGGCTAGATGAAAATCTTAGACCAGAACAGAGATGGCTGTACTCTGTTCCAATCCACTTTTTCTAGCAGTTTGAACACAACAAACAGGGTTATTAAAGCTAACTAAAGCTAAAACAAACAAAAAAAAATGTTACTTGAAATTTTTAAATTTAATTAACTTTAAATGAATTTAAATATTTGAATAACCTTAAAGCAGGGGTGTCAAACTCGATTCCTGGAGGGCCGGAGCCCTGCAGAGTTTTGTTCCAATGCTGCTTCAACACACATACCATGTAGCTTTCAAGAAAGACTTGATTAGTTGGATCAGGTGTGTTAGGGTTGAATCTAAACTATGCAAGGGCTCCGAGTTCTTAAGTTAACAACTTCTCATGTATATCAACCTTTTCATGTAAAGATATCAAATTTCACTATGCTATCATGCTATGCTCTCAGAAAAAAAGGTACAAAAGCTGTCAATGTGGCAGTACCTTTTCGCAAGGTCCACTTTTATACCTTATTTACCCCTAAAGGGTGCATATTAGTACCTTAAAGGTACATATTAGTACTTTAAAAGTGCGGAATAGTACCTAAATGTTAAATATTAGTACCTTTTCAAAAAAAGGTACTGCCCCAGTGACAGGTTTTGCTTACGCTATATACGCCATACGCTACCATCCTTATATTGTGTCCACCATGTTTTTCATATTGTTTTTGCACTCCTGATTTGTAGGACAAACTGAATCACAAAGTGAAGTCTCAAAAAACTTCCTCACATGCCACATTTTCTTTCTTTTATCACCCATAGGCTGATTAAGTTTAAGATTTTAGAGGCTTTTAACCAAGCCATTGACATAAATCAAAAGAGACACACTGTGACTAAATGCGATATGAGACCGAAGAGGGGACCCGAAAAACTGGCGGGCGGCGCTCATCAAGTCCCTGTGACAGCCTCTTAACTTTTATGATTGTTTGGCGAAGTTGACTTCAAAGAGCCGATTCTTTGGCACTGCTCGTGGTGTGTGAGAAAGCCAGGCTAGCTCAGGGAGGGGCAGCAGGGGCTGATGGGAGTCGAGTGAAGGGAAGGGATGGAGGATGCTGGAGTGGAGAGCAGAGCCCTTTGATCTGTGTCAGCTGCAAAAAGTACAAAAGAATCAAAAGTAATGGGGAGAGCAGCACAGAAGATTGCAAACAAGGCCTGCTCGCAATTCCCCGCGGAAGCATGCCGGGGAAAAACACGACGAGACAAGAGCACATTTCAGAAATTCTGCAGGCTGTTTGGGAATATCTCGTAGGCCTAATGCTAAAGCAATTAGCACTGAACCACCTCTCTGAACAGATAGAGGCTAGCTAAAACCACTCACGCACCACTCACGGCAAATTACATCATTCATTAAACTGACCAATCAAGAAGATCTATTTATCAATCAACGTTCTTTTTTAATCAGCATTGATGAAGCAACTTTGAAATTAAAGAAAGGTTGGAAGGTTCATTTCACTTGAAACAACAAATAAAAGGCCTAATCGGAACTAATCTACACTACCATTCAAAAGTTTGGAATCAGTCAGTTTATATATATATATATATATATATATATATATATATATATATATATATATATATATATATATGTATACAAACCCGATTCCAAAAAAGTTGGGGCACTGTACAAATTGTGAATAAAAACAGAATGCAATGATGTGGAAGCTTCAAATTTCAATATTTTATTCAGAATACAACATAAATGACATATCAAATGTTTAAACTGAGAAAATGAATCATTTTAAGGGAAAAATAAGTTGATTTTAAATTTCATGGCATCAACACATCTCAAAAAAAGTTGGGACAAGGCCATGTTTACGACTGTGTAGCACTCCCTCTTCTTTTTAAAACAGTCTGCAAACGTCTGGGGACTCAGGAGACAAGTTGCTCAAGTTTAGGAATAGGAATGTTGTCCCATTCTTGTCTAATACAGGCTTCTAGTTGCTTAACTGTCTTAGGTCTTCTTTGTCACATCTTCCTCTTTATGATGCGCCAAATATTTTCTATGGGTGAAAGATCTGGACTGCAGGCTGGCCATTTCAGTACCCGGATCCTTCTTCTACGCAGCAGTGGTGTGGTCTGGCATTGTCATGTTGGAAAATGCAAGGTCTTCCCCGAAAGAGACGACGTCTGGATGGGAGCATATGTTGTTCTAGAACTTGGATATACCTTTCAGCATTGATGGTGCCTTTCCAGATGTGTAAGCTCATGCAACCCCATACCATCAGAGATGCAGGCTTCTGAACTGAGCGCTGATAACAACTTGGGTTGTCCTTGTCCTCTTTAGTCTGGATGACATGGCGTCCCAGTTTTCCAAAAAGAACTTCAAATTTTGATTTATCTGAGCAAAGAACAGTTTTCCATTTTAAATGAGCCTTGGCCCAGAGAAAACACTGCGCTTCTGGATCATGTTTAGATATGGCTTCATTTTTGACCTATAGATTTTTAGCCGGCAATGGCGAATGGCACGGTGGATTGTGTTCACCGACAATGTTTTCTGGAAGTAGTCCTGAGCCCATGTTGTGATTTCCATTACAGTAGCATTCCTGTATGTGATGCAGGGCTGTCTAAGGGCCCGAAGATCACAGGCATCCAGTATGGTTTTCCGGCCTTGACCCTTACGCACAGAGATTGTTCCAGATTCTCTGAATCTTTGGATGATATTATGCACTGTAGATGATGATCACTTCAAACTCTTTGCAATTTTTCTCTGAGAAACTCCTTTCTGATATTGCTCCACTATTTTTCGCCACAGCATTGGGGGAATTGGGGATCCTCTGCCCATCTTGACTTCTGAGAGAAACTGCCACTCTGAGAGGCTCTTTTTATAGCCAATCATGTTGCCAATTATGTTGCCAATTGACCTAATAAGTTGCAAATTGGTCCTCCAGCTGTTCCTTATATGTACATTTAACTTTTCCGGCCTCTTATTGCTACCTGTCCCAACTTTTTTGGAATGTGTGTCTTTTTTGGAAGCTCTCATGAAATCCAAAATGAGCCAATATTTGGCATGACATTTCAAAATGTGTCACTTTCAACATTTGATATGTTATCTATATTCTATTGTGAATAAAATATAAGTTTATGAGATTTGTAAATTATTCCATTCCTTTTTTACTCACAATTTGTACAGTGTCCCAACTTTTTGGAATCGGGTTTGTGTATATATATATATATATATATATATATATATATATATATATATATATTATATTTATTATATATAATAATAATTTATTCCATTGAAATAACAGTTATTTTAAATTGTACAAAATTTCAAAATATTGCTCAACTTTTGATCAAATAAGTGTAACTTTGGGTGCATAAGAGACTTCTTTCAAAACAATTTATATATACATATACATATTATATATATACAATATATATATATTATATATATATATATATTATATATATATATATATATATATATATATATATATAGCCTATATATATATATATATATATATATATATATATATATAAATATTTTGAAATATATACATATACATATACATATACATACATATACATATACATATACATACATATATATATAAACATTTTGAAAAAAGTCTCTTATGCACCCAAGGTTACACTTATTTGATCAAACGTTGAGCAATATTTTGAAATATTTGTACAATTTAAAATAACTGTTATTTCAAATGGAATTTATTCCTGTGATGGCAAAGCTGAATTTTCAGCAATCTGATGAACAGAAAGTTCAAAAGAACAGCAATTATTTGAAATAGAAATCTTGTGTATCATTATAAATTTCTGTAACTTTTGATCAATTTAATGCATCCTTACTGAATAAAAATGTTAATTTCTTTCAAAAAAAAAAAAAAAAATCCTACTGAGGCCAAACTTTTGAATAGTAATGAGTCAAAAACACAGTGATAATTATCAGAATTGTCATGCTCAGACATTTTATTCATTGCCTTTGCAATAAATATAAGCCTATTATGCCTGTTTAATGAGGAACTAAAAGGAGCTAACTGATCAACAAACAATTCACTGTTAACTAAAAGTCACAACTTACTCCACATTCTTTTATTTCCTACATTTTTTTAACATTGCTTTTACTTGTATAACTTTTATGCAAGACATGATAGACTAATCGACCTTGCTTTTTAACTAAGATCTCATATCGTAAAATATGACTAGCAAGAATCACAAAAAAACAGCAAAAATGCACACTTACCAGCGAAATTCAGTCATTTCATTAGATATCCACTTGACCAGGAATTATGTGTGTGGGTGAAAGTTTTCCACACGCAGATTTCACAACTAATTAGTCACTAAGTTATCCAATAAAAAGTTGCTCGGTTTGAAAGTTACTTATATTGGAGCTTCATACATTGATACACTTTTCACAATGAACATTTTTTCCCCATAAAATTTCATAATGTGACTGTACCTCTGTCAGTTGTTCTAAAAACATTTGTTTTCATTCATGAAACATGATCCAGATAATTTTTTTCATAACTCCTTGCAACAGTTTACTCATAAATGCCTTAAACTGAAATTTCATAAACTTTCATGAATAAGTCCCAGCATTTATTGTTAATTGTGTTATTGCAGTAGCTCACCTTGAAAGAGGGCGGCATTCTGAATGATGAGAACTTTCAGCTGGGCGCTGGTGGCCTGCAGACTGGACTCCATATTCTGTTTGGCAATGAGCAAGTAGCGTTCCTCCATTTTGCGAGAACAGCAGGTCAGGCCTTTCGGCTGGCATACCTGCAGATCTGAGCCTGAAGAACAGGAAAGAGACACAAGATTTGTTACAGCCTTCACAAAAAAAAACGAGCAAACAGACCCCGGCACTTAATAAATTCCATCTGAAAGTCTGCTTGCTTTATGAGTCAAGCTTCAGAGAGAGCTGGAGAAAACCATTTGCCTTTTAGAGCACATTGTTTACATTACCTATTCATATCTCAAACACAACTAAATGAATACCTGCTACTTAATTGAAACACGAGATTTAATTTCTATGCATTGCATTTCTCCCAAACTGATTAGCCGAAAACAAACACTCATTAAAAGAAAACAAGATAATCAGGGAGAACATTTCGGTAAAGATGGACCCTATGCAAAATTTGTCCATTTAAAGTCTAAAGTAGTGCAACTTCCAATATGGATTGGATAAAAGAGACAGGGATAAACGAAAAAAAAAAAATCGGTCAACATATTGACAGGAATGTCTTTTTTAGATGGATGAAGTGAATGAAGAGGTGACGGGTGATTTGTTGACACCCGTTATACTGGAACTGAGGTTTGAAGGTTATCTACCAAAGAGACATAATTGGATTTGCTGGGAGAGAAAAGCCTATTGAGAAATACGTTTTCTGGAAGTAGGTGCTTCAGTTCGTAGCTCACATATGAATAATAATCTAAAAATGTTCATGCCCTGTGGGGGGAGAAACAGAGCGATGCTATCAGATCTCTGCTGAATCAAACATCAAGGATACAGAGAATAAAAATGACCAATGCCTGATTAAGTCCCCCGTGTGTTAAATCTGATGGCTAGGGGGCAGATTTGAAAAAAATAAAAAAATAAATAATTAAAAATGAATCTGTGAAATGGACACAACCTAAATCTTACAGAGGTTCACTTTCATTAATTTATTTATTAGCTCTTTTCATAAATAAGCATAAAACATCAAATCTCCTCACATTTTAAATCTTACTTTGTGAATTGCAAATGCTTTCCCCACTGAAGTACAAAAAAAACAACACACAATACTCACGTCTCATCTTGCAGAACTTCTGACACTGAATAACTAGTGAATAACACATGTAAAAGGGTTGCTTTGGGCAGAGTGCATTGTGGGATTCCATTGCATTCAGGTCAGACAGACCTCTCTGCATGTGAACCAGGACTAGGAAACAGCTGCTGTGAAAATCAGTAGGATTACTGCAAATGTTTTCCCTGGGGCCGTGGATCCACATTTGGAAATGTGGCCAATTATCTTGCGATTACACATGCAAGGAGAGAACTTACACTCCGCGAAGCCTCAGCCCTTTCAAATTTTCATTTCCATTATTATTTTGAAAGAGCATCCTTTACATGCAACTTTGTTCTCAGACACTTTGCCTCTCTGTCATCTCATGCATCTTAACACTGTTAAACCAGAGCCAAATGAAGTGTGTGAGTGTGTGTGAATGTCAGCTACCTGAGGGGGAGGGGTGGAGGTGGCACTAGGTTGATTGATAGTGCTGTAAACAAACTTCAGAAGAGTCCCAATGCTCCAGCTCACACAGACATGGAAGATGATGATGGGGTAGGAGAAAAGGAGGGCATAACATAATCGCGTTAGACTGAAAGTGACGGGGACTTTTGAATACTGTCATAATGGTTGTGGAGCGTTAGACTGAAAGGGACGGGGTAAAAATAAAACAAGATAAACATTCACAGTCAAATGCTCTCAGATAGCAAATTTCCTCATGGAGGAGACCTCAAGAACATGTTCCCAAGTGAGCAGCAACAGACAGAACTGAAAATGATACTTACTTGTGTTCACATTCAGTCAGGTTTGGTTTTTATTAGGCTTCAAAATAGTTCTATTTTTACAAAAAATACCAGAACCAAATGTTTTTATGCGACATTCAGTTTTATTAGTGGTTCTAAAAACTTACAATATCCTTCCAATAGGATTGAACATATCAGTAAAATACTCTGAAATCCGTTCAGAGCGAAACATACAGCCAATAAAGGCCAATTCTTGAGATAATGACTCTTATGAGCTGGTTTTTGAATCAAAAACATAAGTAGGCCTACAAATTAATAGTTTGTGGAAATTCTGTCATCACCCTCCTTTTGTTACAAACCTGTTCGACTTTTTTTTATCTGTGGAACATAAAAAAGAAGAAATTTTGAAGAAAGCTTGGGTCCAAATAACTTTTAATTTTTCAAAATGAATTATTATTTTTTGTACCACAGAAGAAAGAAACTCACACAGGTTTGGAAAGGCATGACAGTGAGTTAAAGATTACTAAAATAAAAAAAAGGGTCAGTATCCCTTTAAAGCTTGTAAAGCCAAAATTAGTGTAGTAACTGACAGGTTGTTCATGACAATGGGTAGGTAATACACATTATGAGTCCTGTCACCGGTATTTTATAGAAATAAGAGACTGAATGAAATAAATGACCAAATTTTTGTTCTTAGTTGTTACACATTTATTATGAAAATGATTTAAGCACTTGGCAACAGAATTGTATTTCTGCTTTCCAAATATTTATTTCTCAATTCAAAAAAAAAAAAAAATTATGGAATTGTTAAGATCCTTTCGATTCCCATCCCTAGTAAGTACTGGAAGATTGCTAAATGAACGATCACATATGAAATTGGCTAAAAGTCCTAAAAACATACTCTACAAGTTTGTTGATTGAAATAACTTAATAAACCATGAAAGAATTTAAAATGCAGGAGATTTAAGTGCTGCCAAATTTGAAATCCCATATGAAAATGTGAAGACAAAATGTCAAAGAAATTGCCTTAGGGGAAAGGAAAAAATGCTGATCTACTAAGCACACAGCGCCTGTTAGGAATGGATAAATAAACCCATTAACATTACATGCCATCAAAAACAGCAAGAAAAACCCGGCAATATCTGATCACACATCTGCACCAATACGGATGTAGAAAGAGAAATTATGGGCAAACCTGCCATATTGTTCAGACGGCACATTTTACATGCACAGGCTTAATATCCAAAATCAATACTTGCAAAGGACCGGCGACAGATACGATCGAGCTAATTTCAGATTCCAAGGCAAATTTATTAAGCTGTCAATAGCCTAGCGAGTAAAGGGGCGGAGGGAGAGCTGACAGAAGGGAACAGGTATGAAAAGAGAAAGAACTCAGAAAGCTATAGCAATTATCTTCAGCAAAATAGACAATTTTATCGGCACGTCTGCTTTTTGCAGATGATAAATGTACTTTATTAGAGAAGTTGTGAGCTGTCAGGGAAAAGTGAAGGACTTTACAGGAGGGAGATTGCTCCCAGCAGAGAAGCATAAACAAATATTACATCACAGTCTCTAACTAAAGACTGCTCATAAATACGGCTGATTAGATTGTTTGTCTTCTGAAAATGGAACAGAATACATTTGTTTGAAAAGAAAATGTAGATGCCTCAGTCTGTACAGAAGAAATACTGTGCACTGAGAATGTGACAGTACAGACCTCATTTGTTTGTCTTGTTCTAGCAGCGGATTTCAACCTTAACAGTCATGTCATAGACAGCCAGCTAGATTTACTCAGTTTATATTTATATGTACCATTTATAATAACTTTTATTAAGGGGTCAATAACAATTTCCAGATTCAGAACAGATTATGTACATTGGAAAATATTTTAGACCATTTTAAGCTAATGTAATAGTAATAACATATTTTTAACAAAAAAAATAAATTATACATCAAAATTCAAAAACATCACAACCAAAAACCAGAACTAACCACAAAGGTATTTTTTCACAAATAATATAAATTATACATCATAATTCATAAATATCAGTATCAGTAAGGAGGTTGCATCACATGACATCTTAAAACCTGAACTAACCTGGTTATGTCATTAAATGTCAAATTAAATGATTTTTTTGTTGAAGTTTATTGAACTATTCTAAGATAAAAAAAATAAAAAAACTATTACTTGGAAAGGTTCAGCAAAAGATACCAACAAGATACTTAATTTCATTCTTTTAATTATCTTTTTTTATTTAATTTAAAATATAATTATAAATCTAATTAAAACATGTTCATCATAAAATATGAATATTCAATTCACAAAATATAATTATAAATCTAATTAAAACATGTTCATCATAAAATATGAATATTCAATTCACAGTATTTATATATTTTTAAATAAATTATTGGGTAAAAAAAAAAATAACAACAATCATGTCACTGACAATAAGAACATTAACATTGCTAGATTATAAAATGCTTAACAGATCTTTAATTAGAAATGTCACAAACTGTGTATTGTGTTATATATCTTTTTCACAGACCCCCGGTGGACCTTCATGGAACCTGGTTGAAAAACATGGCTCTTGAGCCACTATATAGATACGACCTCTTCCATATTCATTGTCCACTGAGTCATGACACACTCACTTCCTTCCTTATCAACTAAAATTTCTAGAAACTCCTTAATTCACCCTTCCTCCTTTAGCCTTGCCCAAAGGCCTCAGGCGTGCGAGTATCCCTGTCGGAGCCCAGATGAAAAAGACGGCTCTGGCAGAGACGCGGTGAGTGCTGTGTACACATTTCAGCTTCACGCTCCTCCTTAACAAGCCCAAAGACACAGAGCACAGCCAGATGCATGCATAAGCTTGATCTTAATAACCATTTATAAAGCTATCAGCATGCATGTTTAATGGGGGCTGTGGGGAAAACATGCTGTGTTAAAATACAGAAAATGTTAAAAGGATGTTATTAGAAGCATGAATTATAGAGCAACTACACAGGAATTATGACGTTTCTTTCTAGACTGGCTTCAAAGACATCAATATGTGTGCACAATTAAAAGAAGTGGAAAGTCAACGGGCTGATGAAAGTATACGAAGTATATGATTATGAATTGGGTTCCTCTGCCAGGGAGGCAGGAGAGTTAATGGACTAAAGCAAAGCCTTCTGTCGTCTTACAGTGCCATTGGAAGTATTTAATAAAAGAAAGTACCTCAGACTTCCACAGTATGGAGCACACAAGGGTGAGATTCAGTTAGGGAGAGATAAAGTAAATAACAGCACAATAAAAGCCTGCAGCTCGTACAAACATGCTGTGTTCCTCTGTTTCAATCAGCCACGAAAATCCAAGATATGTGGTTTAATAGAAAGTCTGACCACAGTCATTAGTAGAAACTTTCATGGCTTGTAGGCACATGATCGCTCACCTTCAACTTTAAATAGACTACCAAAGACAATGACCTAAACCATCATCTCATAATTACAGAAACTGTGTGGGCATTTATCAAAATATGATGGTACTTCACTACCCGAAGCACAACTACCCACTCAAAATATACAAAGAAAAATAAAGGCATTAAAATAAACATGATATGAAAAATGTTAGATCTTTCCAAGCATTAAATATGTGAAATTATGTAGTCGTCATTGCTCATGTAAAATATGTGCATTAAAAAAAACGTATATAATAAATATATAATTTAATATATAACATAATAATATACCCCTAACATACATATATATGTAATTATTACATAAAAATATTATAATGCTTTAATAAATGTATTTATGTAATAATTTAATTTAATTATTACATAAAAATATTATAATAATACAAAATACTAAAATAATATTAAAAAATAATATATAAAAATATAACTGCAATAAATATTGTATTATAATTCAATAAATATTGAATTATAATACAATAATACATTAATAAATAAATACAATTAATAGACTAAAATATGCACTTTTAAAGTAATATGTACCTTTAAGGAAATATATGTGAATAATAATAAATTATGATAATAAGCAATTTGATTGAATATTCATACATAAATACTGAGTAATGTTTTCAAACATTAAATTGTTAACTCATGTTTAAAAATGCAGCTATAAAAAACAAAACACACAAAAAAAAATATACACAAAATTTTCTATAATAAAAAAAAATATCCCCACATATCAAAAACAAAAATATAAGTAATCTGTTGGTTAATTTCCCACCAAAATGCAAATACTGTGGTAATATAAAAACATTTGAGCATCCAGACACAGGTTTAACCGATGACCTGATTTAGACACAGGACTATCTGCTTGACTGGCCAGTGGCAGACGTTTCCCTATTTTACAATTCTGTTTTCTGTAAAAAGCCAGCATGCTTAGCAGGGTAGTTTATAATTTCTTGTAAGGACTTGCTCTTGATATGTGGAATAACAATAGTGTCTGCTCTGAGAGGATCTAGCCTTTGATGGGGTGAACAAGTGTCTCTGTAATGCATTCTGTCATTAGTGATATTAAAACAAGCGGCACAGAAGCCCCTTAACAGCCTCTAACACGAGCTCTTGAGGGAGGTCAGTGGCACTTCATTAGCTGGATCTCATTCGTGAGTACCAACGGACGGAAATACGGCTCCCTCTCATCTCACGTTGATCAGAGAGACTGCTGAGAGATGGACCCTGACTTCACTTTGTACTCAACCCTCCGAACCCCTCATTACTCAGCTGCTCTCTTCAGTGGAAACCAAAGCTACGACACCAAACTATTCAATTCAACTTATGAGTTTAACAACGGTCATCCTTATTTGAGCACTCATTATCAAATAAAATATTTGCAGGGGACGCCACATCAAAATGTGACAGTGTAAAGGTGCCTTTGAGACTACAAAGACAGTCAGCTCTCTATTGTGCTTTGACATTCAGCTCTTCCTCTTGAGGCAAGGAAGCCTGGAAGAGCGAGAGAGACATCAACAAAAAAATTAATAAATAAATGGAAAAGACATGCCAGTGTAGAAAGGGAGAACCTCTCATTGGCTTTTTTGGTCTTCTGGCCCCCTGGCATTACATGCGGTATGATTAGAATTCAGTTCAATTTTCCTGCGGGCTGCATGTCTCGGCTTGGCCTCCTTGTATTCCATTGTAGATACATCAGTCATCACATCCTCTCTTCTCTCTAATGTTAGTCCATCAGTCTCTCTCTCTCTCCATCCCACTCACACAAGCCTGTAGAGATCACATTTGGCAGCTGAACAGAAACACAGCAGTTGCATCCATCACAAACAACCCAAATATCACCATGAGTTTAAAGCCCACTACCGGGTTTACTGGGGTCACAGGCCAGCGGATGCAGCTGCCTGTTGCGTGGTTCAGAAAAAGGGGTCTCTGAAGGTGAACACTGCATCTACAATACAAGAAAGAGACTGAAAGAAATGTGTGTTTCTGTAACACAAGTGAAGGCATATGCGAACATTTGGAACCAACAAAACCTGACTTGCAGGAACTCGGAAGATGCGATGCGATACAAATCAAGCAAAGCATTAAATCTGCAAGCAGGCCAGGAGAGAGAGTGAAACTCTCGGTGGAATAAATAAAATCACTAGGAGGTGACAGCAACACTATACGGCCTGAAGTCGTTCCCATTTCCAATTAACATTAAGGTTGTCTACATTAATTTGCCACTTCAAGGCCAGCGACGTGCACGGGGTTCGGAATAGATGCTCCATTTGAAGGAAATTGGAAGATGGCTCACTTTGCACAATGCTCTTTGTGTACGAACAACGCTTAACAAAATCATCTCAAACTGTCATTAGAATTTTTAAATTACGCTGTTGTGAAATTTAATGATTGGACTCATATGAACACATCTCTATCGAGGACATTACACCTTTAAAAGGGAAAAGTTATTCCTTCACACATCTGTTATGGCAATTTTATAAACAAGTATGCCTCTTAAGATGCATTTGGCCAACACATAAATCAATACCAAATGAGGAGGGCAAACAATTAACCTCACATTCTTTCATAGTCTGACATAATACAAGGACACCCAATTAAGGTTTCAGCATACATATGCTGGAGCAGTGTGTTATCGGTTCATATAATGAATCAAAATGAATAAAGCCAAAGGCTTCGCCGCACCACTAATTACTGCACCAGGCATAAAGTCCAGAGCCTGGTGCCGCTGGGATTATCAGGACTCTACAGTGCCTGCGGCACACTTACGAAAGATAAAAAACTCACAGTTAACCCTTTCTCTGAAGAGCGATGTTTAGGTTTCAAAATAGGGCTTCAAAAAAGCTTTTATTGCAGGATTGTACCCATCAGGACATGAAGTCCCATACCAGCTACTGAGGAGGAGCACAACCATCCCAAAATGCTTTCAAAGAAATTCATCTGAAAACTGCAACATATATGAGTTTCATTTCTTATGCATGCCATCTGGTAAGTTTTCGTAGTAATTGACAGTGGCACATTTAATTTAAAGTATGCCAGATAGTGGATGCAGGTTCTTGCAGTCCAATAAGACATGCAATGCAATCACTCTGTTACTTTTCTTAAACTGTGATAAAGGTTAAAATGTGTTAAAATTCCTCTGAGAGGGCAAATGACTGAGAATATCACTCTGTTCCTTGTCCTTAACCCAACTGCAATCCATTTAAATTCACATCAAGAAAAAAACCTGTTTTACAAAAACATCACTGCAAATTTACACACATTTAAAAGCAACATAAAAACACATATCACTAGAGAATAACACAAAATTTACATACAAGTACAACACAAAAAAAAAAACATGATTACAGCATCAAGAAAACAACTTGTTTGTCTTTAACTTTTATTTTAAAAAGCAAAGACTTTTAAAATTGATATATGAGTACAGCATCAAGAAAACAACTTGTTTGTCTTTAACTTTTATTTTAAAATGCAAAATGTTTAATGTTAAGTGCAAAAGCGAGTGACTGGAATAGTGATGTAAGTTTTTTTTAGAGTTATTTTTGAAGCAATTGCTACCACTAGGGGAAAGAATGAAGATACTTGCACATAAAGCAGCCTAACAACAAAATGCAGTCACTGGGGAAAAGCAAGATCCTTTTCAGCAGAATTTCTGTTGTGAGGGCCAAACAAACTCCACTCTCTGTCTTTCTACCCCCCTTCTCTCCAGCCTCCAGTTGAAACAGAATTAAAGCTTCAAGCAGCTAAGGGGAGATGTCAAATAGAGAGCCAGCCATCCATCCTGTCATTCATCTCAACTCATCTATCTCTTCAGCTCTCCGCTGGGAAATGTAGCAACCTCAATAAACAGACTAACACAATTCGCCTTCTCCAGCATGACAGGTAATTCACACTAGTTATGGCTAAGAGAAATACATTTACAGCTCTCCTCGGGCTACTTCTGCAGCCACCGCTCAGAGCTGAAGATGACAATCCAGTCAGGACACTTATTTCATCTTCAGCCTACAGATAGAGCTTCACATCATGCAGAGGGTGAGAATAACAACCCATGAAATGAGCTACAGGAAATGCAAGCGTAAAAACAAATTGTATGGCAAGTCATTTTAACATTTAGTCTTTAAAAATAACTAGCATGCATTTTTGTTACTAGGATTTTTTAAGCCATTAGTGATAAGTATCCTTTTCAATTTCACTACAGTAACAGTTCAGTAAGTCACTAATTATGCATCTGCTACTCTAAATCACTTTTCCAATACTTATAAGTACACTATTTGTTATTACTGGTAACAAATGTTTTTTTCCATTGAATTCGATGGGCATTTGTGGTTCAGATATGAACTAGTCACTTTTAACTAGTATGCATTGTTGCTGGCACCTATTCCAATTGTTTCTATCTCAATTTGTAAGAAATTAATAGACACTAGTATCCATATTAGAGACTGTTGCTAGTAACTGGGATAGATATTATGGTCTTACATGTAGCTTTCTATTAAGTAGCTAATATTAAAGCTGGAATATAGAGTCCAAGGTGCATTGTTGCAATGTAGATCTCTATAGAATTCATTAGCAAAAATGTGCTACTTGTTACCAGTAAAAGTTACTAGAAGAACAACGACTAGAAGCAAACACTGCTACCTATAAAAACTACTAAAGAAATCTAATGAATACTAGTGAAATTAGAAGAATATGCTAATCACATCTGGATTACTTATTTATAACTAAAAAATACATTCTCGTAACAAACCAAGTTACAAATAGCTTAAAAGTAGAAACGGTACATCATACGTTTTTTATTTCGTTAAGATATTAGTTTTACTTTTAATACTTAAGGTTTATAAACTGTATTCGATTCATTGTGTAATTTTATATCATTGCAATGCTGTACAACTGGAATATGGCTCAATCGTATATTAATGCAAATTTTAAAGATCCTAATCTACTTTAAATTATTCGAATTAAACGCTGTTACGTGGAAAATATCAATAACAATAAAATCATTTAGAGTCTATAGCGCACAGTATTTCAATAGGCTACATAAATCTTCTCAATATCCAAAAGACAATTAATAAATAAATAAGCTAAAAACCACACACAAATACAGTATCACACATTATCTATGTTCAGGTTTAAAAATATTTTTTTTTTAAAGTCTTACTGAAGGCAGGTAAAACTTTTGGACAGTGTTTTGAAACCTTTTTGGACAAATATTTTAAAATCACACAAGATAGGCTACATAACTTAAGATCTGAATTGCTCGGTTTACCTGAGACTGGCGTTTCTGGGGTCCATTTCATCCCCGGGTACAAAAACTGAAAGGAAGAGCGCACTTCGCGACAGTCCAGCACCTGACTGTTCGGCAGAGAGAACGGCAGCATCAGGACACACACAATCAGTGCACCGTTCAACTTCAGTCCAGACATTATGAGTCCAAATGCGCTGTAGTAAAGAAATATCTGGCGCAATAAGGCTCCCTAGTGATAGATTTGATTACAAGCGCAAATGAAGAGAGCAGGAGCGATCTGCGTTGCTTGAAGTGAGCAGAAAGCGATGTGCTGGAATCAGCGGCAGCATCACTGAAGTGAGTGTGAGGAGAGTCCTGTGGAGCTCTTCATCTCCAGCTCATTAACAGACCCAAAACTTCATGCCCACAAATCAGGGTCACAATTCCCTCTTTAATTAAGGCGGGACTGCGCGATTAACACATGACTCTTGCATTATTTCAATGAACCGGTCCGTTAGGTATTGAACTCTTTCGATGATATTAAAGTTATGATTATGAAGCCAGGAGGTGCGTTATGAATCCCGTGCACTGCTGCGATCATGCGCACACTGAGAACAAGATCCAATCTGGGCAACCACACAAAATTCAAAGACTTTTTTCCCCAACCAGATCTTTAATTATGTCTTATGATAATTTAATTTATTAGTGAAATGTGGTAATATCGGCAGGGGATTGGATTCCTGGCAGTGTCTACATTACGTGACTATCAAATTTACATTTTCAAATTCAAACACAATTTGTCACATTTCCAGCTATCTGCTGCCATCTGGTGCAGGTAAAGGTTATTGCAACGCACAGTCACTAATAAACCTCAGAAATTAATTTCATTCTATAAGAGGGGCGAGGTAGAATAACAAATATCCAAATTTTATTGAGATTTACAAACAATTTAAAGAAACACAGTTACATATTCTAAATAACGAAAGAAAAAATGCAGATCATGGAATCTAGCGGATTACAGATGGATACCGTGCAATTTTTATTGAAGATTTTTGCCACTATTAAAATTGCAGGGTCATCCACCCGAAAACAGCAAGACAAATATTTGCATTAAAAAGCATAAACAAATATGCAGTTACATTTTATATATACTTTTCTTGTTTAAAAAATTATTAAAGTGTTGTCCTTTATCAATATACTGTAGAAATCTATGCATCTTGTATTCTTGCTATTTTGACAGATTGAGTTTTATAATTATGGCAGTGCATGCAGCTCAGAAAGCATTTTAAACAAAGAAAAATTCTTGCTAACAAATTGCATGCATTTGTTACATTTGGAAATCATCTTGATTGTCGAAGAAGTTTGTCCCTGCTGCAGCGAGTTTTGCATGGATTTGCACAGCATGTTGCAGTAAAGCTGGATGCAATCCTGCAAAACTCACCACACATAGCAGGGCTTTTCCATAAGCAGCAGCATCTAGCACAGCTCCAGAGAGACAGGCAGAAGGCGACCGGCAATACTTGAAGTGCAAACACTGCAGTAGATTCACTGGCACTACCTGCACTGTGAGCACTTTGGAACTGCCAGGACAAACTCACAGAGATCATAGAATTTAAATAAATAAATAAATAAATAAATAAATAAATATTGTGCAGTTTGATTAAAGGAACAATAATGGCAGAGCATGTAAACAAAATTAAATAAGTGAAGTTAGGTTTTTGCTTCCATGAGCTGAATATACAGCTTCTCCTGCCAAAAGGAGCATCTAGCGCAGTAGATACTATACTACTTCACTAACTACACAAGATGCACCTTAGCAGGAAGGCCATATTAAAATAATGTAACATTTTCCATTGAAGGTATTGTGGTGGCATTCTTTTCCTTCCTTTCAGGAAAATGCTAAATCTTCAACAGTCCTAGGAAGGGGGGCAAAAAGAGAAACAATAATCAACAATCTTATAATTATGCTTTCATTCCTTAATTAAAACATCCGACTTATCTAAAGAGCCAATTCATTAAAATACACAGCAACAGAATACAAAGGTTTACAAAGATGCAGTTTACGTTTGACTCCTTTATGACACTGACTCGTTTAAATTCTAAACGGATTTTTAAAAGTATCACTACACATAACTTTGGAATAAATTCGCGTGTTTTAGTAAGTTCTTTTTTAGAATGTTTAGTAACATTCTTCACATTGGCGCGCTTTGCTCGTGTCTCAAAATGGAGGATCTTCAACTCAAGATAGTAAGAACGTGTTGAAAGCTATTCACTGCTGTTATATAAGCGAAGTAAATAGCCTAAATACAACGTCTGCTGCCAATAGATCCCACTTAAATCTTAGACACCTTTAAAATGTAGTTTCCTTAACGCCATGTTGTCTAAATATTTAATTTCTTAGTTGCATTTTTTATGCGTTTCATAGTCAGATAAGGCCAATATTCATTGTTTCGTATCACAGGCGTCCAGGACTGACAGAAAAACGCAGAAGATTAATATTCGGTGGAATCCGCAAACATTAACTAGGCCTTGAGGTCGGTGCCCGATCTTCTGCTTGTGTGGCCCACGAGCTCTCCTTTCAAGAAGGGCGACAGGCTTCGTTTACGTTTAATCGCCCCTTCACTGATAGAACGTGTTTATTACGCTACAATTTAAGCAAAGCCGCTGAAAAGCTTGTTTACATAAGAGTGGGTGTTTTCAACAGGAAACGACCTCCTGGTATCTGTAAGAGCTGAAAACAACAACAAAACTGGGTTAAGTG
Source organism: Cyprinus carpio (assembly GCF_018340385.1). Classification (NCBI taxonomy): domain Eukaryota; kingdom Metazoa; phylum Chordata; class Actinopteri; order Cypriniformes; family Cyprinidae; genus Cyprinus; species Cyprinus carpio. The sequence continues at coordinate 23,169,080 of NC_056585.1, read as the reverse complement.
TGAGGAAGTTTGAGGAGGTTTTAAAGGACGGGCGCCAATAGCCCTTTTCCAGAACGTGTTTGCGTTAAAATGCGTCTTTATTCCATATAGTTTCTCACCTGATTTTGAGTTTTGATAGGCTGAACACCAATACTTAAAATAATAGCTTACCCAAGTGAAATACACCAATACTTAAAGTATGAGTTTGCGTAAGTTACATCAATAACAATATATTTTGATGCTAAACTTAAAAAGACAGAATAAAGAGCGTCAAATTCAAGTTTTGCAGTCTTTAAAATTATTAAACAATAGATACATTTAAAACAGGGTCCAGATTTAACTTACCCAGCAAGGCCTGTACACAAACTGTTAGTAACACGGGTTAAATATTAATCAGCAAATCGTGTAAAGTTAGGCGTAACTGTTTCATTCCCCTTCCAAAAATAATCACAACAATTGACTTTGAGAATCACGCCTTGATACATTTCCCTGATACAGTCGTAAGAGGTGGCTGGTATCATTATTTTAAAAGCGAGTTTCACTTACATGCGCTTAGTTAAGACAACCAAACACCTCCAAATATAATATCTAAGCGCTCAAGAGTCCATTAATTGATCCATCACCTACATTGTCTGTTAGCTCCCCAGCTTCTCCACACACACAAAGCCTGTCCCACCGACAAACACGCACAATTTAAAAGTTTCCAAAATAATTTCTCGCCACAGCACAGACCCACGCGTGAACGCTAGTCGCGACGCCAGAAAGTTGACGCGTTTAAGGCCTCCGCAGAACGCGTTGTTTAGGATCATCAGGTTGGAGAAGGTTTACGAAAGAGGCGCGAACGTCTCGTCATGTGATGATGGGCCTCCCGAGCCTCCTCCTCCTCAACTCAACTCACTCAATCCCCCCACGACTCACATCCGCTCTCCTATATCACACTTACCACTTTCACATGATTTGGTCTGACTGAATTTTAGAACAAGTTTATATTTTTAATTGCAATGCAGATAAATAGTGAATGAATTTTATATGAACAAATACAATTTGTCCTAATGCATAGTGCATAAACACCATTTAAAACAGACATTTGTGCTTTAGATGTAATGGTCCACATACCTGATCATGGCAGAAGTGCAAAATGAAGTGAAGGTGTTTTATCCTTAATGTCTTAATATCTTACTTTGCAGATGTTTCACACTGAACCGTTGTCGCCACTCAAGTCAGACAACAAAATGGTATGTCATGCATGTAATTGTAGAGCATCCCTTTTTTCTTGTTGGGGGTGGGGGTGAAGGAAAGTCCACACAAAATATCTCTGATTATCTCTCTTGGCTCTAGAAAAAACTGGAGTACTGCTCATCATAATCTGGGAGTCATGCAAATGCAAATCTCAAGACATTACATGTCATCAAAAAGTTTCCTAAAAATAGTTTGAATGTAAGACACACTGGCTTTATGGGAATAAATCCTATGGTCAGTGAGAGACAGAAGGCTTTGGTGACCTCTGACCCCGGTTCACTCAACCCCCACTATTCCACAGTGGGCTGTATATGTGCACCATTGTATTAGGCTTCAAAGAGCATTTCCCTCGGCATTCCCGCGTAATTTGATCCACAAGGTCATCTTGTGTTTATTTTGGAGTATGCTTATTAAAAAATAGATGCAAACCAGCTATCAACCAATCTTTTTTTTTTTTTTAAATACTATTTAGAAACGATAACGTTTCTAACCCAGTTTTGAATAAAGATCTGCAAATTAACACTCTTCTTTAAATGGGAGGAAATCTCGGAGTATCCTTTTGAACTTTAACCTACTTTTTCTCTCCCAAAGGCACAAAGAAAATGATAAGCATGAAAAAGGAATAGGGTGTATGCATTTACTTATGCTAAGGCAGTTGTTGACTAACAGATTAAACTAGAAACATTGGCTTGAAAATGGTGAACTAAACAATAGATATTATTTTGGTTACGAATGCTTTAAATTAAATGACAGTCACAGTACAGGTAATTCAACTCTGATACAATTTTATACTATAATTAACATGTATTTTTAAGAACAAATTGTTTATGTTTATGGATGAAGATTGTCTTTTGAATTAGTGATGTAAATTAAAATTAATGTCTGAAATGTATTTTGTGTAATACATTATTCAAAACCTTTTAGACATCTTAAAAAATAATAATAAAAAAAAAACAAAAAAAAAAAAATAATAATAAATAATAATATTCAAAACCATCATAAACAACATCAAAACAAAAATAAAACTTAAATGAACATTTAAACTCTGACCTTATCAATGCGTTTTAAACCGGTGTTACATTACATTTAATCATATTTCATATTTAAATGAACATTTACAATTTGATAGAATATTTTTAGCTTTAAACTTGAGCAAATATATAAATAAGCCCTCTTTAGTTTCTCTGTATTTTATATACAAATAATTGTGCACATTTCAAATTCCAAGGCAAGCTCGTACTGAAGTTAACGCAAATGAATAATGCACTTCCAGAGATAACTGCATGTAACAAGCGTTTAAACTCAACCTGCAGAGGGCGCAAAGTGTTCGTTCCGCTCTCTTACATGAAAACAGGAAGTTGTGCTCACTGGACAGAGACAGTAGTCAATGACGCGGATGTTGGAAGTACGAACCGCTTATAAAAATATATAAATGTCGCTTTAAATACCAACAATTTTGCACGATTCATCAATGCCGGCCATTCAAAAAACGCTTTTAACCCAGCATCCTGCGTTTGCTTGTAGCTGGTGAAAGAAAGTGGGTATGAAAATTAAGTGCCCTTCTACAGTACGCTGCTTCTGACATTTTAATTTTAAACTCAAACAGATTAGATCTGAGGCCCATGGAAATCACTGATCAAAACATTGAACACGTGTCCAGCTCCAGAGATGTCCATCATTGAGTGGAGAAAATCTTCCCTCCTCATTTCACTTTCCAAAACCTGCTGGAAATCCAGACCAACACAAGCGAACAATGCAACAGTTCAACAAAACCATCATCAACCCACTCCACCAGCCTGGATGAACCCCAGAGGAACCACAGAAGGCAGATCTACCTGAAAGCTTTGAAAGAGGTTCAGCAAACCGAGGACCTGCGCAAGAAGGAGGCCCTGGCCAAGAGAAATATTAGGCATGAGCAGCCTGTAGATGAAGGAGCAAACTCTGAAAATCCTACTGATCAGAGCAAGACTGAGGGACAGAGGTGCATTTGGAACGAGAGGGACATCACCAAACTGCGGGCTGGTTTTGAATAAGTAGAGAGGGACAGATGGCGACTAAAGCAACAGCTCATTTGTACAGAGGAGCAGCTTAAAGCAGAACATGATGAAAGGATGAGGCTCCAAGGCCTGGTGGAGAAGCTGGAGGAACAGTTAAGCCTTTCCAAAAAAAGGGCTGCACGTCAGGCCCTCGTGATAAATGATCTGAAGTCAGAGAGCCAAAAAATGAATGCTCAGTTACATAAGCGGACTATACAGGTCAGGGAAATGGAAGAAGAGGCAGACAGGTGGAAGACAAGTCTGAGACGAGCAGCAGATCGTAAAGGAGCGCTCCAACCTCGCATGGGAGCTGGAGAGAGCGCAAGCGCAATGGAAATCTTAAGGAGACAGACTGGAAAAGGTGGCTCAGATAGAAAATAAGGTTGTGCTCCAGAGGCTTCAGAGGGAGGTGGAGCAGACCCGAGCTGACCTGTGAGCAGAGAGAGAATCACGCACGGAGCCACACAGCCCTCGAGCTCTTACACAGACACTCTAGCAGACAATAATTAGTTACAATAATATAAATGTGAATTAAAATGCAGCCATTTAAATCCTGTTTAAATAAAGACAAAATTAATGTTACCGCACACAAGAAGTGCCATAGTTTATTTTATTTTCAATATGCATCCACACTTACTCTTCTTTTTAAAATAAAACTTTATGTACATATATAATCCTCTCCCACAGTGGAAAAAATAACAGAAAGGGTAAATGAGTGAAAACAGTGAAAGCATAGCTAACATCAGTCAAACTGCAAATAATAAAGGTGTATATAATCCACCCTAATAACTTACCAAAGATCTAACATTATTTTGAATCTCTTTGTCAAAGATCACTATCACTGCAAGGAGAATCTGAAGGCTCAAAGCTTCAAACCTCCTTTAAAACCCTGTCAGTGGAATCACATTTGGCCAAACACCATTCTTGTACATGTGGTATCAAGTGACATTTAATGAAACGGCAGAAATATTTGGTTAACGATAGCTGTAGCTCTTTTGGAAAAAAGGCGAATTAATCAGTCTAGGCCACCGTTCAACACAAAGGCTTTGTGATTTCAGATCATAAAAGCAAATAAAAGGCAGCTCGGAAGGTTTTGTCCCCCTCCACCTCCTAAATACAAGTCATATTTAAAAAAAAAAAAAAAAATTTGCTTCTGGCCACGAGCGGATGATGAATCCATTAAAAACCTTTTAGAGTGAAACTCTGGCTCATTTGCACAAGTCCGGCGAGTGCTTTCCTCACACTTGTGAAATTCTATGTGCCATTTAGCAAACTGCAAAAATGAAATCATTTCCCTTCTAGGTCCTATTCAGCATTACAAGACCACAACTTTGGCATGTCGTTTGGTCTTATTTTAGCTTGCATAATTTAAACTACCGCCCCACATCCAAAATAATACCAGAAACACTTTACACTAAGGTTGGATTTGTTAACATTAGTTAATGCATTAGGTACCATAAACAGTTTTTTATTCATCCAAGTCAACGTTAATTGTTAATAAAAATGCTATTGTTCATTATTAATTCATGTTCATTCGTAATTCATAAACTGTTAATTTATGCAATCTGAAATGTATATGTAGAATATAACATTAACCAAGATTAATAAATGCTAGTTCATGACACCAAATGCATTTACCGAAGTTAATGAATTTAACCTTACTGTAAAGTGTTTCCATAATATCTACTGAAACAAAGCGGGAAAAAACAGCACTTAGGAATTTAAAACCTATGAGGTATATGAGAAAGGAACTTGTGCAAACAGAGTACATAAAATATATTCAACTTAAGATATAAAGACTAATGGTGGAACCCTTCAGTAGAATCCTGTTCTGGATTTCATCTAAAGCTTCCAAGAGTACTGAAAGGAACAATCCATTGGAGAACCAAATTCTAGGTCTATCTTAAGATATAACGTGTAACCACAGCTTTGGCTCATTCAAGTTTGACAGTGCAGGACACGAAGAACTGTGTTAAATGGTCTTTCCTACTGCATCCATCTTTTAAAGGCTTGATTGGCTTGTCTAAGCTGCCTATCAAAGCACAGCTCAAGGAATGTCATGACATGCCCCAGCTCTAGCATTTCAAAACCTTTCAGTGTTACAGTGTGTGTGTGTGTGGAGGTTATCATGTCTTGCACTGTAATCGTGTACCATATATTTCACCATTACTGAAATCTATGAACCCTGAATTCATTGCATGGTTCATCTAAACTTTAAAGAAAATTTTAAATGAGTATTGTTTTTAATCATTATATATATGTTTTTTTTAGTCCTCCTAAGGGGTTAACCCAAGCAAAAGCATAATAATACTACAAATCCAATGTTATAGATAAATATAAATGTAATAGAAGACCCAGAATGACCAAGCTACTTAAATAAGGCACCCAGTTAAAACTGAAATTGAGTGCAGCATCCAACATGACCACTAAACTCTATGGGCTACTTTTTCATAACATTTCACTTGACCACATGACATAAAAATGCTTTAATGTCCCTTAACTAGTTTAAATGTGAGAATGTCCAGTTGAAGGCCCCATTAATGTCCTGTATTTGTGACCTATCATTTTAATTTTTTAAAGTGTTCATTAATATTTGGTTTATGAACTGGCACTAAAGGCCTACCTGGAGCAAAGCTACCAGATTAAGTGCAAATATGCAGAGCCATAACTGTACCAATATACTTGTTCTTACTTTTAAAAATATTAAAAAGGCCTGATCAGGCTTTCAATATACTTTTCATTCTGATGAATTTGGATACATTTTCAATCTAAGATTTACTGTCTAAAGGTAAATCAACTGTACTTCCTTTTTAAGGGCAGTGCTAAAAATGTATATAGGTTTAAATAGAGTGCTTGGGTTCCACTTGCACCTCCTGCAGCAAAAACCTGTTCGCCCCCAAGTAAAGGGACAGACATGTGTTTGCACATCCTGACAGCATTTCTCTACCTGTTTCAGAAGTTGGATGTAAAGAGATTTATTCCGAGTGATGCCAGCCGTTCTCTCTCAGACTTTTTTTTTTTCCCCTCCCATCCAATTCTCACCCACATAATCAAACCACTTTACTGGCCGAGCTCCCCGGTTCTACACCCCAGGTTTTCCTATTAGGACTCCTCTGCCGGTGCAGGCCGCTTGAGGTCCCGTATCTGCTTAATGAGATAGTTCTTCTCATCACAGAACTGCTCGTCTTCAGAACGGTCCATTTGAAAGTGGTTCAGGAATTCCACCAGCTTGGACTGATTCTTGAGGAGGATGTCCAGCACAGGCTGTGTCTTATTGGGGTTAGCCACAAACACCTGAAAGGACACAAGAAACAGTCTGAGTCACTGAATCTACCTTCATGCGGTCTGAACTACAGTTCACACACTAGTAACTGACCCTGACCGGTTTACATTCAATAAGTGAGGGCAAAACTGGGACTGAAGACCGGTCAGCTGCCGAGTGTGGAAAGTAATTGGAGTAGACGGAGGGAAAGGCAGACAAGCAAAGTGCCAAATCCAAATATATTAAGTTACATGAAATGCTGTGCATATAAACACATACCTTAAAGACATGGAAGGCTTCAAACTGGATGTTCCGGCTGTTGTCTCTCAACATGTTCATCATCAGCTTTAGGTTCTCAGCTCGACTGATGTATTTGGTCATGATTGTGAAGTTGTGTCTGTCCAGTAATAGTTCTCCTAAGAGCTGGATATCATTTGATAGTCAGTTATAACTCACTTAAGAACAGCAGCAAAACTATGTGGTAAGAATAAAGTCAAACCACTCCACTGTTTTATTAAACAAAGCAAGGTTTGTCATAAAACATTCCTATGTGAAGAAAAAAGTATGTGGCTATTCAAGTTACAAAGAAGCATCTTTCTAAAAAAAGGACTTTAACTTTTCTTTTCTTCAACTATCTGTCTTTCTTGTATAGATCCGAGCAGCTTAATCTCAACCTGAAGGGTTTGAATACCATTACAGCCTTGAATTATTGAAAACACCTCTGTGAAAACAGTGGTTTATGCTCACCTTCAGAGACTGGCGCTTGGTGACATAATTGTCAGAATGCAGCAGCCTTTCATACTCTGTGAACACCTAAAAACAGTTATGAATGATTAATCATAATACTTTTTGTCCATTAAGTACAGCAGCCAGAAAAACTTGCGTGTAAAAGCACTTGCACATGAAATTTTGGGAAACAAGAGTAACTCACTCTGTCGTAATTAGACTCCAAGAAATCTGCACACATGATCTTGTGTCTTGTCAGCAGATCCTAAAAACAAAGTCTTAAGGTAAATGTACTTTTGTCATTTTCTCTTTTGAAAGGTTTTCTATTCTTGATTTAAAGTGATAGTCAACCAAAAATTTTAATTACGTTATTACACATTCTGCCTCATTTGTTGTCATGCATCCAGCACACACCTTTGAGCTTCCTTGTATCATTTTTGATGTGTTCTATCTATGCATGTTGATCAATGTTTGTAAATTAATAAAAAGTAATCTAAATATAAAGTGACTGGTACTCTTCAGAAGACTTGGATTTATCTCTTTATATACTTTTTTGAGGCTTGAAAATGTAGAACCCATAGATGTTCAATGGATGGACAATGGTTCATCAACTAACACCTAAAAAAAAAACCTAAATAATATTATGACTTCTGTCACATGGCCAAAACATTGAAATAAATAAAGTTTGTTTTTACAAAATATGACAGTGTGGGATTTTTCCTTTTTTTCTCCTCTTAATAGTTTGCTGTACACATCTACAAGTTATTTTTTACGGTTTCACTTAATTCTAAAATAAATAACCTTAAACACTCTTATGACATCACTGCATTAACAAAAAACTCAGGTGATGAAATATAAACTGTTTTGCTATCAATTTATGAGTGTATTGAGGCCCATTTTCATGTTCCTAAGACAAAGTTTGCAAGTCAAAACTTACAAAATGGATGATACTTTGCGTAAATTTCATACCTTAAAAGAGGCGAAAGCATCAGAGGCAATGTCAAAAGTAGACAGCTCCACATAGCGAAAGAAGCAATAGAACTCCTCAGAGAACAGAACGATTCGGGCCAGAGGTTCATGACGCAGACATTCCCTCAACATCAAGCCACAGTTAAGGGCCACTTCTAGGGTTTCATAGCTGCGTCCAAAAGATAAATAAATAAACCTAGTTATTTCTCTAACATGAAAGAACCACATTTGTTTGTGTATATATATATATATATATATATATATAACACCATTATATATATATATATATATATATATATATGTATATATGTATATATATATATATATATATATATATATATATATATATATATATATATATATATATATAGATTCAATTGTAATATCACACCAAAGTGTTAATAACTTGATATTTTTTAATAACTATATATATATATATATATATATAACACCATATAAGTCATGATTCAATTGTAATATCACACCAAAGTGTTAATAACTTGATATTGTTTGTGCTGTGGAAGCTAAACGTCATTGGCAGCTTAGCCACGTGAACAGGAAATGGGAAAATTATGGTCCTAAAATAACCATAACATCAATTGGAAAAGCCAGGCTAATCAATGGCTTCTGAAAGTGTTGATCTACGGCTATGCCCTGGAGTCTGGAAACTCACCCTTTCAGAAGCATAAAGAGGATCTGTGAGTGGGAAGAGATGTACTCCACAGTCGGGGTGCGAGCACCAATCTGCCGACGCACTATGTTGCTAAACAGATGCACTACATCCTTCTTTCCCTTTGGTGAACAACGTGTTATAAATCAAAAAAAGCAAACAACAAATGTGTGGTTAGTGCACAGAGCAATATATCTTACAGCAAGATGTATTTCAAACATTTAAAAAGCAATGACGTGCACCTCGAAATCAATCCTCTGTAGGTTTGCTATGAGGGAAATGAGGAGGTTGGTGTTGTAGAGCTCTTGAGCCAGTTGAGCCACTGCCTCAGTCTGAGGCTCTTTGTCTCCGGTGCCACACAGCACCTCTTTCAGCAACGCAAGATTTTTGGATACTTCCTCTGCAACCTACAGGAAAAACAGTGAGTTTTTCTGACTCCGTCACAGTCCACAGTTTGCTAAAACATTTGCATTGAGATGTTGACATAAAAAAAGACCAACCTTTTCACATTTCTTGCTTTCAGATGATTCCAGCTTCTCCAAGTATGCCACATTCTCCTTCAGACTCTTCACAATCTCTGCAGGGCTCTTCTGAGACTTCCCAAAAGGGAATGGCATTGTTTTATCTGGGATGTGTTGGACGTCGAAGGACAACAGAATTTTATTAAATTAAATTATAAAAAAAAAAAAAAAAAAAAAAACAGTGTATAACAAACTCAAAACAGTAAGTCATTATACACAGCAGCCAAAATTATTCATAACAAATTTTATACACTTCATAGTTGCTAAAAACAATGAAACTGCTTGTACTGTTATTACTGCTAACAATACAACTGAATAAAGAACAAAAAACACTTAAAGAGAAAGGTCTCTGTCAAGGGTACTCTGACATACTCAAAACATCATGTCTTTTGTATTAAAGTGCACTACACTAACAATATTAACAGACTTCATACCTTATGATTGTTTGTTTGTTTCTTGTTATTGTACAAGTAATAACCCAAGCATGTAATGAAACACCTTCTAAACTTGCTCAACACCGACAAGTACAGATACAGATAGTAGACAGTTCACCACACGTGAAAGCATGGCTCGAAATATGTTAAAGTTACGATACTAAACGATGAGCAACTAACTTAGGCAATTCTACTTGAAACACAGCAAAGTTAGTCTCCCGATGAGCTAAGCTAACCTCCATCGACTTATCGATCAACACTTCTCAGAAACTCAATATTACTCATCACAGTCACTTAATTAGTGAGTAGTTTGTCACCCTATACGGTCTTAACGTGTACCCACAAGAATAAACGCAACTGTAAGTTACACGGGAGGAAATAAAATCCACTTTTTTTAATCTTTCAGCTGGCCGGACGTGTAGCCATGTAAGTTAGCACGTTGGCTAACAGACTTCTGTCAGGCTTGATCATCATGGCCAAACGAGCTAGAAGAATAACTCAAACCAGGAAACTAACCACTTAGATAACTTATTTTGTAACTTGTTCCATCAAAGTGGATTTTAGTCTTACGGGTCCACCTAAATCCGTGTGAAGTTTCTGTTTGACACGCAGTTAGCGCTAAACCTTTCAACTTTTAAATGACATTTTTGACAGTTGATCAAGTCGCGAGTATTCCAAACTGATCTTTAATTCGTCACAGAAGAAAACAAATGATCGAGAAACTATTTAAAAACAATAAACCGACATAATAACTAAAATGTGTATTTGTAGTGCGAGGTAGAGAGGAAAAAAAATGACAGACATGTCAAGCTAAGTGGATGTGTTAGCTAGAGGTGGAAGGAAGGCAAACACTCACCGCATTCACCAGAAGTCCACTTTAAATCCGCACGCGATGAGGAGAAAAGTAAGCTAAATCGAGTTGTGAACGGCTAAATATAGAACTATTAATCCAGTTCAAACTTTGTCGAACATACTATTTAATCTCCCCGAAAGGAGATAATTCTTGTTTTAGTAACCGCGATTAATTTAGGAGTGGTTTGCTGCTCGTACACTTCAAGCGTCTGCTGCTTTACTTCATCAGGGAAGTTGAAGAGAGTTTTGGAACGCCCCCTTTTTTAATTGACGTAAGCGCTGACCAATCAGAACACGAAATGGGGAGCACACCCTGAACAGAAATCGAACTACATGAAAATGAATTGAGGCAACACAACCACTGAAAGCAAAGCTGGATTGTGGACCAGGCTAGGGCTCAGAGGCCCCCGAAGCCTAAAGTAAGCTAAACACCGGGGCCCTTGTTGCATACAGCACAGGCTGACCACTGACTACTATTTTTAATTCATTATTATTAGCATCCAAAAACACACGCTTTGTAATTTAGGCAAGTCAGTCTTGTTTTTTCCACTCGTGCCATTCTGTTTGGAATCATGAATCACACACTTTCACTTAGTTGTTATTTTGTGTCTGTAGTATATTGTTATATTGTTGGGTTTGCTTGTTCCATTTAGATGTAGCTACTTTTATGTTTATGCCCGAAAGTGCTATATAAAGCAAACATTATTAGTAGTAGTCAGTTGCATGACACATCTGATCATGTAATCAACATGGCTGCATCCATGAAGGAGTGACCCGCTCCATGTAAAATATTTTTCTAGATCACTGATATGTCTATTTCATGTACAACATTTTAATCTCAAAAGTTCTATACATATTTTCAGGCCTGTTCACACCAAGGAGGATAACCATAATGATAACTAAGTTTGAATAATATAGAATAGAGAAGTGTACACCACAGCTATAACAATAACAACACATAGTAACTATTTTGTTGGAATCACTTTAATAATGAGGTTTTTTTTAACAGCTGATAAACAATAAATGCATTGTGAGAGCCAAAAAATGGCCAAAAAATTATCATTTACAATCAGAATGAAGAATTTGTTTTGGTGAAGCTTCCAGTACACACAAACACAGAGGGAGAGAGAGAGAGAGAGAGAGAGAGAGAGAGAAACAGACTATACAATTAAATATAAAAGTATAAATTAGATGTGGAAATGATATATAACAAAAATCTATAATTAGATGTGGTTATGCAGAAGAACGTGAATATGAAATGGACATGATATGTTAAATATAAAAGTATAAATTGTATGTTGCACATTTCTCTCTCTCTCTCTCTCTCTCTCTCTCTGTGTGTGTGTGTACTGGAAGCTTCACCAAGACAAATTCTTTATTCTTATTGTAAATGATAACGATAATTCCATACCCTTTGGCTGTCACAATGCATTTATTGTTTATCAGCTGAAAAAAAAACCTCATTATGGAAGTGTAAAAAAAATCATATTAGTATAAAAAAAATTATATTCAGGTTATGTAGAAGAACGTGAATAAGAATTGGGCAGGATATGTTGAATATAAAAGTATAAATTGTATGTTGCAGGTTTCTCTCTCTCTCTCTCTCTCTCTCTCTCTCTCTGTGTGTGTGTGTGTGTGTGTGTGAATGGATATTTAATGTGTTAAAGTTATGTTTTCCCAAAAAGACAATCATCTGTCTGCGTTGCTAAGGGGCCTCGTGAGACCTCTTGATCACATATTTCTTTTTATCTACTTTTACATTTATACGTTTGACCCAACATTTGGTAAATATGCAGGTAGATATTTAATTAAAGGTGTTTTTTCTTCTTCTTTAACTTACTATTTACAAAATTGCAAAAGGTTAGCTTTGGTGCAAAACAATAATAGTTTTTTTTTTTATTTATTTTTTAATATTTTTAATTTGTCATTCTGTGTGTCTGTATATTTGTACCCAAAAGTGAGGAAAACCTGACAAAATCGCCTAAAACCTCCATTTGGGGACGTCCTCATTTGTAAAACTGATATAACAATAAAGTAAACAAAGTTTTTTTTTTTTTTTAAGTTGTAAAAATGCAGAAAGTTTTCTGTGAGGGGTAGGGATGGGTTTAGGTTAAAAAGTGTATAACTATCTGTATATAAAAACAATAGAAGTCTATGTAATGTCCCCATTTAGATACCTAATCAAACATGCGTCTGTGTGGGTGGGTGGAAAATAATAGAAATATTACATTTTATAAAATGTGCATTCATTATGCAACTCATCTGTATATTTGCTCGTCTAGGCCTATTCCTCAAGCTATCTTGACTGTGAGCACAGTGCGTAAGGGGCGTGCGCGTCTGCTTCAATGTCTGACAAACGTGCTTTTAGCAGTGAGCAACGTCACTTGGACGCCTCGCAATGGTGAGAGGCAGATCGCACGAGCGTTCAATGCTTGGCGAGAAGAAGAGCGAGAACGCGCGCTCACAGCACAGCCGCTCTAAATCTATCCCCCATTCAACACAGCAGCGGTAAGAGCTTCCAATATGTCACACAGACACTGCAATGCACAGGTTTAGAGTTAGAACAGGAATGGGATGAGTGAAACAATAGTCGGGACTAGCTAAGGCTTTTTTGCTGCGGTATGTAAATACATTTCGTATGGCGGGTCTCCACATGTGAAGCGGGGGAAATAATCCCGCTGCGAACAATATATTATAAAAACCAAATAATGGTTTACAGTCATTCCCAGAAGTTCAGATTAAATTTTTTGTTTTTTTTTTGCGCACAGTTGTGCTCATCAGTATTGTTGTAGGCTAGCCACAATATAATGTGGGCCTTAATAGAGTACACTTATATAGATATACACATCTTTATTTCATTTAAAGGGGGGCACCAGATTTGACATAGTCTTACAGTAGTTCACTGTAAAGTGAAAGGGTTTTTGTCTAAGAGCGAAACAAGCGCTTTGTTGCGGGCCTGTATATTCTCCTCCTTCCTTTATTTATGAAAACGGTGCCTGGGATGCTGTGTTATTCCTTGTGCGTTTTAGAGGGGTTCATTGAGACTTGTGAGCAGGTTGTATCAGCTGTTCTGTTGGATACAGAGTGTCGCGCGATGTTGCGTTGCTGTTGTGTTGCAGCTTCTCTGCTATCATGGCAGCGAGCTCCTCTGTGGCGCCAAGGCGGGTGAAGCCATCGCGACTCTAAACAACACGCTATCCGTCTTAGAACAGTAAACGAATGATGGATTTTTGATCGTATGAGCGAAATTAATCTTTTGTTTCTGTTTTGGATTAACCTGATGGGCTAGTCATGTCGCGCGGGGGTTGTTTTGTGAACTTGGGTCAGAGCTTCCTATTGGCATTGCTGTGTTTCAAAAACGCCACCCATGTACTTTTCCTACATTATTTTAATGACAATAAAAGTGTGCAGTCATCAAGCTTATATTATATATGTTTGTGTGACGTATTTAAGCCTGGGTTTTGAGTCACAAAATCTGTTTCAACCAGAAATTTACGTAAACTATGGTGTTTATTTAGTGCCAGTTGCTTATAGTAAGTCTCAATTCATATAATCTAGTTTTAAGTTGTATAAATAAGGGGTTTTCAAACTCTTCTGGACCCCCAAATAGAATTAGCCCCTTGCCAGGGGACCCACTCCCAAAATACAGAGAGAGAGCAAGCGCAATGTAAGTTACTACTGAGTTGCATAAATCGAGGTAATGTTTGTTCTGTGAAAACTACATTGAAGAATGCATTATTTACTGTACGTATTGTTTATTTTTTGTTTGTTTGTTTATTATTATTATCATTGATTTTTAATTAAATAACAAACCTTTACTACAAAAGGGTTAACCCTTTCCCTTTTTACATGTAAAACAAAAAAAACTATGGTTACTATAAACCATGGTAATCACAAATTAACTAGGCCTATATGGTTTTGCTACAATAATATTTTAACCAGTATTTGTAGTAAACTGGATATACAAATGGCAATTAGTATGCCAAAAAAAAACATGGTTACTACACTTTTAGTATGATAAAACCATGATGAATTTTTGCAAGGGAAGTTACTCTCGACTTGTTCAAGTGCATCATCTGATGACGGAAGCCGTACAACACATTCACAAATAGGCTATCAGAAATTTGTTAATCATAATGGTTCGTAATGATCCTTGAGGCTTTGCGCTGTGTTTTGGCAGATTATTTTGCATGCATTTCACTCACGTGTTATGAAAAGAACAAACACGATAAACATGGAAGATGAATGAAATAGAATTTTTGTAACAAAAAATGACAAATATCAATGGGATTCCTGATAAATTACACGTAGCAGTTAAATTAAATCTTTTGGAATTTTTGGCCTTGAATTACACAAGAATTGATGGCATTCATTGTAACAAAAGACCATTTATTTCTTGATGTACTGTACGCTACATGTTAGATGTATTAACATCAATATGCAATTAATACTTTGACCATACTTTCTTCTTTACTGTAGGAAATCATTTTTTGGAGACACCTCGGGCCTCAATTATAAAATGTTGCATAGAGACCGCACATTTGAGATCATTTCTTAAATGTGCATACGTGTGATTCAGAGAACTTAATGTACATACAACGTGCCTTTTCACAGTACAAACAGCCCTACCTTCAGTTAAATATATGCATATATACATGTGTAAACATTTACCTTTATTTATACATACACAAAGTCCGTGGCCGCGGTTTGCACCAGCCCTATAAAGGCGGCCATATGTCTTCATGTATAAACACTTATGTTTTGTAAGCCTGCTGTTGTACAGACATCATGTTGTTTTATATTACCAATAATATGCAATTTGTAAGAGTCATGTTTAAAACTATATACCGGTACTATAATTATATTAAACTATTTTTTTTTTTAATTGTTCTGTTTAGTAGTGATTGTTTTTTAAGTGATTTCTGACCAATATTTAGAAAGAAGCATGAAACATAATTATATAAATTTTGGTAAATATGTTAAATTGTCTTAAATGTTTTAGTGGTATCTTAAAGGGATACTCCACCCCAAAATGAAAATTTTGTCATTAATCACTTACCCCCCCATGTCATTCCAAACCCAAAGCTTTGTTTGCTGTTTCTTTCAAATCAAAGCTAAATACAGGTAGAAACAGTGCATCCTTGTGGCGCGGATGATACAGAAGAGCATACGCAGCATACGGTGATATGGAGAGACACAGAGGAGAGTGTTGACATAAAGTCGTTATTTTTGTTTTGTTTGCTTAAAAAAAAAAGTGTTCCCGTCGCTTCATATAACCCAGATTGCACGTCTGATGGCAGATGGAGTATTCTGACGCCGACTTTCATAACTTTTATGGATCTTGACACTGTTATTTACTTGGCAGTCTATGTGACAGTCACAGGCCTCCCGGTTTTCATCCAAAATATCTTAAATTATGTTCCGAAGATGATTAATGACAAAATTTTCATTTAATGACATAGTATCCAATTAATTAACCACAAAACATTCATTACATCTTTTAAAAACCACTAAATTAAACAATTTTTTTAAAAGTAAAATATTGTGTTAAAAAAAAAAAAAAATCTAACCACCTTTAACCCTTTTGTGGCCCCCACGGGTGCCCTGGACCTGAGTTTAATTTTATTTATTTATGTTTTTAACTTCCTGCTTAAAATCTCAAATTGGTTGTATCTCGTAAGTTCTAAATTGTAAAGAGTTGGATAAGTGTGATTCTAATAACACATTATTGTTCCAGTAAATGTTTCTATGTAGATGCATAATTTAAATGAGTGCTCATTAGAAATATTTTTCTATTTGTATTATTTATCAAACAATTTTATAGTTCTAGAATCTTTTGTAATAAAGACATCTGGAAGTATATTTCATGCTCGTCATGTATTTGCTTTTGGGAAAATTTTTAATCCAAACAAATATCTCAGTGTAACTAAATTGCATGAGCAAACTGATCAAAACCATCTGTCCAATCTATATTTCTACTTTATAGAGTGATTCAGTGACAGATGTGGAAGTTTCAGAAATCTCTCCAAAAAAATGCAAACATGCATCTTAGCCATCTGTTGCTCTGTGCACACACAAAGCTTAAAAAGTTCTTTTTCACAGGTCTGAACCACAAAAATAAACTTCCTTCTTCCTCCCTGTACACTGCAGTTCAATTGCAACGTTTTTTTGTCTTTAAAACAGAGGAGAGGTGGAGTGTGTGAGAAGTGGTCATGTCAGGACAGAGAAAGGGAGCTTCAGTACGTCTTCGAAAATGTGCCTTCTGTAGAACCAACCAGGACAAGGAGTGTGGACAATTACTGGTGTCTGAGAACCACAGGGTGGCAGCCCATCACAAGTGCATGGTACATCAGCTTGCCTTCTTTTATATGTTAAAATGGCTGAATAAGGCTGTAATTCATACATTTATTTACAAGATGTGTTATAAAATATTGCATGACAAAATATTGGTCTGTTGTGTGTGTATGTGGTGTGTGTGTCTGTATATTTTTGTGTGTGTATGTGTGTGTGTGTGTGTGTGTGTATGTGTGTGTGTGGATGTGTGTATATATATATATATATATATATATATATATATATATTTGACATCTTGCATATGTAACTTTTGACACTTCATTCATTGTTTTACTCAGCTTTTTTCATCAGCCTTGGTCACATCTCACTCAGACAGTGAAAACATTGGAGGCTTTTCTATTGAAGATGTTAAGAAGGAGATAAGAAGAGGAAATAAACTAGTAAGTATCCAGACCAACAGCACTCACACAATTCCGTTCTTCATTTAGGCTGAAAAGAGAGAATGAACATACAGCTTTTTTATCTTTCATGTGCTGATTTCTTGTTCAGATGTGCACTTCCTGTCACCGGCCCGGTGCGACCATTGGCTGTGATGTAAAGACATGTAGGCGGACGTACCACTACTACTGCGCTCTTTGGGACAAGGCCCAGACGAAGGAGAATCCCTCCCAAGGCATCTACTTGTAAGCAAAATGAGGATGCTTTTTATCACAAAACTTCATCTCTTTATAACTACGTGACTTATCTTTTTTTTATTTTTGCAAATTAGGGTTTACTGTCGCAAACACAGAGATGCCTCTCAAGATGGCAGTGGTGGTAACTAGCGGTCTCTACTTCATTTAATGTTGTATACTAACCTGTTTGTGAACCATTGCGCTTATTAGTGATTTGCTCTTATTCCCAGATGAACAGGGAGTTGCAGCCAATGACTCGGATTCATCTCCACCGAGGAGCAGAGGCAGGGGGCGTTTTGAGAAAAGCAGAATCAGAGGCGTGTCACGCGGGCAGTCAGATGACACTCGATCCACCTCATCGCAAGGCAATGATGACACAGAGAGCTCCTCGCATGTAGGCCACTTCATCTACTTTTTTTCTGATATAACCCATATGTAATTCAAATGAGGGATTACAAGTGATTTGACACATGCTTCAGAGGATCAATTCAGTGAAAATTGATTCATGCTAATTATCATGTGCTTGTGCGTGCCGCAGCGGGACCGGTCTCCTCTGAGAGGCAGCCCCAGTGATTCAGGCCTTCGCTGTGGCTTCTGTCATGCCGGTGATGAAGAGAATGAAACACGCGGTGTGCTCCACTCAGACAATGCCAAGAAGGTTGCTGCCCACTACAAATGCATGGTGAGGCTTCTTCAGTCCTGAAAAACAGTGGGTCATATTTAAACAACAAAAGAAGAGTTTTATTTCTTCCAGGAGTTATTTAAACAAAAATGAAAATTTACTCAGCCTCAGGCCATCCCAGATGAGTTTGTTTCTTCATTGGAATGGATTTGGAGAAATTTAACATTACTTCACTTGCTCACCAATGGACGGATGCGTGCCATCAGAATGATTTAGATTCCTTTATTGTCATTGCACAGAGTACAACGAAATTAAGTAGCAATCCTTTGTGTAATTCACACATAACATCAAAAGTATTGGAACAGTGTTAATTAAAAAGGTGCAGGATCTAATAAAAAAAAACAAATAAATATATATATATATATATATATATATATATATATATATATATATATATATATATATATATATATATATATATATATATATATATATATACACACATACATACATACATACACACACACACACACACAATGATAGGACAATGTGATATAAAGATACAATATGATACAATGGCATAGCAGCTAGGTCTGGGTTGTGGTGACCCTATGTACAAGTAGTGCAGAGGAAATGTAAACAAGTAGTGCAATAGTGCAGCTGAAATGTAAACCAACGAGGAAGAGTTGAAAATACTATTTGCATCTATGCAATGTTCAGTGGTATTGTGATCAAGAAAGACCGAGAGTCTATGTAGATTGTTTGGCAGTGTTCAGTTAACAAATGGCTCTGGGGTAGAAGCGGTTTTTGAGTCTGTTTGTCCGTGATGTGAGGGCAGCCGGTCAAACAGCTGATGTCCAGGGTGGTATGGGTCTTTAAGTATGTTGGCTGCTCTACTGAGGCAGAGAGAGCTGAATAAGACCTCCAGAGAGGGCAGCGGGCAGCCGATGATCTTCTGGGCTTGTTGATGATTCTCTGAAGAGCTCTCCTGTCCGCTGTAGAACAGCTGGCATACCACACAGAGATGCAGTACGTCAGCACGCTCTCGATGGAGTTGTGATGGAAGGACACCAGTAGTTTCTTTGCAGGTGGTTCTGCTTGAGGATTCTGAGGAAGTGGAGTCTCTGCTGTGCCTTCTTAACTGCTGCGGTGGTGTTGGCAGTCCATGAGAAATCTGAAGAGATGTGTGTACCCAGGAACGTGAAAACAGGAACACTTTTCACACAGTCCCCATTGATATATAGTGGTTTGGGGGCTGCACTGCTCTTATAGAATTTTATTATGAGTTCTTTTGTTTTTAGGAGTTCAGGATGAGACTGTTCTCTGAACACCATGCTGTCAGTCTTTGGACATCGTCCCTGTAGGCAGTCTCATCATCCCCTGAGATAAGTCCAACCACGGTTGTGTCGTCTGCAAACTTAATGATGGTGTTGGTGGGGTAAGTGGGAGCACAGTCGTGTGTGTAGAGGGTGTAGCGAAGGGGGCTCAGCAAACAGCCCAGTAGGATGATTGTGGCAGACTTCAGGCAGGATGGGACGATGGATTTGGACAGAGACAGGTTGAAGATCTTTGTAAACTCCCCAGAGAGCTGGTCTGCAGATACCTTCAACACCATTCCTGTAACACCATCAGGGCCGGCAGCTTTCCTTGGGTTTACTGCTCTGAGCACACGCCTCACATCATGCTCCTGCAAAGTGAGGGTATGGCTGTTGGAGGCTGGTGGAAGTGTTTTGACTGTCTCTGTTGCTTCCACCTCATAGCGGGCAAAGAAACAGTCGAGTTCCTCTGCCAAGGCAGCATCGCCTTTTAAAGTCATTCGGTTGCTGGGTTTGTAACTGGTGATTTGCTGGATGCCCTGCCACACCAGCCGTGGGTTGTTGTTAGTGAAGTGGTCCTCAATTCTCCTTTTGTAGGGTGCTTTATCCTCTCTGATGCCTCTCTGATGCCTCTCTGATATAAGGCTCTGTCACCAGATCTGAAGGCAGTGTTGTGGTCTTTGAGGAGAGTTTTGACCTCCTTCGTCATCCAGGGCTTCTGGTTGGGGTACACCCTGATGCTTTTGTTAACTGTGACATTGTCAACACAGTTCTGTATGTAGCAGAGTACAGTTGAGGTGTACTCTTCCAAGTCCTGAGCCTCAAAAATGTCCCAAATTGTATTTTCAAAGCAGTCCTGCAGCTGCAAGGAGGCTCCTTCAGGCCATGGTTTAACAGAATGTTTTGAATGAGTTCAAAACGTTGATATAAACATTACAAAAATCCACATGATTCCAGTCCATCAATTTTTAAGGTCTTGTGAAGTGAAACGCTGCATTTTTGTAAAAAACTAAAAGCCTTCATTGAGATTTTTTTAACTTCAAACCATTGCTTCTGGTTAAAATACAAATCCTCTATCCATAATATTGCTTTCTCTAGTGGAAAAAGTCCTCTCGTCTGATTCAGGAGAGAAATATGCACTGATCAAGCAAAAACAGTTCTAGACAAAGTGAAACAGTCAACAGATCTGTTGACACATTGTTATTCTGACGGCACCCATTCACCGCAGAGGATCCATTGGTGAGCAAGTGATGTAATGCTAAATTTCTCCAAATCTGTTCTGATGAAGAAACAAACTCCTCTACATAAAGATGGCCTGAGGTTGAGTAGATTTTCAGCAAAGTGTCATGGGTGTTCTATTGAATTCTCTTACTGTTTCGATAAACCATATTGATTATATTTATATGTAACCTTAATATTTGTAAATCAATATTATCACAAATATTCTAGATATCTAGTAATGTAAAAATATTACTTTTTTGTGTTATTTTCATATTTAATGTAGGTTTAAAAACATTTGATTCTGCCTGTTTTTTTTAAACTTCTATTATTTTCTGTTTTGTCACAGCTTTTTTCTTCGGGTACCGTCCAGCTAACCACCACCTCACGTGCCGAATTTGGGAATTTTGACATTAAAACGGTCATCCAGGAAATCAAGAGAGGAAAAAGAATGGTGAATTTTTTACATTTTAATTTAAATAAATATAATGAATATAATTCTATATTAGTTTAATTTAATATAGAATTTCTAAATTATATTGCCATTGTTTTATAATATAAAAAAAAATATAAAAATTATATATATATATATATATATGTGTATATATATGTGTATGTATATGTGTATATATATGTATATATGTATATACATATATATATATATATATATATATATATATATATATATATATGTGTATATATATGTATATATATATATATAATATATATATATATATATATATATATGTGTGTATATATGTGTGATATATGTATATATATACATATATATATACAGTATATATATGTGTGTATATATGTGTATATATATGTGTATATATGTGTATATGCATGTATGTATATATATATATATATGTATATATATATATATATATATATATATATATATATATATATATTGAATATTATATGTGTATATGTATGTATGTATGTATATATATATATTTAAATTTATGTTGTAGGCCAAGTTAGAAATAATTTATTGGCTAGAAATTGTGAATTAAAATCACAAACTTTGAATATTATATATATTATGTATGTATATATATATGTGTGTATATGTGTGTGTATGTATGTGTATGTGTGTATATATTATATATATATATATATATATATATATATATATATATATATATATATATATATATATATATATATATATATATATCTATATATATATGTATGTATGTGTATATATATATATATGTATGTATGTATGTATTTATGTATGTACGTATGTATATATATATATATATATATATATATATATAAAAATTTTAAAAATTATTATATATATATATATATATATATATATATATATATATATATATATATATATATATATATATATATATATATATAATTCTATGTTTTCAGAATGATTTGGGTATATTAATTCTCACAGTCTCCTAATGTATTTTTGGTCATTTTTGTTCATTTCAGAAATGCACGCTGTGTGCGCAGCTTGGAGCCACCATTGGATGTGAGATAAAAGCCTGCGTAAAGACCTACCATTATCACTGTGGCCTGCAAGACAAGGCCAAATACATAGAGAATATGGCTAGAGGCATTTACAAGTATGTTCGTTTTCCTTATTTATACAAATAGGATTAGTCTGGCAAGATCATTTTTGCCAGGATAAGCTCTTTTTCAAAATGTTTTCACATTCTACATACATATTGAAACCATCAGGACAGCTATAACTTGTGATGTAGTTTTACAGTATAACATGAACATTATGTTGTTCTCATCAGGCTTTATTGTAAGAATCACAGTGGAAATGAGGAAAGGGATGAGGAAGATGAGGAAAGAGAGAGTCGCAGTAAAGAGAAAGCTGCTATTGACAACAGAGCAGAACCTCCACTGCAGCTCAATGGCAACTAGGTGAGATTCTGCATACAGTAACAGTATGTGGCCTTGGAAGGGCAATTCATGTCAACACTAGTCATTGTACATGATACAGTGATTCATTTGGATGTTCTTGTCACAGTGTGATTCATTCAGTCTGTCATGACAGAATTTGATAATTATTTTTGACCAGGCAAATGTGGTATTTTGATCGGTGGACATGAGGAAGATACTATACTAACTACTATCTTTTTTCAGATGCTGCACGAAGATGGAAGACATGACATGATGTGGATAAAAGAAATATTTTTGTATAATCCTCATTTAGAAACTAGGGGCCAGCTCACAATATCTGACAATTTCAGTTTTCCTCTCTTTGACAGTATTTCATGGACACTGAGAATGAGAATGTAAGTTCATTATCAAATGCTGTCAATATGTTACTGCAGTGTAAACCATAACATAGCTGGATAGGTTTTATTTTAACATGTGGTATATTAATACTCAAACCATATGATTGGACGGCTGGAACAGTGTCATCTGTTTGTGCTTGCACCTCCAGTTTCCTCTTTGACTGGACCCACTCTAAAAAAGACTGCCCTCCGACTGTTTATAGTGCATCTCCTCCAAACTATGACGTTTAATAAGCCGCCGCCTTCATGAAACTGTCTTTATTTCTGTTTTTCTCTCTTGCAACATGTATTATATTTTATTACTGTATTATACTCATGAGTACTATTGGATATCTGTGGTTTTCTTAATGGTACAGGTTAGGATTAAAGAATATTGGCTAGCATGCACTTTTCTTTACTCCGTCTCACATGGTGGTCTTTTTTTTTCTCTCTCTTTTTTTTCTTCTGTATATGCATATGTTCCTCAAAGGCATTGCTGTCCATTTGGTGGCAATAATTCGAAATAAGAGTCCTTCTGAAAGGCAGATGCTTTCAAACATACTTGAAGATACTGTTTGAGGGGGAAATGCTTAATATAAAGTATTATATTCTAGATTTTATTATGAGTCAGAATTTTGTATCGGGATGCAGGTGTGGCAGGTGTATATTTTTTTTATTTTATTTTTTTAGTATTAAAGTCAACTTCTTGATGCATGCATATATTTATAAATACTTTTTTTTCTTTACTGCTCAGGGGTGCGTTTCCCAAAACCATAGTTGCTAACTAAGTTAGCAACTTTGTTGGTTGCAATGCAATTTCCCAATGCCAACCAAGTTGCTAACAGGTTAGCAACTATGGTTTTGGGAAATGCACCCCAGGAAGGAAACACAACAGTTTATTGGGTAATTTGTCATTTGAATGAAGAACCTGCCATTAATTAACCTATGGATAGTTCTTTTGGTTACATTTCAATTAAAGGTGTCCTTGTTATACTGTAATTTAACATAACTGAATAATATTAATTAACAACATGTACTTACTATGGGATTTCATTTATCAATAGTCACATAACATGGGAATATGCATACTCTTATTACTATAGTAAGTACTTGTAATGTGTGGCAAGGACACTAAAAATGTTTTTACTGACTTTACCATTTAGGTTGTAAAACATTGAGAAGCAAATAGATTAATGCGGTAACACAAATTTCAAACCAATGCTTTGTTTAACAAATGTTTAAATTATTATTTAAAACATTTCCAACCTACTGTTTGTGAAAAAGATCATATTCTTCTTTTAATTGCGTTCAGGTAAACTGCTAAAGTTTAAATATATTAATGGAATTTTAGTTTAGAGAACTGGTTTAAAAATAAAAAAAAAACTAATATAGGCTACAAATTGTAGTTCGTTACTGATTCCAAATTACATGACAAAAATTGTAGTTTGTAACATAAACCATTACATTACACATTTTAGGTAATATAATCGGATTACTTTTACTTGACTCGTTTATCACTTTAATTTAAGTAGGATAATCTTGTACCATATTAAAATAATCTGATAATTAAATCATAAAAATATTAAAATAAAATAATTTTAAAATAGCATCAATCAAAATAAAACATTTAACTAAAAATATATATATTTTATTTGTTTAGCTGCATGTCATGTGACCACCAAGTGTCACAGAGAACCATGAACATGCAAATGTGTTACTTAATAATTTAAATATTTCTTTTAAAATCTCTGGGTAAAAAGATGAAAAAGGAATTAGGGAGAATCAATAACATTTTTTAATAATTATTGCTAGTGTGTGAATAATATGTAATCAATAAAAAATAACTGTAGTCTGATTACGGGTATTTTAAAATGTAATTTAATCTAATTACAAGTACTTAATTTTTGGAGTCTGATTACATAATCCAGATTACAATTAGTTACTACCCAGTTCTATGTATGTATATATATATATATAAACATACAAAATGTTTGAAATGGTTGTTGCACTACTATGTGAATGACTTTAACATTAAAACAAGGTGATCTTGATTTTGTAGGGAAAAAAAGATACCTGTCCCAGCAGCAAATGTTTCTCCTTCACCATATTTAAAGTTTACGGCCTGCACAACTCAGAAACTTAGGTATAAAAATTATAGTAGAAAGTAGAAAATATGACAATGACATTAATGTCCAATTGCCAAAAGTCATATTTACAAAAAAAAATCTAATAAATAAAAATAAACAACTGGGGCAGCCTGTGAAGGCAGCAGGGAACACCATTCAGATTTGCATTTAGTTAGCAATAGCATGAAGGGAAAAAAAGGGCACTAGCAAAGGGAACATCAGCACTAGTCAGTATTGTTAGTTTTTGTCTGATTTTTTTTTTTATCAACTAACTAGTCAAATGTTCATTAAACTTTAATCATTACTGCTTGCTATGGTGATATGACAATAATGTCAGCGATGATATAAAGTGTAAATCGACTGAACTTTTTCTATATCATTTATATATCGTCTTGGTATGCAAATATATCTGTGGCGCTTTTAGTGGGCAGGAGTTACTGACATGTCAGAGCGATAAACATGGATAAATTAATAATAAGAAGCTTTCTGTTTTGTATGTAATGCTAATAATAAAGATATAAAGTTCAAAATAATTGTTCTAAGGCCATACTCCCCAAGTGCAATTGTGCTTTCGCTAACAGACAGATATCAGAGGATTATTACAGAGGCAGCTGAGGTTAATGATGGAATTTGCAGCTTTACTCACAAGCTACAATACCTGTTCATCAATAAGATGAGAACCAGACCCGTTATAAATATAAATGTACTCGAAATTAAATTAATTGGAAAGTCTCCAAGTAGTATTAAAGATTTTTACTGTCATAATGCATAGCACATACAAATAGTGCATACAAAAAAAGAATAAATTAACTGTTCCATGCTCCGGAGCGGTTAGCGATCACACTACATGTGTACCACACCAGAGCCACCTCTCCAAGTGGGCCAGAGCATGGTTAAACAAACCACACTGGACATGGTACAGAGCAGTCACACTTGTGAAATGAACTGGACTTTGGGGGTCCTCTAGCATAGATCAGAGCCCCTACACTCTTAAAAATAAAGGTTCTTCAAAATGTTCTTCACAGCGATGCCATAGAAGAACCATTTTTGGTTCCACAAAGAACCATTCAGTCAAAGGTTATGCAAAGAACCATCTCTTCCTTATCTTTTTATAATCTGAAGACCCTTCTTTTGCCAAAAAATAAACTTTTATGAAACAGAAAGGTTCTTCCAATGTTAAAGGTTCTTTATGGAACCATGTAGACAAACAAAAAAAAAAAATCTTTTTCAGGACAATGAATGTTGTTAATGTTCCCAGCTGCATTGTATACTTAGAATACACTAATATAGTTATCTTTATAATTATCATTCTTGGTGTAAACAGGCCTTAATAGTGTTACTTCGCTGGATGGCCAATTTCACATGTATTGTGTTTATTTTCAAAATACTGTATTTGTATTTAAATACAATTTTCCACACAGTATTTTGTATTTTTATTTTAAATACATTTTCATGTATTTGTGCCCATCTCTCTTTCTCTCTCTGTGTGTGTGTGTGTGTGTGTAAAGGGTTTTGCCCTTGTAACTTCCGTTTAGCTGACCATTATTTGTATTTTTCTTATCTGTATTGTTTAACTAGGGCTTGATGGATGTATATGTTAATATTTATTTTATTATTTTCTTAAACTTATCCCCTTACTCATATATAAAACAGGAGTAATTTGGTGGGTCTGTCACTTTAAACTAGACTGTGGTCTTTGTGCTCAACGCTGATTGGTCGACAGGCTGTAGGCTTCCTCTAATGCGAAAACACCCACATTTGTGATGTGAGGAAGATTACAGAATTTTGCTCGCTCAGTCCTTTAAAGGTGAAATTGAGAACAGGAAAGACTACAGCTTCCCCAGGCATTTCTCATCAGAATCGAAGGCGTTTGCAGCAGCTCAGTCGGGACGGACATGGCCTCTGTCAGCTCCTGTGTCGTGGTAGGAGTTACTGTACACACTCGTGCCTTCAGGCATTTACACCGGCGCGTGACCATTGGTTAGTCACTGTACACGGATAATTAGGAAGTGTGTTTTAGTATAAAACTATATTTTTATAGCCTTTTTGTAATCTTTTAAATTGTCTTGTTTGTATACACAAATGTATTTAGTGATTTATAAATATTTCTGTGAAGTCGAGGGGCCTGCAGGGGAAGCATGCGTTTCACGCGTGGCACATGTGACGCAGCCCATGCACATACGCACGATTTAATGACTAGTGGAAAATGAGGCAGACACGCTGCACGTGCTCGGTTGTATGATTTATCAGATTTCCTGATCAGTGGGTGAAAATGGACGAGTAGCGCCTTAAGGTCGAAAAGCACAGTTCGTTTTAGTTTGTTTAAAAGTGATGATAATTGTAACGGGCTTTGTGGGAGGGGTACCGTACTGAGCTAATGAGAATGATTCGCAGCTTTTTCAAGGAGACTCAGGGGAGTCAACCATCGTCTTCCGCCCTGAATTAAGATATTATCTTGTGGGTATGATTTTAGACAGACCCATCCCGCGCTTTGTAATACGTGATTGGGTTTATTAATGAATCAAAAGGTGCCCTACGCTCTTAAAGGGACCGTTCATAGAATAATTTTAATTCTGTCGGTCAGTTCTGACCTCTCACCCCCGTGTCGTTACAATTCAGTATACCTTTCCTTTCTTCTGCAAAACACCAAATGCACAGTTTTTGTCCTGGTCAGCACAGTGAATAGTGAGTGAGGATATCAAGCCTCAGAAGGCTGCAAAATCACCTAAAAGTTTAAAATACTCGTAATAAACCACACAATAGCAACTTGAGGAACACATCATCTGAGTGCCTGAGTTGAACATGAGAACCAAACCAGTATGAATGAATTATTCTGGACTGCATTTGTAAAGCGTTGTAAAGATATTGTTCAACCAAAAATGAAAATTCTGTCATCAGTTACTCACCCTTCACTTGTTCCAAACATGAGCTTCTTTTGTTGGCTTCCATAGTGTTTTTTTTTCCATACTGTGGAAGTCAATGGGGACAAACAACTGTTTGGTTACCAACATTCTTTAAAAATACGCATACAATAAGAAACTCATACAGGTTTGGAACAACTTGAGGACAAGTAAATGATGACAGAATTTCCATTTTTGGGTGAATTATCCCTTTAAGCCTAATATGGTAGAAACTATTCCACTAGTGCTCTCTTCCATTAGGCTTAATGCTTTTGGGAAACAGCCCTGATCAGTTTGTAAACTGGAGCAATGATTTATTGAAAGATAAAATTCCAACAAACTATTTATAGTATATGTGCTTTTCTCACATGCTATAATGAGCAGCAAGGCGAGCTAGGGTGGATTTCAGGATCTTCAGTAGATACCAGTTTAGGTCTGTTCCTCATATAATCTCTAGTGCATGACTTCAGAAGGCATGTAATGTAGTGCAGAAGTCATGCGGACCATGTTCATGTTTTATTTTTCGTGGTAATTCTAAATCCTTTTTTAGGCATGTTAAGTCACACTGTTGACTTCTACAGTATCCAGGGACACACCAAAGAGTAAGTTATATATACTCTTTCTGTTACCTGAAGAGCTAAAATGATAATCACCAATTTATTTGCATTTCTTAATGCAGAAAATTGGCTCAGTATCCTGAGTACAGCTGAGGAAAGACATGTGACATGCATGTGAGTCGACAGTACAGCAGGAATTTTGATCTGACAGCTAACAGACTTAATGTATGCTCCGGCAGCAATATTAGAAACTAAATTTTGGCTTGCAGCCATTGCATACTACACTTTAAATTCCATTTCTTATCATAGCCATGTCTGTTGATGGGGTTTGAATCTTAAGATACTGGCACCAGCAGAGAGAGGGAGGCTCCCAGACAAACCTCTCCTGACAGCTGCATATTATTTGTCTGAAAGTCCTTGAGGGACAGTGTGATAACTTTTGGGAAGAACAAGCTATGAACAAACAATTTTACTTGGAATTTATCTGCTTCTGCTTTGCTTCCAGTATGAGGAAGTGGAATTTATTTTTATTTTTTTACACATTTTACATGTACCATCTGTTGCTTTGAAAGATTTTCAGTCAAGGTTCTTTTCAGATCCACCAGCAGAACAGGTTATACTTTTTCGGTAATAGGATGAAAATTCTAGATTTGCATTCCTCATTCAGAACAGTTCTTCTCAACCAGGGGGATTCAGCCTTAATTAAAATTAGTCTTAATTAAAATGCTAAAAAAAAACAAACAAAAAAACACGCACACAAAAATTATGTAAAACAGATATTACAAAAGTACCAGAAGTACATTTCAGCCTAGACAAGAGAACATTCAAACATGGTCTTGGACAAAGAGGGGCCTTGCAGTCAAAAGGCTGAGAATCACTTTAAAAGATACTATTATGAATGATCGTAGTATAATTTAAAGGGAACATAAAAAGGTAGTAATGAAAGTGTACTCTTTTTAAAGGGATAGTTCACCCAGAAATTTAAATTCTGTTATAATTTACTCACCCTCAAGTTGTTCCAAACCTGTACGAGTTTCTTTCTTCTGTTCAACAGAAAATATTTTGAACAATGTTGTTAACCAAATAGTTGCTGGTAACCATTGACTTACCATTACCTACCAAAATACCATGGACGTCAATGGCTACCGTCAACTGTTCTTCAAACTGCCAACATTCCTTAAACTATCTTCTTTCTTTTGGGAATGACATCAGGGTGTATCCCTTTGAGTGGCTTTTTTTCACTGTTATATTATCTGCAAATACAGGTTTGTACACTACAAGTGCACAACACTTGCTCGCTCAGTACAGGGAAGCACACTTATTTTTCACTAGGGAACACTCTTCACTTACCTCAACATTTAAACTCATAAAATGGTGTGAAACTGATCTTCATCCCGACCATCCTTGTTTATTTGTACAGCTTGTCTTTCTCACTCAGCACTGTAACAGTATTCTTTACGTTAACGTTTAGTCAAAGAGCTTAAGTTGTTTCTAGGGTATATGCTTAAGAATCTGTCAGTTAGATAATATATGGATTTTTTTAAAGTCAGATTGGTAAGGACGTTTCTGTCGAGAATGTAACTGCAGATGTTACAGACAAATGCTGTCACAACTCCCCAGTGCATATGAGAGCTGATTAGGCAATAGAATATATGGTTGAAGTAAAGATCACCTTTGCCCTACTGCCCTATGTTAGGTTTGTCTGTCTGTCGACTAGATAAAATGTTATCTCTCAAAAAGTCAGCTCATTGATCTTTGCCCTGTCAGCTATGATATGATGTCATTTGTGCATTTTAGATCAATGATGAGGAGCAAGGTTATGACCTGGACCTCTTCTGTATCCCAAAACATTATGCGGCTGACCTGGAGCGGGTGTATATTCCACATGGACTCATCATGGACCGGTACGAGCCACATCAAACAAGTTCTTTTCTTAGCCAAGAAGTCTTGCCTAATGAACACTCAAATTACAAATAACATGCAACCTGAAGACTGTTGACATTGCGTATTGGCTGACTAGTTTCTCCTGACTCCTACAGAACTGAACGTCTGGCCAGAGATATCATGAAGGACATGGGCGGGCATCATATCGTGGCTCTGTGTGTGCTCAAAGGGGGTTACAAGTTTTTTGCTGACCTCTTAGATTACATCAAAGCCCTCAATCGCAACAACGATCGCTCCATTCCCATGACAGTGGACTTCATCCGCCTCAAGAGTTACCAAGTACGCCTGTTATTCATTTGTCCTATTTAATAAATGTAAATTCAGTCAGGCCTGTCTACTCCCTTCTGTTTATTGTCAACATGTGTATTTAATTATTTTGACAACATTAATGAAAATTGACACTTTGTGATACAAATGCTGTTTTAGAGTTAAGTGTCGATGTTACTTCAGTAACTAGAACACTTGAATGTCTGGACTGACTCATGTAAATGTCCTAATCTATGCATTCCCCTTCTTTAAATATTACAGAATGACCAATCTACAGGTGACATCAAAGTGATCGGCGGAGATGATCTGTCCACACTCACAGGAAAGGTAAGCAAAAACAATCCCCATTATTTAATAGTATAAATGCAGCCTTGGTGAAAATAAGAGACTTTTTCAAAAAGATTACAAATTCATATCGACCCCAAACCTATGAATTAAAGTGTATGATCAGTAATAAAAAAAAATAAAATGCATGTCTTAGGCATGAATGACAGCCAGTGGCTGATCAAATACTGTTGTTGCAGTCTCTTAAACATATCTCTTTTCTCTTTTTTTTTTTTTTTTTTTTTTTTTTTTTTCTCTGGATGTATTCTTTTTGACACCAAAGAACGTCTTGATTGTTGAGGTATATGTAAATTTCTTACTTTTATATTTAAAATAGTTTGTATTATCCAACAAATGTTAAATGTGTTTTGTAACCTTTACTCTGTTTATTAGGACATCATTGATACTGGGAAGACGATGAAGACCCTGCTAGAACTTCTCAAGCAATATAATCCAAAAATGGTCAAAGTGGCCAGGTACAAATTAATATAATGAATAAAATGGAGGTAACCAGTGTGTCTCAGAGTGTTTGTCTTGTAGGTATTGCGTCAGCATTCGTAAGCTGTATGTAAATATTGCTAAGCTCTGTTTAGTAACTCCCTTGTCTATTATTGATCACTAGTGCAACAACTACTTTTGAGTTAATAAATTGTACAGTCCTGTATACTTCACATATTCCTATGATTTATTTATTTTGCAGTTTGCTGGTGAAAAGGACACCAAGGAGTGTTGGCTACAGACCAGACTGTGAGTGGATTACTGAAAAAGATTTCCTGCCTTTTTTTGGCATGCAATTCTATATGGCATCGATATAGTTAGAATTCAATTCACTTTTCACAAGTCATGTTTATAAATGGATGCATACTGATGATTTCTCAGGGTTGCACAAGCACCCTCAAAAGACTACAGTGCATTGGTATTTTTTTTGTTTTTTTTTAAAGGGAATCAAGTCAATTATTTTGACCACTGAAATTCCTTCTATTGATCAGTCTAGGGCCATTACAGTGCAATGCTGTGTATTGACCACAAGGTAGCAGACTAACATATGTGGTAACTAATGATTTCCATAGTTACCACAAAAATATTAGGCAAAAGAACTGTTTTCAGGTTTGATAATAAGAAATATTTCTTGAGCAGCAAATCAGTATATTAGAATGATTTCTGAAGGATCGTGTGACACTAATAACTAGAGTAATGGCAGCTGAAAATACTTTTTTAATAGAAAAACTGTAATAATATTTCACAATATTACTGTTTTTACTGTATTTTAAGCTTTGGTGAGCATAAACTGTTCAAAATAACTTTAATTAACCCCTCTTTCTCCTCTAGTTGTAGGATTTGAGATTCCTGACAAATTTGTGGTTGGATATGCACTTGACTACAATGAGTACTTCAGGGATTTAAATGTAAGGCAACATTTAATCATTTAGAAAACACCTTTTATAATTTAAATCCAAATAGTTGCCTTTTATTACACGCACATCTGTTTGATTGTGCCACGATTTCTGCTAACAGCTTCTCTCATTTTGACTTGCAGCACATATGCGTCATCAATGAAACAGGAATGGAGAAGTACAAAGCATGAGAAGCCCAGAACTTCCCCCTCTAACTGTGTATCATCTGTTTTAGTGGATGTTTTTTATTATTGCTATTTTATATCCATTTTGTATTTTTTCCAGTTGCACAGCTCACCGCAGGTTAGCAGGTCCTTTGCTCAGGGTCTCTGGTGAGGTGTGTGCTGTAAATCAATGCACCTTACATTTACATTAGCTTATACCTCCACAGGCATCCCACACACGTTAGTAACCACAAACACTTTGCAATTCAGTCTCTGAGAACAGAGGTCTCAGGGTTAGACTGCTCTTCATTACAGTGGGCGTTTTAAACAACCATTTATGTAATGGCCAGATTCCCTTTGATTTAAAATGTGATATAAAATATGTTGAATGCTTTTACTTGTGAATGTACTTGAACACCAGGGCGACCTGGTTTTCCAATCATATTTCAAATTTATTGTTATTTTAAAGCCAAATATCACCCTGTTTTATTTTATTTTTGTAATTTGTATTTGTTTAATTTTCCTCTCAAGATATTTATTTGTGTCCCTTACTGTAGTTTTGGTTACTAATTATATTAATGAGATTGAAAAGAAATGGGGGGAAAAAAAATCTTATGGTGCCTTATATGATAATTTGTATGACCAGTTATGCTACCATATAAATATGGTATGAAAATGAATGAAAAATGTTAAAGTGACCTCACCATTGTTCAACCGCCTGTCACTCTTAAATTTGATTAAATTAAAGAATTTTAAGTGTTCTCCTTAAAAACACTTCTCTTGTCAAACTCATGACCAACATTGTTGAACAGGTCACATTATCATGTAGTATGTTTTAGAAATAAGTAGTATAAGAATAAACATACTGTTATTCTGCATACATCTTGCACTTACAATAGAAAAGACTACATAATGAACCAGGTAAGCATAATGAAATAAGATCAGTTAGCTGACTGCTGATTTTATTTGACAGCATTGTTCATCTACAGTACAGACAGGTGGTGTTCTCCGTCACAGAAATGCAGGGGTATGGCCAGCTCTCGGCCAAGGATCTGGTGTGGCTATTTGGAGTCTGTAAGCTCTGACAGGTCTTACTACAGCAGAACAACAATACTGGATAACACCACATTCACCTCCAGTATTTATGTGCTGCTATAGCACATTCCCTTTAGATCTGCAGGTCTCTCTTGCTGGGCTGCTGAAATGTTGCTGGTGGAACAGGCAGAAACACAACTCTTCTAGCAGAATTTCCATAATCAAAAAAGCATGACGAGCTGCTAGTGTTGTTACAGAGCAACTGACATGTTCATTCTCCTTCTCAGTATGGCTTCAACTTGCACCTGTCTATATAATTATGGAAATATGTCTTTGCGTTATCTACAGTTGCACATGTCATTAAGAGGTCGAGCGCCCCCTGAAGGGTCTCAGAGGAACAACACGGTGGTAAAATAGGCCTCAAGATTATGTCCTCTTAATAATAATTAATATGAATAATAATAATAAACAGGATTCTTTGTATTAGGCAATTAAAAAGCTTGATATAAAACGATAAATATGAAAATACAACCTGCAAATGTATAAACACCAGATAAAAAAAAAAGTATTTTAGAGTTTCTGTTCATTTCGTATTAATAAAGATAAATTTGCACTTAAATAATGGGAATTTATTATTTCAAACGCTGGTATGTTGTTTGTACCCTAGTTGTTGGTTAGCAACTAATGAAGAACAAAAAATAAGAGTCCTCGCCAGGCAGACATGACCAGACATATCCTCAATACCTGTCACGGTCTGGTGTACAGAAGGCTTCACTTGTTCTTTAAATAAATATATATGTACATAAAAAATAAAATATAAGTAATTTATAGAAGACTTGACTGGCTACATTGAAAAAAACAAAACAAAAACAAGCTGAATACACACTTGCACCTTTGCTAAACTGAATCATCAGTGTATTAACCTCAAGTCAAAGTTATAATATAACCTGAAGATTATTATAGAAGTAATATATATAATATTTTGCACAGGACATGCTGAGGTGGTAAGAAAAACTTCAGAGACGCACATTCAGCTGGATGCCACATACAGGGTGTAGTTAACTGCTGCCTACTCAGCATTTTTACAACTGTATATAACAACAGAAATAGCCTCCGTTTCAAGTGTGCGGGATCAAAAACGAAAAAGTGCAATTATATTTCCAACCTAATAATGTAAATTGCCGGCGTCCTTCGAATACAGCGTTTATAATCCGACCGTGGGGTGTTTCCTCAGTTGCGACTATACAGGTTCCCTAAATAGACAACTTCGTACTAATAATAAAAGAGGATGTTGGTTGTGAAGATATATTGAGAAGTGCGAGTTAAATACAAACGAGCGATAAAAACGCGAACTTTTGATTGACACGCGTCAAAATGAAACATCTTTGAGATTATGAGCATGCAGGCCAAGTTACATTAAAGTGTGATACTTTTCTCTCGCGCGGCACCGTTTTCAAACAAAGGCTCAAAAGTGGTGAAGGCGACTCACGCACCTCTCGGAGGGTCAGACGCTTCAGAAATTAATGCACAACACTTTACAGCTTGACAGCGTGAGAACAAAAAAATCCTGAAAAAATAATTCCTCAAAAAATCCAAACTTACCTCGGGTCCAATCGAAAATGGCGCCGAAATGTAAAAAAACGCACCGAATTTCATTGTATGGTCTCCTGCAAAGCTTTGTGGGAGCGCGAGCTGTGCAACATCCCCCGTAGAGTAACGGAGGAGGAGTGCAACTGCAGCGTCGTGGCACGTTCTTACTACTTACACACACTGTAGCCCCTCAGGATGTTGTCATGCCTTTTGAAGCAGCCAACTTGTTCTCAACACAGAGTTTCTGATTCCAGTGGGGTATATTCTAATAAAAACCTTATAATTCAACCTCATAATTGTTTCCATGCACGTTTTGTTTGCTAATGCAATCATTCTAGTCTCTTGTCTGCTCATTTGTTTATTAAGCTCCCAACTGTCTGAATCTTTAAACATACAACTCTTTCTACATAGTATTTTTGTTATACTTTTTTTAATAAATGAGGTGATATTCATTTATTAAAGTCAGCCGGAGTTACCATCACCTGACCTGTGTGATGACCTTGTGGTCGCCTGGCTCAAAATCTTGTGTCTCTCATTAAAAGAAGAGAAAAGAAACATTGTCTGCTGGCAGACAAGAGGCCTCACAGAGCTGTCGAGAAACATGTGACTCTGGTGTTGCTTGTTGCTGGTGTGTTCTGTGCAAAGCCATTTCATGCAAAATTAGGTTTTAGGGTGGAGTGTCATCACACAGTGATGTGTAATATTGCTGGGCATGTTTAGATGGAGGTTAAGGTCTGAGACCTGTGGAAATGATAAATAAAAATTAATGGCCGTGTCCTTATGCTTAGCCTAAATGAAGAGTCTTTCCCCCCTGTCTTATTTATGAATTATTTTTTTATTGACACCTCTGTTATCATATCATTTTTTACTATATTTGTGGGTCAGATTATGTTTGACTTGAGCACTACATTTTAATAGCATTCGAAAAAGTATAGATAACTTTTTTGTTCTCCGAAGCTTCAAATCTGTGAGAAATCAGATGTAAATCACTGTACAAAAGGAGATTTAAAAATTATATTTTATTCATTACTTTGGTGGTAGATAAACAAAACACCGAGGCCATGGGTGGACGACACACTTTGTGTGAATTAGACGGATGCAAGTATGGTCAGGGGTCAGGTTACATGTCTTTTTTTTTTTTTTTAAATAAATAAATCAAAGGCTATTTTATACATTTTAGTTATTCAGTAAACAGAAGTTGGAAGTAGTGGACAACTTTTATACAGTGTCATAAATGTTCTCATTACCCTAGAATTTTAAATGTCAAATGTTACATATTAATAATGTTACCTGTGGTGTATGTATATCACAAGTTTTAAAGTATCTCTCAATTTTAAAAAGGTTTAAAGTCTGGCTTATTTCAAAGCAACAGAGAAGGCGCATGCGTTGAACGGCGTACACTGAGACGTCTCCAGGAAGTGTGATCCCATTGGCTATTACTCTGATCGGTTGCCATTCAAAAAGGCACGCCGGCGGCCATCGAGTTTCTGATTGGTTCACGATGCTGTCAGTCAGTCCGGTAGGAACAGAAAGGGCGGGACTCTTAGCTGAGCCGTGGGTACGCTGCGGTGTCCAGAAAATAGATAAACAGTATATGCTAACCTATGACTTACGCAACTAAGTTACAAACTCATTCAACTAGATACTGACACGCCAAACTGGCAAACAGAAGATGTCGAAGAGGAGCCGCGCATTTGCCCAGCAGCCCATCACGAACAGCAGGCTAGTTAGCAACATGATGATGGCCAGCTGAACATTGTAGTGCCTTCAGCTCTGGTTATTATTGCGCTCACGGTTTAATCTTCTCTTTTCCTGCTCTGAATTGGTGCCTTTCATGCATCCTCTCCACATGCACTCCTAGAATTGTAGTTATTTGACCGGAGCTGCTCAGTTTTAGGTGCTTGTGCGCCAGCAAGCTAAGCTAACAGCACAGGATTGGTGCGCATGGGCCAAACCCCTTTAACATATTAGCTCGCAGCTAACCAGTCGCTGGCTCTACAGGTTTGGACCATAAAGTGTAGAGTTTTCTAGAAAGATACGCGGTGCAGATCGAGCAAGCAGAATGTTAGTTTGCAGAAACCCACGGGTCTGTGATCGAGACCTACATTGACCCTTAACAACAACAGAAGCCCCGGTCTCTCTATACAGGCTGCAAAATGAGCACGTAGTGAACTGTGACATTGATCTGCGTTGTGCCTTTCAACGATGTAGCTTTGCAACCCGCTTGCTTTTTTTGGGGCATACTTCTAAGGACAATAAAGATGAACAATCAAGCAATCATGTCACAAGAGAAGATGGAGCTGGATCTGGACATCCCGTCGTCACTTGTTCAGAGCGATGGGCACTTGAGACGATCTAACAGCGAACCCATGATAAACGGCCTGAGGTGACGACTGATAGCACATCTTGTGATGTTTAGACCAGTAAATGTATTATGTTGGTATATTATTGGAAGTGAGCTGCCTACTTGACCATGCTGAGAGATCCAGCCTAAGCTGGTAGCTGACTGATTTCTGATTGGTCCAAACTGGCCATACCAGTTTAAAGTGGTCAAGCTAGTTTTTGGAACCTGGTAGCTGGTAGAATGAAATTTTTCTGATAATTTAGTCACCCTCGGGCCATCCGAGGTGTAGATAAGTTTGTTTCTCCATCAAAACAGATTTGGAGAAATGTAGCATTGTATCGCTTGATCACCAGTGGATCTTCAGCAGTGAATGGGTGCCGTCAGGATGAGAGTCTAAAAAGCTGATAAAAACATCACAATAATCCACACAACTCCAGTCCAACAGTTAATGTCTTGTGAAGCGAAAAAACTGCATTTTTCTATTAAAAAAAAAAAAATAGCATTAAGATGTTTTTAACTTCAAGCCATTTGTTTATGATGGTACTCATTCACTACAGAGGATCCGAGCAATTGATGTAGATTTCTGCAAATCTGTTCAGATGAGCAAACAAACTTATCTACATCTTGGATGGCCAGAGGGTGAATACATTTTCAGCAAATTTTCATTTTGGGGTGAACTATTTATGGTATAGGTTTCCAAACAGGGATGCATATAATTTTGGGGCATGTTCCCAGCCTTGACGGTGAGTTCCTACACACTTTTGATCTAAAAATGCTGGATAGCTTACGAAGACACCATGCATGACTGTCATGGTTACTCTCTCACTCATGGAGAGTAGAGACATGAAGCCATGCTAGAATAACATGCTTTGAGACATCAGGGCCACCAGTCTCTGAAGAACAGACTGTGTTGGTAGTATAAAACTCACACATTAGGATTGCAATGGTTTAAAAGCCAGTATTCACTCTAAATGCATGTTTTAAATCCTATTCTGACTAATCTGTTTAACTGTTTCAAACATGCTTTGACCTCATGTTTAATTAAAGTGTCATGACTAGACCTTCCGGTAAAATGCCAGACTTCTCTCTGGTGATGATGCATGCAGGATTTTTTGTATAAATCCACATCTCAGAATCCAGTCAACACCTGTTGAATAGAACCAAATCCCCATGCTACTTTTTTCCCGCAATCTGTTACACCAGGATATACGTCACAATACAGAAGAAAGGATCTGTTGCTACTTATTCAGCTTTATCATGACTTTAAAGTTTAAATGAATAGTTTAGTACACGCTGATGTTGAAAAGCTCTTTTCTTTCTCCAGTGATGCTTCACAGGTGTTCCAGAGAGAGGTTCTCCGCAGCAGAAGAAACAGTACTACTGTTGTTCGACCCAGTGTGGTATGTAAAGAGTTGCAGAATGCATTATTAATGTGAGAATTGGCAGACATTTTTAATGCATTTTGTTTATTGAATGTTCATGCTTTTTAGGTTCCATCTTCGCCAGTACGTGTTCCTAGCACAAGACTGCAGAGGATCAAACAGGTACAAAGTTTGCTTCAGTTTACCTTGAAATATGACTTAATTCTTAGTCTGTGATCTTCATAGCATGTCAGACTCACTCCTCCTATAAACCTGCACACATGGGAGTGTATGCTTAAAAATACATGTTAAAATTACATTTTGGAGTTTTTCAGATTCAGACTGGTTGGTAGTACTGTAACATGGCATATGTTCAAAAAGTTGCTTGGGGATGTATTCGCTCATATGAGCATTCTCTGTGTTTGTTTATTTGTAGGAAGAGGGTGTAGATGTGATGAACCGTGAAACTGCTCATGAACGGTAAGAGCTCACATCTGCTGAACCCCCAGGGTATTGGTTTCTCATTTATTAGTTGCTGACAGCAGGTTTTGTCTGTTTCTAGTTTTCATAACAATAATCGACATGTACTGTGCACACTGAAATGAGGGCTTCTATTAGATTGCTTGACTCTGGTCATTGGTTGAAGGGAATAATGTCAGTGTTTAGTGACACATCTATTAATTTTTTTCCTATCTCTATTTATTTTCCCCCATAATGTAAATTCTTCTAGAGAGGTGCAGGCAGCCATGCAGATGAGCCAGTCTTGGGAGGAGAGTCTTAGTCTGGTAAGAGCCTGGTTTAAAAAAAAAAAAAACATTTGGTTAACAACTGATATTGATTTATTAGTTTAAAATAACCTTTTCTATTTGAATATATTTTAAAATGTTATTTATTCCTGTGATGCAAAGCTGAATTTTCAGCATCATTGCTCCAGTCTTCAGTGTCACGTGATCCTTCAGAAATCATTCTGATATGCTGCTCAAGAAACGTTTATCAATGTTACATTTTTTCAGAATACTTTTGCATTCTTTTCAAGAATCTTTTGTAACATTATTAATGTCTTTACTATCACTTTTGATAACTTAATGACCCAAACTTTTAAACTGTGTATATAATATAATTATTGAAAAATGTATAATTTAGGTTTTTAAATTAAATCTTCACAATTATTATTGTGTGTAAAATACTCACTCAGTATAATGATGCATGCAGTAGCTCTGTTGCTACACTTCCTCTTCCCCTATTGATGGGATTGTGGAAGAGAAAATGAAAGCATGCTAGAACAAAAGCTTCTGGAGTCAACAGGGCCACCAGTCTCTCAAGAGCAGACTGGATTGGTAGTATAGCACTCCAACACTGCATTAGTAATCAGGTGGTTAATTAGTGGTAATAACTCTGTCATATTGAGTAAGTGGTTTATATGGTTGATTCTAGAGTGATAATGATCTTGAGAAATCTTCATCGTCATCTCCGAAGCGGATTGATTTTGTGCCTGTGTCTCCTGCTCCTTCGCCCACCAGAGGGATCGGAAAGAAGGTATCTCTTCCTTATTTAAATAAATAACTTGCTGTACTGTTGTTGTTGTTGTTGTTTAAGGCTTAATGCTTTGACTGACTTCTCTCTCTTCAATGAGCAGCAGTGTTTCTCTCCCTCACTTCAAATCCTGGTGACCAGTAACGGTCTGACGCCCAGCCCTGTTCCCAGCCCGACACGCCGCTTCAGGTAAGTTCTGTTCAGACATCCTGCAACACAGTAGGAATGTTTTCGGCTGACATCAGGTATAATAGTGTAGGATATTAAGCGGAGTAGTTGATGTCACTCTCATCAAAAGTTGCCCAGCAGGAGGAGTCAGAGCCCGATCAACTGCATCAGGCCTGGTATTCTGGGCCCTCTCAAACGCAAAAGTAAGGAAACAGTCGTGATACTTACTTTTGCAATGTTGTTACAGCTGGGATGCCTAAATAAAATATTTTGGTGGATTCTCAGGTGAAATGGAGACAGAAAGCCAGCCCAAGAGACTCTTTCAGGGAACCACCAACATGCTGTCCACAGAGGTGTCTCACTTGCCTGAACTTAACAGCTGGTGAGTTTTCACAATGGACTTAGTATTTTAATTGAGTACGTTATATGAGAAGTGTATGTGTACTTGGATATTTTGGGGTTCTGTACTATTACTAGTGTTGTTCAAAAACAACACCAACGATAGTATACAGTAGTCAACATTTGAAGTGGATCAAAAAAGTTCATCAAAGTTGTCCTAAGACAAGAACACATTTTTTTTATAGGTTTTAGGACATCTTTGATGAAAGGTTTTGATCCACTTCAAATGTTGACTAGTGTATATCAATTCTTTTGAATATTTGAAACTTTCATTGCTCATTTCTCCCAGTATCGATACAAGCAGCACACTTTCGCTCTCTCTTCTTTCTGACCGAGTTGACACACCACATGCAGTGTAGTTAAAGAAGTATATTGTCCATTGCGTTGCATATATTTCATAGTGAAACGCAGCACTCTGTTAATTTACATGCGTGCAGCTCATGATCCAGTGTTTTCAGCATCTCAGAGTGGCTCTGTTCACAGTTAAGCCCAAAGTATACTTCTGTCCGCGTTATACAACAGTCCACGCACTGTCTGTGATGTAACCTTTTTATATATAAAACTCCAATATTTGTGATGAGTGGAAAATTTTTTTTTTTACCCGTTGATGATAGAAACTTTTTTTTTTTTTTTTTTTTTTTAGTAGTTTCCCTGTACTTTTCCAGGATAAAACACAGCCATCGATTGAAAGTGAAGACATAAGTATTGTAATTTTACTACTGTAAAGCAAAATATAAATTGTACTTGAATTTATATAACAATAGTAATAACTTAATAATTAGTATAATACTAATGAGAGTCTCAGTTGCTAAGAAAAAATTTAGACTGATCAAAAGAAAATTCAGTATTAATAAGTAAAATTTTAATGCTCTTCATTTTGTGGCAGTTTTTATCAAATGTGGATATTTTTCAAGATAATGTTGCAAAGTTAGAGATTCCAGTATTATGGCAACATTAATGTCTAGTATGTCAGTTATTATTAAATGGCAGGAAAAAAGAGAATATTGTCTACTTTCATTTTGTTTCATTATTTTAATAATGACTGTTTAGTTAATTAACTGCATGAGAAAGCTTGAAGCGTTATTTGCGTAATACTGTAAAATAGTATGGCTGCATGTTGTTGATTTACGTTTATTTCTATTGCTTATTTATTGTGTGTAGTAGCATATTACTTTGTGAAATTGAAGTTTGTATCAGGTGTCATCTACTGGAATATAGATATCAAGCCCATTGGTTCTAAAATTACTTAAAGAAATTTTAGAGATTTATATTTTGTCCTTTCTTTCTTTTTTTTTTTTCTTTTTTTTTTTTTTTTGCTGAGTCCATTCAAAATAATATTCTGGCTTAATTATTTGGGAAGACTTTACATAAAACTCATTTCTTTCTGTTTTGAATGTATTCCAGCTGTGAAAGAGGACCTGTTTGTAACATGCTTTCTCTCTGTGTCTCTGCAGCAGTCTGTCTCCACCAGATCTTCTGGATGGGAGTCTCAGTAGCGTCGGCTCCTCCTCAGACTCTCCCGCCAAGATGGAAGGAGTGTCGCCCTCCTCCAGTAACTGTTCCCTCACGCCCCTTCAGGACCTCTCCCCTAAGTGATCCGCTGAGCATCACGGACATCAGAGGAGGATTGGGCCGCTTCTCAGGCCCTTTTCCACT
Source organism: Cyprinus carpio (assembly GCF_018340385.1). Classification (NCBI taxonomy): domain Eukaryota; kingdom Metazoa; phylum Chordata; class Actinopteri; order Cypriniformes; family Cyprinidae; genus Cyprinus; species Cyprinus carpio. The sequence goes on along the minus strand of NC_056585.1, from coordinate 23,126,248 downwards.
CATTTACTTTTATCCCAACATAGCTTTTCTTTTTTTCCTGAATTGTCCTGTTATGTTACATTTGAAGCGAGGCGGGAGAGTATTCCGTGTGGGACAGACTCTAAGGGCAAGGAGAGACTGTGGATGTTTTTTGCATCAGCTGCTATAAATAGATGTAAAACATGGTGTATGGATCTGTATCAAAGTGAACAATGTCACAGAAGAGGACTTTGCTTTTTGTTTTGGTTCCCTTATGGGACAGTTATCTTTTTGATAACGCTTTGAAAAGAAAACCGCTGTAAAAGGCAGAACAACTACAGGCACGTTCTTTGATTTACAATCTCAGCTTGCCGAACGGTATAGTGTGTGAGAATGTAACTTATTTTTTTGCTTTTATTTGTATGTAAGTATGTACATAAGATGCGTGCGGAGGCAAAGAGCTCGACCGGCAAACTGACAGCCGCCTCTTCTGGAGTTTTATTAGCGGTGCAACTGCACTTTAAAGGAGCTGAATTTCATTTCTGATTCTGCATATTTAGTTTTTCAGGAATGGCCTTTTCTTTATTTTCACGTAGGTGGAGGAAGGTGTTTTTTCAGAGCTTGGCACTTCATTCTCTGTTAGAATGATATTCATGGTTTCTATACACAACTACTGCAGATGGGGTTTATTATTGCAGCTGGTGGTAACCACTAAATCCTCGATTTGAACACTACAGAGAAACTGAACTGCCTGTGTTGATGTTTGTCAACCTAAAGACGTGCGTAAAGCCGTGTTGTCATTTTCACAGCTTTCAGAGAATGGAGCAAAACATCCGGGCTAAGATGAATGATGTCCATTGTATGTTTTTACTCCTCGCACAGTGACTTTGCCCTGTTTTTGATATTCAGGAAAGATTTGGAGGAGAATGCGCTCTACAGAGTTAAAAGGATTTTCAGTGTTGTTTTTCAGAGGCTGTTAACACAGACACATTTGGCAGGTTAAAATGTGAGATGCAGAAAAGTGCAAAGGAATGAAATCCTCCCATCAGAAATGTTATTTGTGGAGTTAAAATTTTTAATGTAATTTACTGATACTGAAACGGTGTGCCATTGAATTTGTATATAAGAGAAATGTACAACTGTTATTGTAGGAGGTCTTTGTTTGGGGATGTAGTTACTTTAGGAAATATTGTTTTCTTTTATAAAAGGTTTTCTCGATTTCATTTAAAGAAATTGATTTATTTCCTTAAGCATGATATGATGTATCATAAATTTTTTTTTTTTTTTTTTTTTTTTTGGTGCAAGAAAGTGATTGTAAAATCCTGATTTAAGTGAATTGGAAAAAGTGAGGGTTTTTCACTTAAGAAAAGTGACACACTGCAGTGTAAATCTTTTTCTGAATGTCAATGCAAACAAAAATACAGTAAGTGGGTCGTGTGGATCCAGATTCTGTCCTGTAGTGATGGGTGAAGTGGTTTGTTTTTTGTCCTGTGGACGTGTCGGATTCTTTATTTAATGGTTTTACTCTGTCCTTTTGACTTGTACAGTACCTTTAAAGCCTGTGCACGTGAACTCTGAGGAGGACTGCGTGCTCTCATGAGAACATACAGTTGTGCTCTGCTCTCTCTGAACAAATTTTGTTCCCATCATATCGGAGACCCCCAGATGTCAGAAATAAATTATTTGTCCAGCTATTGTTTCTTCGTCTTGTGATACCAAACTTATTTGCTGCTGTCAGTGTGGTTATTGTCTTCAAAAACATAATGGTCGTAACAGGTGTTAAGATGTCCTCTACGGTCTTTCTTGTATCAGTGCACTTAATTTACATCCTTAATGAAACTTTCCACTTGACAATGGACCACTTTAACAGATTGTGATTAATTTCCACAAATTAACTTTGTGAATGTATCAGATAACTTTTTTTATATATTTATATATATATTTTTGAAAGTCTCTTATGCTCACCAATGCTCAGAAAGAGGAATTAATATTCAAACTTGTTCTTCAATCTGTTATAACTAAAAAAAAAAAATAAGATAATTAAAAACAAGCTAAGTTAAAACGTTGCATTACTGCCAGTTTATCGAGTATCTAATTCTGTTTCCTCTACATTTTCCAAATGTTAAACTAAATCAGTTGGAGGACAAGAAGTTTTCAGGGATGCTGGAGTAAATGCTCTCTTTCCCTGAAATGAATTCGCTTATTTCTAAACAAACAATTATCACACTCCAGTTACATACTGCTTCCTTAAACACTATAAATAAAATGCAGAAACTACCAATACAACCAAAAAAAAAAAACATAAAAGCAATATCCATTAAACAATCATAACAATCAATTTTATTTATCATATGTAGAAACTACAGAGAAAAAAAACAATAAAAAGTAAACAAATAGAACAAAAGAGCCATTTTCAGTCTTGAGAGAAGCAACAAAAAGCCAGAGACACTGAATATGACGTATAACACCACATTTAATTTAATGTATTCATGTTCCTCTACACCCCCCCCCCACCTTTAACATAGTCAGCCAGATTCAATGCCAAGCTCAGTCAGTGTTCAGCCTGTAAACACAGAACACTCCCTTCCCCTCGCCCATGGATCTTTGTGTCTTCATTGGGTCTGTGAGTTTGTGAAGATCATTTAAGAAGTTAGTTCCTGTTTATAGGGAGTTTCTCAGACGTGCTTCCCCTCCATCCTCACAACCCTCCTAGCTGTGTTAATGTCCATATCTCCCCTCTTCATCATCTTAGTTCCTTTTAGCAAGATTGTTTCCAAGAGCACTTCAAGTGCGCAGAATAACCATTGTGAGAAGACCTGTGCGACACGGGAGAGATCCATGATAAAGTGCAGAAGACAATAAATATTTGGAATATGATGCTTTTTCTGAGACTCACCTAAAACATAAGCAGCTACAAGTTTCTTGTTAACACTTAAGTGGAGGTAGACAGGCACTGTGGATTCCTGCTCTCCCAGAGTTGGGAGCATAAGGGCCGCCATACACACCAGGCCTAAAAGGACAGTGAGGAGGCTGGGACCCCCAGACGCTGTACGGCTCTCTGTGCAAACAGAAATGGAAGAAGCAGATGGTTTTAAAATGAAAGCAAACCACCAAACAATAAAAATAATACAGCTCTCTGACTCCACCCAGTGGGTAAAGTAGTTAACAGCAACAGCTTTACTACAGCTCAGTAAGGCAGCCCAAGATAGCAGGGAAATCTACAAACTAATCAGTGTTTTGCACTGTATGCCATTATTTTTAAACAAAAGTGTGTTTATGAATTTATGAGTTATTTTACAGCAGTATTATAGCTTCAAGCTTGATGCAGATTTTATGTTTGTGAAACAAATGTTTATGAAAATTGTTTTGTAATTTTTTTTAAAACCTTTTTAATAAAAAAACAGAAGTATTACTTCTAGTAAATATAAAAAATACATTGCTAAATTTCAATTTATGAAGAAAAAAAAAAAAAAAAAAAAATTTGTAAAACAAAAAATTGAAATTAGTGTATTATATATGCAAAGAAGAAGTTCTAAAGACAGCTTTACATTAAATAAAAAATATAAATATGATTTCCCATCAATATAACATTTTGTGGGAAAAAAATTAAGGAAAAAGAAAGAAAGAAAAATTTAAACTTGTATTTTGGTCGAGAAAAATTTAAAAATAGTGAAAACTTACCTTTTCATAAAAAAATAATAGTATTAATTCTATAAAATATTTAAACAAAATACATTGCTAAATTACAATTTGTGAAGAAATAAATAAATCAATTGAAATGTACTTTTTGAAGACAAAATGTGTGTTTAAAATTTATTTATATAAATATATATTTTTAAAGTAATATGTAACATCAATAAATATATAAAATTAACAATAATATATATATATAAATATATGTATATATAGAATTTTTTTCAGAAGTATTTATACTGCACTACTTTCACATTGTGACACATTTCTGACTAAAACAAGATATTCAACAAAAAAAACTAACAAAAAAAAGCTAAGATATGGCTTTATCCTTCGTGAACTGCCTGGATTACAAAAAAATGTTTCTATGACTGGTGGATTGGAGGTTTAAAAAAAAATGGAGAGGGTTGAAAAGATGGAGAAAGCCATTTGAAGAAAGATTACCAGCTTTCTTCTTTGGAAATACAAGTGTTTATGAATCAATCACAGTTTGAACCAAGAATGTGTATTAAGAACATAAATGCATGTTGAGTAAATGCACCTGTCTGGAATGCAGTCTGCTCAAAGAACACTCTGTCGGCAAGCTGCTCCTTCATCCTGCGCTCCTCTTCCTGGGGCCGGACCTGGGGCTGCTCCTGAGTGGCGGAGGGCAGCAGAGTGGCCATCACTTCCTTCCTGCCCAAAGCCTTCCTCTGACTCTGCTCAGACACCTGCAGCCGGAACTTATCAATCACCCCGTAATGACAGGCCCGCACGTCCCTGTGACGGATCACGCTGTTTGGTGGAAATAACAAGAAATAAAAGGTTGTGAAAAGCTGAAACAAATAAAAATTTTTTGTTTCTGCTTAAAATATTTCAAGTGCAAGACCTGGAAACTTACATATCCACACAACATTGTGGTTTAACAGCACCAGTGGCATCCACCACGGCATACTTGTTTGGTGCTGTGCACAAAACTGATGAAACAACAAACAGTAAGAAAGTACACTACAGCACTCCAAGAAGGCTTCTCGTGGGTAAATGTATGACTCACCTTTGAATTTAAGCGCAAACTCATAAGGGTTGTAGAGGGTGAGCACCTGCTTATGTGAAGCCTGCTCATCTGCGTAGAACAGCAGCTCGGTGGGGAACACAAACACTGGAAGGCTTCCCTCCACTAGGCCAGGCTGCCGGCTCTGCTGCTGCTGCATTGGCTTCAGCTGAGCTCACGTCCTCCTCCCTTACTGTATTCCCACTCCGTCTCTAGGCTGAAACGGTGCAGAGATCCAGTTCTAAATACAGCCAGTTCTGCTCTTTGGCAGCATGACGTTCACCTCTGAAATGACAGAAACAGGGCCATTTCATCATGAAGGCAGGAATACAAATACTAGGTTTAAACAGACAAAGCTACTCATAATAATAAAAAACAGAATATCAAAAATACACAAAAACCCACATTTAGTGTGACCTGAATGGCTAAAGTCACCATGTGTAAATATGTTCCAAAGTTTTGAGTCAGTAAGATTTTATTTAAAGCAATTAATACTTTTATCGGGCAAGGATGCCCTCGGTGACTTTTGATTCATTTAAATACTTTTATGCTACAAATGATTTCTATTTCAAATAAATGGCATTCTTTTGAACATTTTTTTATTCATCAGAAAATCCACAATGTGTCCATAAAAATATCAAGCATATATTAAGTATTCAACATTGATAATAATAATAAATGTTTATTATTATAATGTGCATATTAGAATGACTTCCAAAGGATCATCAGGAAAATTCAGCTCTGCATCACAGGAATAAATTACATTTGAAAATATATTTAAATAGAAAACAGTTCTTTAAAAGTGTAATAATATTTCACAGTTTTATTTTGCTTTTATTGTATTTTTGATCAAATAAATGCAGCCTTGGTAAGCATAAGAGACTTCTTTCAAAAACATAAAAAAATTCTGACCCAGAACTTGTGAAGGGAAGACCACACAACCAGTGGCAGCTGGTGAAAAAATCTCTAGGTAGGGCGCCACATCCAAAAATTTAGCATACATCCTGGTATGATTTCTCCCAGTATAACAAAGGGGAAAGTATTAAAACCTGAAAAATTTCAAATAAAGATCATTTTGATAATTCAAAACATTTTTTAATTTTCCTAATTCACTATTTATGTATGCAGTGCAACAGCAAAACCTGAGGAAACAATTAATGTTACATTTGTTTAGAGCATTTTCTATACATAAATAACTAACTACAAGTCAAGCTGCAATACTAAACAGGACCACACGACGATGCCAACACACCACAATACCAGTCGCCTTAACCAGACTGTATATAAATATATACAGATCCAATCAGAATTATTAAACAGAGCAAAACACAAATTAAAATGTTTCAGAAAAGTGAAGTAAACACATGCATGAATTGTAATGCAGAATATATAACAATTCAGAAACTAAAAAGGATAGCTTTTCCTGTTCAGTGTGTCTAGTTGATTATTGTTAATTATTGTATCATACTATATGCAATATTGTCATGCCTATGTATTTCATAGTAATATTAGTAAATCTATTTTTGATTTGAAATACATTTTTACAATAAACAACTTGTACAGTGCTGGGCAACTTAATAAAATCTGTCATAAAACAAAAGCAGCTGAGAACTACTGCAGCACGATGTTGAAATAAGTTACATGAATAAATCCAAGTAACAACAGTTTACCCCAGAACTATTTTTGGCATGAGAAAAAATCAAGGAATGCTTCAGAAAAGTGAATTAAACACAAGCATGAACTGAAAAGCTGTTGTTTACATGAAAAATACTTCAGCTGTTAATACAGATGAACAGGTAAATAAACCGAAAGCCAAGGCACGAGTCAATATAAACTGATAATGGTGTCAGTCAAATAACGACTGATGGATGATGGCCAAGATCTCTGTACAAAAACAAGCTCCAGCCTACACGTGGCTAGTCATGTGACCACGTTTAATGAATTCGTGAAACACAAGGGTTTCGCAACAGGAGCTGAAGCACATAAACAACGTCAAACTTCACATCATACATCATACTAGTGAGGTCAATGACAGCATGACAGCTGGCAGATACGAGGATGTCTGCTCTGAATGTCAGATAAATACACACAACAGGCATTTAAGAAAAATCCTCAGCTAAATGCGAAAGCCCTGTAAGTGTCCTCCTTTGTCCTCTTGAAGTCTACTGTGTTTTGCTGAGAAATAGCTATATGAAACATGACATTCATGTTTTATTAAACCTTTACATTTCTAAAACGTCGATTTGCGAATACAAAATCGACAAATATTCCCTAACTGTAATACATCTGCTTGTCTATTGTTACTCTAAATTCAAGAAAGATGTCAGTAACGTTACCTGCTTGAAAAATGATTAACAAACGCTGTCATTTTAGTTTTCCACAGTAACTAGTCACTTGATAAGACGTTCCGTTCGCAAGTTTTGTTACTGGTTACAGTATTCAACAGACACGATGTTCTGTAATGTTCACTGGATGTAGACGTGTTGATGCTATGGTTACCCTTTAATGATTTTAGCATAACAATATGATAAAATCGAGACAACGAAGCGTTTAATATTGCGTTGTTCAATGTCGGTGTTCAAAGAATAAGCGAAATCGAAAACAATTGAAAAGCATTTGTGTTTACCTCGCTCCCGTTTACCGTTTAACGATATTTATTCCAAATCCCACCCCGTTTCCTTTTTCTTTGTCAGCGCGTTGAATGCTGGGATACCGGAGGGCTTCAGGAATTCCGCCAAAGTCTTCTATGACGTCACTGAGTTTCGCAAATGCACTTTCTTTTATTTATAGTATTTTTTTCTCTGGAAATGTTTTCAGAAGATAAACGATGTCCGTGTTTCGTTTTATATCTCCAAATCTTAACTACAGTTTGGGTGACCGTTTACCCGTCATGGAAATTCTTAAAGTGACAGTGCACCCTAAAATAAAAATTCTAGCATCACTCGCCTTTGTTGTGGAATAAACCTAAGTGGCTTTATTCCTTCACTAAAACACTAAAAGAGACGCTGAGCTGAATGTTACGGGGGCTGAACGACTCGGTCACCATTCACTGTCATTGCATCTTTTTGCAGTTTAAACTAAATGGTGACTTGTCATGTCTTTTGTGTAACAGAATTTATATTTTTAGGTTGAACTGTCCTTTTAAGGTTGGACAGCAAAGCTCAAAGCAAGCATTTCGTCAACACAAAAATATTTTTCTTAAAAATGCTAGCTAATTAAAGCACAGGAAACCACTAAAAATAATTAATGTGTGTGTTTATTAGTGCACCGAACTTGACAACGCCATACTCTAGTATGTTGCCCGTTTAGTTTATTAAATTCAGACGTCAACTATCCACCACCGCCTTTTTAGGCCCCAGCCACAATCAAAACATTTGTGACCGCTTGCACACATTTGCACAATGAGCAAATATGAAGACAATTTTGCATAAAAAAAAAACGATTACAGAGAAATGAAAACAGGAAGAACAACATGACGACCTTCAAAAAAAAAAAAATACAGTTCAGACGAATACAGTTCATGAATGAACAGCACTGGCAGTTTCACTTTTAAAATGTATGCTTTGTTGTGAACCAGGTAACTGCTATATTCAAAAGACAGTCGAATATGCTCTACAATATGTTTGGGATCTTATGTGTCTTAGTGACACGTTTCTCGCGCTACCTCTATCATCTGAGCAGGCTATTGAGATGTAGTTATGTAAAAATGCGGCTGAACGATTATAATAAAGGGTGCTGTATCATCGGCACTTGTTCATTGGCTATCCCCTGCGGATATTAAAACACCTTGTAAGTTTTTTTGTAAGTTATATGAGCTAGAATTTCGTGCAGGGTACATATATCGCCGCAAATGCCTGTGCATTTATCGCAGTGTGTGGGGTTGTGGTGAATAGGACTGCCGAGAGCAGGTACGTCCCTTTCTGACAATCAAAAAAATCAAAGGGCATGTGGAGCGAGGTTTCACGGAAAGCGAGAAGCGCGAGGCGGAGCCAGCGCCTGACGACGCTCCCTTTCCTCTCCGTCCGCGCCGCTGCTGTCACGGTCTCTTCTTGTTGTATTAACATGGCGCTTGCCTATACTCTAGTCTCTCGAAGGAGATAAACAAGAGGAGGGGAAAGCGGACGAGGGTGGATTTCCGCATGGTCAGAGGGAGGCACAATTATTATAAAAATCACCCAAGCTACTCCCCACCCCCACCAAGACAGCTAGACCAGGAGGGTTGCCCTTTACATGAGACTAAAACTTAATTTTATAGGTTGTAAATGAACTGATTACTTGTTAAATATGTGTAACACGCAATACAATAACTAAAACGACCGTTAAAACTAAAAAAAAAAAAGTGTTTGGATTACACATGAGCTTTTCATCCTCTCACCGCACCTCCGTCCGCTCGAGCGAGCGCGGTGAACTGAGAAATTCCACGACCTCATTGCTTATATATATGCGAGTGGGCGTGGCTTCGCGGCTCGGCTCAGCCAATGGCGTAGCAGCGGCGGGGCGAAGGCGTGTCGGTCTGTTCGGAAGAGAAGTTCTCTAACAGCGCGAGCCCAGCACTGCTCAGAAAAGACAGATAGAGAATCAGGCGGCTGCAAGGGGTGGCAGTACGACCCTCTTTTGGGGGGGTCTGATTATAACAAAATATATACACACATATATGCATGCCCAGGGCCGCGAGATAGGTCATATGGCGATTGTAGATATTCTAGCAAACATCTAGAGGTCTATCTATACATTTCAAAATGCCTATTTTACTTTTTCTGATAGACACGTCCGCTTCTATGAATCAGCGCACTTATTTGGGTACGACGTATCTGGACATTGCTAAAGGCGCGGTTGAGATCTTTATGAAGGTAAAGCATAATTTTACCCCGACTTTTTCAGCTTGCTGTTGTACCTTGTTGGAGTTAAGGATCCCTATGATCAGGATCAGTTAAATGATTGTTTATTGTTTCGTTTTCTTTAACAGCTGCGTGCCCGAGACCCGGCTAGTAGAGGCGACAGGTACATGCTAGTTACATTCGATGATCCACCATACGGCGTAAAGGTAAATAAATACTACTAAATTGTGCTTATATGTGGTTAAAGCGGAGATTTTTTTTTGCTGACAGTGAGACTCTACTGTCCCTCTGGTTCGTAGCATCGGGTCGGGCGGCCTCCCGGTGACGAAAACGGCTAATTTTTGTTAAAATATCCGCAGACCCGGAGCAGAGCAACCTCTGAACATGGCGGACATTTTGCTTTTGTGTTGGGAAAGCTCTCGAGCGCTGAGATGGAGGCGGAGAGATTTATTATCCACTGTGACGTAGCGCGTGACGCGTGCACGGGCCAACTCGGTCTGGATTGGACAAGCAGCCTGCCCTCTGTCGCCTGCCCTCCTCTCGCATTCTCATTGGCCACTGTAGCCTGAACAAATCAACACGATTTGATTTGTGCAACAGCCCTCAATAAGCAAATGAGGAGGAGATGCTTTGCAGGTTTGCGTTGAGAGAGGAAGACGCTTGTGAGTTGCCCTTGAAAACAAGCATCAGCTTCCTTCCCTCTCCACTCCTAGTACATTCACCTCCCTCCCATTCATATTCCCAAACATGTGAAAGGTGATTAAGTATGTTCTGCATCTCATTAGGCCACTCAATGTTTAAAGTTTACTCAAACATAAGATGCAAGCATAATTACTAATTGCTCACTTTTAAAGCCAGCGTTTACATATAAGGCATGAACCAGAGTGACTTCATATTGCCTCCCATGAGACCATTTTGCTCAACAGATAGCATGTAATCTGTAACGCTGACGGCTAGGAAATAAGTGCTTCCTGTACAAATACAAACAAGTGCGAGCACATTAAATCTGGTACAGAAATGAGGAGGCGTTTTGCAGTTTTCATATGTGACAGCCATTGATATTTTTCTGTTTGGGGGGTAAAGACAGCAAGGATAATAGTGGGTCCATCATGAGCTGATGGTGTTGTCAGGCATCTGCATGAACTGTATTCTAACACATCTCTTTACTCAGAGTACTAACTGAACGTGATGGCAGTCAGTAGTACTTGCTTAATAAATTAGTTGATCATTCTAAGACACAAGGGCACGACTAAACTTGCATGTATTACATTCAGGGGCATCTTGCAACGTATGTTTTTTTTTTTTTTTTGAGGAGGCAGTGACAGTTCTGGCACTTCTATGTAAGTTATGAGTCATGATAGTCTAGTCAAGTCAAGTCACCTTTATTTATATAGCGCTTTTAACAACACAGATTGTGTCAAAGCAACTTTACAGTATTAAATCGGAAAATAGTGTGTCGATAATGCAAAATGACAATTATAGTAGACACTCAGTTTTTAGTTAAAGGCAGTTCATCATTGAATTCAGTGATGTCATCATCCAGCTCAGTTCAGTTTTAATAGTATCTGTGAAATCAAGTCGACGATATCACTGGATATTAAGCAGTTTTGCAACTGAACTCGACTGCCAGTGATTGCCCTGCATTTTAATGTATGCAAAACAGACCTGACCAGAACTTACCTTGTGGTAACATTGTTTGAAAAACCTCAAAAAAAAAAAAACCAAATAAAATTAAGAATTACTATTAAATAATTATTATTGTTTAATAAACTGTTATAATAAAACTGTTATTATTATTATTATTATTAAAACTTTATTTCATCTTTCAGTTTATAATTACTGCAATGACTTTATACTTTTTATAATTATGAATTGAATCAAGAACATACATTATCAACACTTTTATAGCTGATTCAACAGATTCAACCAATCAACATTTTCACAAATAACTTGACATTTAAATGAATGTATTATACATATCTCATTAAATGTTAAGAATTTTTGTAAAAAAGAAAAAAAAATATATAGCCGTTGTTACCGTTACATGTAACAATAATCCAATAAGCAAATAAACAGAATTCTTAATCAGTTTTCAGACCTTTCTCTCCCTACAGTCATCTTTATCTTTTGTTTATAAACTGCTGTGCCAGTTCTCTTGACGTGCCGTTATATTGGATATGGGAATTGTGGCTATGTGGTCACATTGCACAGCCTAATTTCAAAGTATCATCCATCTTTTTCCCAGCCTGGAGTTGAATCAAAGACTGCACTTACTGACATGTGCATGTGACGTATAGTGCTGCCTGGGTTCCTGTCTTCTTTGTTTGTGTTTTGACACTGCCAATAAGAGCAGCTCTGTGCTTTAGCAGTTCATTAGTATGGACTATCTGGCAGGTAGCCAGCTACTCTCTTGGGGGGGTTTCTTACTCCACTGCATGTCATGTAGTTTTCCCACCCTGTTCCAGTTTATCCAAGATAATCTGAGGCTGACTTCCAAGTGACACTTAACTCTATAACCAAAGTACAAAATTTCCTGCTTGTAGCGGGTACTGTATACACTAATGAATGATTCATAGGAGCCATATGGCATGTTTTAGCTGTTTACTTGATGAGATTGTGAATGTGCATGTGGCAAATACTTGGCATTTTTATCTTAATGTGTTTTATGTGATGTTGTTATGAGATGTTATAACTGCCCTCTTACATAAGCTCTTAGCCCTCTCTGAGCTATTCGTGGCCAGCTTGTTCCTCCTGTTCAAAAAAATACTATAATAGCCAAGCAGTGCCTCTTCAGAATTAGCGAGCAGGCGAACCCAGATCTAGAATACACTGGGCAAATACCAGCCTAGCAAGAATCTGGCCCCTGTATCTGACAAAGTGCCTTTTTTATTTCCTGTCAATTATTCATGAGATTTTCAGCAGCTAAAAAGTGAAGAGTTCCAGTGAGCCTCCAGTCCTCACAAAGCTCTCTTTTCCTGTTTGTGTGCCTCTCTTGTTGCCTGAGCCCTGGCCAAGCAGAACATTATTCTTAGTCTTGCCTAATTTCTGAAGTTAACACAGTTTTTGCCCTTTGCAGTTTTCTTAATTGATTACTGCTGAGATTGCTTATCATTGAAGCAAAAGGTTAGAGATGGAAATGGATTTGTTTTGTTGTAAAGTCTGTTGTTGGTTAATGAAGGAGAAAAGAAAACTGCATGCAACTGCATTTGTGGTTTATGCCATGAGGCCCTGGAAAACATGTTATTTTTGTTTGGGACAAACATTGCAAACACCTCCATATTGCATTATACATTGAACAGTTTTACATTACCCCATCTAACATTTGGACACTTTATGAATGTTATTCATAAAGCATCCGTTCATCTTCGGAACATAAATGAAGATATTAAAAAAAAAAACTCAATCAGTTGTGTCCATCAATTTGAAAGTCCACACAACCAAAACATTCAACCCTCACTGTTCTTGAGCATCAAGCAAGCATACGTTTACATATTTAATGGGCTTTATGTATGTCTGTCAATCAGTGTGATTAAAAGCCTAAATTAAATCTTGAATTAAATTGCTCAATGCATATGCTTTAAAATACATTTACGATGCCTTTTTTGTACTGTTTGATGCATTAAACATAGGCTGAGCGTGTGTAAGGCTGTGGCGATGGGGACTTGGGGCAAAATGCTACTAAATTGGACAAAAATGCCCCTGCACAAACAAATTAAATCTATGACGTCTGTTGCTAACAAAGTGAAAATGAACAGACAGTGTCGACTGTCGCATCAAATTAAGATCAAGATGTTGCGCATTTTAACCAATCACATACAATTCTGTTGAGTTTAGGAATGCAATGGCCAATCAGAGGCGTTCAGATGATTCATCACTGAAACTCATCAGTTTTGAGTGCTCGGGAATTCTCTCATCATACACAACAAAGCGCAGATGCACGTACAATGAGCTTCATTGATTATAACATAGTTTTTTTTTTTTTTTGAGAGTGTTTAAACTCGTGATAGATCAAAGTTAGTGATAATGTCACTTTCTATGTATAATTTATTCGCTGTTCGAATAACAGTGGAAAGGAGATGTTATATAGCCGAATTATCAATTTCTAATGTTTTTTTTTATATTCTATTAGATAATGCAGTGTGTCTAAATAGCTTTTAGAAACACTGTACATTTACATGCATAAATTATTTTGGTGCAGCCCAGGGATATCTAATCTGTGGATCCAGAGGTCTTATAATTCTGCCATGTTTATCCTGTAGACTGCCTCATGCTTTATTTTGCTCTGAATCTTATGAAATGGGAGTGGTTGAGGTCCTGTCTTCATGAATGAGGCTAGCCTCATTCGCAACATATAACTGAACATATACTGTCTGCATTTCTTTGCACTCGATCAATACAAGTAGCTGATAAATGATGAAGATCACCAAGAAAACTGAGTTCAATCACTCCGAGTCAGAATGGAGATCTAATGGAGAGCATGATGGTCCCTCTGATCAGTGCTTTGGCTGGTTAACCAGCTCTCATTCCATTAGAGTGACAACTTTAGCTCCTTCCTGGCCTTTATCATCACACATGACAAGCACCACCCTGCAGACCGCAGGACGTGTCCCTCCTGCAAAACTGAGTGGATGTGTGTAACCGAGCTCAATGATTATCTATGATCAGCTCAACCTTTAGGCGGTAGTAGAGATTAAAACTTGGGCCAAGGCAACCTGATCCTGGAATAATACTCAGGCCACAAGGGCAGTCGCTTAACCCATGTGAATTCACCCCGGGTCGTCACGTGCTCTTTCTGCAGTGATGATTCCTCCAGCAATCACAAAAGCTGTGTTTATATGACTGCCGCTTTCCTCAGAACAGGAGCTTAACAGGGAACAAGTCCTTATCTGTCAGTTTATGTAAAACTGTTCATTTGTCTTGCCACCTGTCCTGCATTTGACAAGGAAATAGAGCCAGGTTTTATGGTGCACTAATTCTGAAAGCAGAAAACAAGAAAACGCATTATATACAAATTAAATAACAGCTTTATGTTTATCTAACTTCATCGCTTTCTCCATTCTGCTCTGGGGGGAATATATGGGCTAATCTCATGGACCTTGTCAAGATGATATTATTTCCATGACAATTAAGCACATTTCATCCTAAAATTGTATTAATGTAATGCATAAAAAATAATAATGTATTATCTACATTGTAAAGTATTTATGCATCATGGCAGTATTTGCTGAACTGGCTTTATTCATGCATATGTAAATAGAGAAAATCTAATGAGAATTGCCACTTAGAATAAATGAAAATTTTATAAGGAAAATATTGCAATAATGAGAAAATGTGGGTGTGCTTAAAATGTGCTTGAATGCATTTAATTAACATATAAATAATGTCACAATATAAAAAGACTAAATATAGGCATCATTTTCTTTACAATATATTATATTTTTCCCTTTTGGTTTTGAGGTGAAATATTATCTTGATATGTAAAGTATTTCTACATTTGTGCTATTCAAATAAAAAATACTGTATTACAGTAATGAAAATTAGAATCACATTAAAAATAAGTAAACCATCTCAGAAGTGAAATATCTAGTACGTTACAGTACTGTGAAAATCGAAAAATAATATCATAAAGTAGAAGACTATGCTTAATTTTCTTTATGCAAAATACAATTCCTTTTTTTTTCTTTTAACTTTGGAGTGAAATATAGTCTGGATATCTTTTCGTGACATTAACCCATTTGTGGATTACAATGTTTGTTCTTTCCTCTGTTGGATCACCTTTGGATTTTCATTCTTTAAAGAAAGGTTTGAGTCTACATTTCCTCTGTTAAAGCTACGATTAGGGTATTATCCTTTTTCCTGGCTTATTCAGTGTTCACATTCCTTATTCTCTCCCATCTTCTTCTGCCTCGCTGGACAAGCGTGTGATTAAAGGAGAGTCTGATTGCAGTCACACTTCTTCAGAGCCAATAAATTGTTAATGCAGAGGGAAAGAAAGACGGATGGGAAAAAAATAGAATTACTCCGTTGCTTGAATTATTGAGTGCCGGTTAGAAGAGCTTCTCCTTGAATGGTTTCTTTTTTTGTTCTATTCATGATTAGAGACGCACACTGTCCGGCCCCTACTGACAAATCTTTGCCTGCTTTGTTCTGTAATGCTTCCCAATACACATAAATCTACACACACACACACACA
The DNA here is from genome assembly GCF_018340385.1 of Cyprinus carpio. Lineage (NCBI taxonomy): Eukaryota > Metazoa > Chordata > Actinopteri > Cypriniformes > Cyprinidae > Cyprinus > Cyprinus carpio. The sequence goes on along the minus strand of NC_056585.1, from coordinate 23,110,536 downwards.
CACACATACATGTGAAGCTCTGGATCTGACCTGCTAAGTCTTCTCTCCTTGTGAATCCTTGTGGGGATTTACAATGTATGCATGTTTATGTAATGTGTTGATTTATTCACGTGGAGCAGGAATCGTTTTGTAAAAGCAGATTCAGTGAACTATTCATTATATTGTTGTTTTTTTGTGTTTGTTTTGAGCGAGCACTAAAGTAATGACTGTATTCTTCTGCTGGGATGGGTGATGTGGGTCAGGGACAGACACACACTAACCAATACATAATGTCTTTTAAAGATAGTAAAACAAATCAAGCCTTACATAGCAGATCTGTACTGCTTTTCCACCCTACTTTGCTGTCTCTCTCACCTGACATTTAAGTAGTGTTGTTGTGTTTAACGTGTGCTTAAGCCTGCTGATCATCTGAGAATTACACAAAATGCTGTGAGTGTCAAGTGATCTCGCTAGCTGAAAGAGTGAGAAACACTAAAGGTGATTGACATATACTAGGAAGATAACATCTGTTTGTTATATAATAGTTTGCATAAGATCATGTTTCTAATAATAAATACAGAGGCTTTAAAAGTGTCTGGACACACTTTTAAATATATGAATATTATTGTATTGTATATAGATAAAAATCTATCTAAGTGGCATTTGTAAATAAATCGTGCTAGAGCTTTTCACGTATGTGTGAAATTACTATGCAGATGTTTGATAACGAGAAAGAATCCAGAAATATTTGGTCTTGATTTTGAACTCTAGATCTGTTCTCATATTCTTCTGTTCTCAACATTTAAAACCTTGCATTTATCTTTTAGTGAAATGCATTGATTGGAAAGTGTGCTTGTACTAACTTGCTTAATATTTTGTTACTCTTAAGTGTGACTTAAGTGTCTAAATACACAGCTGTTTAAAATTTTGGGGTCAGTAAGATTTGTTTTTAGAAAAAAAAATACTTTTATTTTGCAAGAATGTATTAAATTGATTAAAAGTGACAACATAGACATTTAGAATGTTACAAAAAATCAATTTCTATTTCATATAAATGCTAAAAAAATGTATCCACAGAAATATTAAGCAGCATAACTGTTTGCAACAGTGATGATAATAAGAAATGTTTAGAATATTAGAATGATTTCTGAAGGATCCTATGAGACTGAAGACTAGAGTAATGGCTGCTGGAAATTCAGCTTTAACATCACATGTTTTCACTGTATGTTTGATTAAATAAATGCTCTGTGTGCATAAGAGACTTCTTTCATAAACATTAAAGAATCCTACCAGACTTTTGAATGGTAGTGTACATTTTGGGTTCATTGTATAAAAGTTCCCTGTCTGAACGTTTGAATGGTTTTTACATCATCTGTGTGTATTTCCTGTATATGGTAGGCGGGTTGGAAAGAGAACCATGCCACATTCATGAGCGAGCTGAAGAACCTGCAGGCATCTGGACTGACTACACTGGGTCACGCCCTCCGCGCCGCCTTCGACCTGCTCAATCTCAACAGACTCGTCTCTGGCATCGACAACTATGGTCAGGTAATAATATCTCCCTTCAGCATTCAGAGTCAAAACAACCTTTATTCAGTAGAATCGCAGAATAATAAGAAATATCTCCTCACATAACAAGAGTACTAACCACCATAGGCATTGAGATACACACATCTGCCACATATTCAGATCAATCAATACAAATTCTACCTTCCACCCAGCCTTGAATGTTTTGTTACATCCTTAAAAAAATACAAATATGTTTATATATACGTAACGTAAATATATATTTGCAGAAAAATGTTCCTTCATAGGGAAGTAGCTGGAAAGAAGCCATTAATCAAAAATAACAATTTCACAGCACATCTTAAGTGTGCCAGAAGGCATGTGAGTGACCCAGCAAACATATGGGAAAATATTCTGTGGCTTAATAATATGGAGAAGATAAGCTCAAATTAATCAAAAAAACACGATTCACACATGCGTAAACAATTTCACATGCATGAAACCTAATTCACGTACACACCAAAAATTCACGGCGTGAAAAAAAAATATATATTCACAAAAAGCAATTCACATGGCAAAATAAAATTATATATTCATAAAATACATTGTGGCAATTCGTAGATATACAACTGTGCACAAAAGTGACCCAGCAAACATATGGGAAAATATTCTGTGGCTTTGTAGTGGAGATGCTTTCATCAGTAGTGACGGCTTTGTAGTGGAGATGCTTTCATCAGTAGTGACGGGGGTCCTCTTAACTCGGGAGGAGGAATGGATACCAACATGCAGAGATTACAGAACCAATTTTGTGTGTGTGGTTTTTTTTTGTCTTATGAAAGAGTATTTCGTAAGAGCACATGGGTATCAACTTAATGTACTGTGATTTGTGTTGTTTTTTCTACAACATCAAACAGAGCAACATTTAATAGGATTATATGTAATTCAAAATATTCAGATACTTCACATGCAGACATTAGTCATGCAGTCTGGAATAACCCTGGGGCAGTGTGTAATCCACATGCTCAGTCTGTACTGCGTGAGGGTGAGTGACTGAGTGCTGACCCCTGCAGTATGGACAGAGAGAATGCATCTGGTGTTCACTCACTGTTTACTGCATAAACTACTGTTAACAACATCTGGCAAGTTAAATGTTACTAGTCTTTTTTTTTTTCTCAATTGAGTAGGAATTTGGTTGGCAGTTATGTATGTACAGTACTTATGTAGTTAACATTAAAAACCACATGGAAAATCTTTTTTTTTTTTTAACCTGGAATTTTTAAAAAAAAAATAACCCTTTAGGATTTTGAAACATTTTAGATTTATTATGTTCTGGCATAAACTTTCATTTAAGGCACTGAAATGTAATTATTTTTAGTTAATTGTTTCACTTAAACCACTGTTTAAAAGTTAGATAGTAAGATTTTATAAATATTTTAATACTTTTGTTCATAAATTATTTCAAAAACTAAGCAAAATACACAGCAAAAACAACAATAAAGACACAAAAAAAATCAAAAAAAAAATCATCAAAAAATCCATTTGAAAAACAAAGAATCCTAAAAAAACAACTAAGACTGGAGCAATGATGCTGAAAATTCAGATATTAAGCAGGACAACTGTTTTCAGTGTTGATGATAATAAGAAATGTTTCTTATTTCTAAATCAGTATATTAGAATCATTTCTAAGACTGGAGCAATGATGCTGAAAATTCAGCTTTTGCCATCACAGGAATAAATTACATTTTAAAATATATTCAAATAGAAAACAGTTATTTTAAATCATAATAATATTTTACAATATTGCTGTTTTTACAAGCCTTTAATGAAATTCAAGAAAGGATCACAGGTGCTACTGAAGGTTTTAAGAAAAGGATAAATGTTTTAAATCAGACTATTGGAGCTTTGGATTTTTTAAGAGATGCTCTTCTCTCTTCTAGGGTCGGAACCCTTTCTTTCTGGAGCCATCGGTCATTATTACGATCACCGATGGAAACAAACTGACACACAGCTCTGGGGTGGCTGAGGAGGTGAGGAACAAAAACTCTAGACCAACATGCCAACAGTTTTTGATTCACTTGTCCATTTATATGATGTAAAATATTGCGTACTGCAGGCAGTGTGTCTGTCTTAAAAACACCAGCGGTATCTCACTTCTTGTTTTCTCTTCCTCTCTCAGCTACACCTGCCGCTGAATTCCCCGTTGCCGGGTAGTGAGCTGACTAAGGAGCCATTCCGCTGGGATCAGCGGCTCTTCGCCCTGGTCCTGCGGATGCCAGGAGTGGCCGTGCCGGACAGCGAGCAGCTGGGCAGCGTGCCCACTGATGAGTCTGCCATCACCCAGATGTGTGAGGTCACTGGAGGTACAGCAAATCTTACGCGCCTGTCAATTGCTGTTTAAACCTGTGTGATGAGAAAATGCAGGTTTAAATATTTGTGAAGTCAACCTTCGCTCACCTGGGTTCCACAAAACTGTTCTTTAGACCCTATTTAGGGGAGCTGCAGCCCTGTTTCTCATCTTAGCCCCTCTAAAATCTACAATTAATTTGTCAGCCTCCTTACAAATCTGTGATTATGCGGTTATCTTCAGCACAGCTCTCCTAAATAAGTGCAATTTTGATGACTTTGTTTAAAAAATTGTAAGTCAAGTAGGATTCAGACTCGTGATCTCTCACTCTTTAATGGATAGTTTTGTCATCATTGTGGAACATAAAAAAACCTAACCGTTTTAATGACCATTGACTCCCATTGTATGGACAAAAAATTATTTTTTTTCAGAATATTTTCTTTTATGTTCCACAGAGGATATAAAGTCAAACAGGATTGTAACAACATGAGTATGGCCAAACTCTAAGATAATTAGTGATATCTACTGGTTGGGTTGCTGAAAGGAAGTAGTCTGTTTCCACCCACATATTTGCTTGTACGGTTCAGTTTCTTTGGAAAATGGTACTTGTGTTATATTGTGTTTTGGAAGACTTCCTCCCATGCACTTAAGTTTCATAAGCACAGTTTTTTTTCAGTTGATAATGCAGTTTTGCTGGTTAATCTCTTAGCTCAGCTAACTCTTTTTCTCCCCCTCTCTCTATAAGGGCGCTCTTACTGTGTGAGGACGCAAAGGATGCTGAACCAGTGTCTCGAGTCTCTCGTCCAAAAGGTTTTGAGTGGAGTTGTAATTCACTTTGAGAAAAGCGGCCCAGATCCACCTGTGATAGGCGAAGGTCAGTGCTGATAATGTGATGCCATGTTAGTTTTGTGCGTATTGGAAAAATAATAATTAATACACAGTGATGGTCTTCTCTTTGTGCAGATGGTCTTGTGGATCCAGCTCGTCCTTTGTCGTCATTCAGTCCACAGCCCTGGCACAGCTGCCACAAGCTCATTTATGTCCGGCCCAACCCTAAGACGGGCGTTCCTGTGGGTCACTGGCCAATCCCAGAATCCTTTTGGCCTGACCAGAACTCCCCCAGTTTGGTAAATAATAATCTACAAAACAGAGTTGTAGTGTAGCGCCAAGCAATGATTTTCTCTTTGCATATTAGAGGACCCAGACTATTAAAAAAACATTTTTGTTAATTTAAATAAAACTGAAATAAAAGAAAATATGAATAATCGATGAAAAACTTAAACTATATGCAAACCAGAAATATTGTCCAGGCAACTAACTGAAAAAAAAAAAGTTTCCATAAAAACACTAAGATTACTAACTGAAATAAAAATACATTTAGAATTTTTTTTTTTTTTAAAACAAAAACTAATAAAATTACTATGATGTGCATGAAAATGACTAAAAAAATTAAACTAAATTAAAATTTAAAATATAAAAATAAAAACTAGATTAAAATGAATAAAAAGGTAACACTTTAGGTTCCATTAGTTAACACTGGTTAATGCATTAACTAACATTGAGCAATACATTGTTATGGTATTTATTAATCCTTGTTAACATTAGTTAATAAAAATACAGCTATTCATTGTTAGTTCATGTAAGCTCAGGTCCATCAAATAATATTAAGATACAACTTTGGATTTTAATAATGTATTAGTAAATGTTGAAATTAACATCTTCAACTTCATGTTAACTAATAAATTTAATTAATGTTAACAAATGGAACCTTATTATAAAGTGTCATATAAAAACTCTAATACTATAAAAAAACAAACTATAAAAACTGTAATAGTATATACATAATACTAAAATAGAACTGTACCATGCTGATTTTATTTTATTTTTTGCACTGATTTGGGGGAAATTGTTTTAAACATAGTAAAATGTGTTAAATCTATTTGAAAACACTATGGAATTGGCTAAAATATTTAATGAGTGAGCACAGAAGGACTTTTTGTGGCGCTCTGGGACCTGGCAGACGTTCAGCCGTTTCTTTAGTTTCTTTCTACATGCTGAAATTTCACCGAATCCTTAATAAAACAAAAAAATACTAGGGTTGCAGAAGGAATTTAGATATATAATTTAGATATGTATTAGCACTGGCTCACCCAAGCTGAGTAGATGAAGCAATTTATTAGTCAAAGGTAATGACCGCTGCAAACTAAAGGTTAGCTTTCATCTTGCTCAAACAGTGCTAATGAATGCGGATGAAGATAAGGGAGCTGAAAAGAGTGGTAACATGAGGAAAGACTTCACTGTCCTGAGGTTTCCCACCCCCTCACTGTCTATTCTCTCTCTACAATGGACTGTAGAGACAGCAGCTGGTGCTCTGCCAAAGCGTCTCGGCTCAGCTCAGCCTGTGGCCGCTGCGAGAGAGCCATTGCCAGCAGAATAAGACTGCTGCAGCTCAACAGAGCTTTAGCACTTACTGCTAGCTTAACACGAGGTCATTTCCTTCCTGACTTCTCCACTGTCATGTCTGCAATATTGTGAATCAGTAGCACAGTAGGTCTGGGTGCACGTAGTAACACAGGTTTTTATTTTATTTGTTGTAAAACACTTCTTTGGTTTATTTAGTGTTCAGTCAGAGTGTTGTGAGTTTATTTTAATGAACAGCTTGTGTTATCATGTGCCTGTAACACACGGGTCATTACCCACTGGTGCTTTGAAACCTATTGTGGAGATTGTATTATAGAGGATTTTACTTTTTTTCTCTCTCTTTGTTTAGCCTCCTCGATCTGCCCATCCTGTGGTGCGGTTTTCCTGTATCGACTGTGAACCGATGGTTATTGACAAGCTGCCTTTCGACAAATATGAGCTGGAGCCTTCCCCGCTCACCCAGTACATCTTGGAGAGGAAATCTCCTCACATGTGCTGGCAGGTGGGACACCTTTTCACACAGCTATTTAATCTGATCTGTATTTAGCATGCCATCTTACACAGTCCCCAGAATGCTGTCTGGGTAGAGCCGAGTTTCTCAGTGATCGATATCATGGTGTTAAAAGAGCAGAAAGAAACGGGTGTTTAGTTTTTCCATATTTACTGGAATGTCGAAAAGCACAACACAAATTGCATGTCAATTCAGTTTAATGGCTTACACATTTACAGTGACGGTTGTAAAAGTCCTGTATTTAGTAACTGGTCAAGCAGCAGCTTTTTTATTCAAACACAATGTTGTACAAAACCGTTTAAAAGTTTGGTGTCGGTAAGATTATTTATGTAAAGAATGAATACTTTTATTCAGCAAGGATGGATTAAATTGATTAAAAGCGACAGTAAATGCAATTATAATGTTATATAAGTTATCTGTTTTAAATAATTGCTGTTGTTTTTGTTGTTTTTTTGCTTTCTAAGCATCAAAGAATCCTGAAAAAAATATCTCAGTTATTCAGAAAAATATTAAGCAGAAGAAGAGTTAACATTGATAACAATAATAATAATTATAAATGTTTCTTAAGCAGCAAATCAGCATATTAGAATGATTTCTGAAGGATCATGTGACACTGAAGACTGAAGCAATGATGCTTCTTAATCACAGGAACAAGTTACATTTTAAAATATGTTTTTATTTTTCAGTTACAATAATATTTCACAATATTAGTTTTACTTTATTTTTAATGCAGCCTTGGCGCACATTGTACAATAATTTCGAGAGTTTGTGCAGGGTTTCTTACTGTATTTCAGTCAGCAGATGCTTATCTAAAGTGACTTACACTAGAGGAAACTTGATCATAGAGGAGCAAATGATTTTATCAGTGCCACAGTATGAGAGCAGTCCAAAATACAGAGCAGCGTAAAGTGCATTACAGTAGAATTAAACCAGGTTTTAAACAAGTGCCCTAATATACATAGTTATGAGATCGAAAGCACTTACCGAAAAGCTCTCAGCCACGTCGACTGTGAACAGATTTGTAGGAAGGTGCTGATTCAGAGGCAGTTCAGAGTGCAAACATTAGATTTAGCCTAAAATGAGTGAAATAAATCCCATAGTTCTGCATTAAACGAGGGACCTGAGTCTTATTTTGGAACCAGGATGTGTTAGGGGTGGGCTCTTTTGGCTTGCACCAATTAGCAAACACCTATTAATCCCATAGCAACCGCACTAAAAACACTCAGAACACCTTAGCAACGGCATAGCAACATCCTTGGATCATGGCAGCTAGTATTTCAAGCAAGCACCACTGAGATTTTCTTCAGAAAATCTAAAAACAAGTTAAAGAGGGTTGACAAAACTGCAGTAAGATTAAAGGATTTTTTTTCCATGCTTGGTTTTTTTGATGTTGTCATTGGCTATAAATAAATATACACATGCTATAAATACCTTAGTCAATTCCTGGCAATGTTTTTTGCAGTTCTTTTGATTTGTTTTTCCTACTCGCATTATACATTTAAGCTCATCTAAAAATACCAATATAATTAAACATTTGTGTTTGTTCTTTAGCCATGGTTACAATGTTACATGATTACTTGCCTCACTAGGGATCATATAACGAAAAGAAGGTAAATGGTAGATAAATTAGAAAGAGCTCATCCATTTATAAGCATGTTTAGAGGGATTTATAGCACACTAGTCTCTGAGGAACCCTGTCACCTAATGAGCCATTAATGAATGGGTTTTGTCTCTGAGAAACAGTTTGATGTGAGAGCTGAGCTCTCAGGAGACACCAGACAATGCTAACTCCTCTCCCCTGTCGCCCAGGTGTTTGTGAACTGCAGCGGCAAACACAGCGATGGAGCCCACCCGTTCGGCTACCTGAAGGCCAGCACTACGCTCACCTGTGTCAACCTCTTCGTCATGCCTTTCAACTATCCCGTCCTGTTGCCACTCCTTGGTACGTGTGTTTCCTCGCAGCACATTTCCACCCTTATCCTATAAATTACCTTATTTATGGAACTGCAAGTTTTTTCTATAGCATGCTTCATACACAGTGATGCTTTGTTTAGAAATGATAAAGAGAAAATTAAAAAGAATTTTAAAATGTAACTTAAAAAAAAAGATTAAAATGAATAAAAATGAATGCATTAAATTATATATATATATATATATATATATATATATATATATATATATATATATATATATATATATATATATATATATATATATATATATATACACACACACACACACACTACCGTTCAAACGTTTGGGGTCAGTTTTTTCTTTTATTCAACAAGGGTGTTTGAAATTGATAAAAAGTGATAAAGTCTTAGATTGTTAGAAAATATTTTTATTTTCAATAAATGCTGTTCTTTTTAACTTTTTTCAATACTAACAGCGCACCTGTTTCCAACATAATTGATAATTAATCAACATATTAGATTGATTTCTGAAGGAACATGTGACACTGAAGACTGGAGTAATGATGCTGAAAATTCAGGTTTGCATCACAGAAATAATATTTTTAAGTGTATTTAAAATGTAATAATATTTCACAATATTACATTTTTTTTTTTTTTTTAATGAAATAAATGCAGCCTTGATGAGCAGAAGAGACGTCTTTAAAAAATATTAAATATAAAATCTTACTGATCCCAAACTTTTGAACGGCATATACACACACACAAAGGAATAAAAAGAATAATAATTAAAAATAATTATAATTGGAATTTAAAAAACTGATTAAAATAAATAAAAAGTACTGAAAAAGAACACATAAAAATTCTACAAAATAAAGACTTTTTAAATAACATTTATACTCCTTTATTATTTCCTCCTTTTGAAAAATGACTTAAAGGAAGCAATTTAGTGCTGCAATGTAGCATCTGACTTTCTTCAGCACACTTACCATCTCTTATTCTCCTTACAGATGATTTGTTTAAAGTGCACAAGCTAAAGCCAAACCTCAAGTGGCGGCAGGCCTTTGAAATGTACCTGAAGTCCATGCCTCCTTACTTTCTCTTGGTGAGACACTATTCGTTCCTTCTTAAAAAAGACATCCCAATAGAGCACAGAAGTGTCCTGCTTACAAAATACAACTTCTTTATGTATATAAATTAATGCAATATACAACTCATGGGCTCTTAGATGCACTCAAGGGTCACTTGTTATCCAACCCCTCTCATGAGCTGTATTTGTTCTATAGTCCGTTAACAGCTGTAATGAGGCCAAGGATATGTGATTCACAGGAGTGCAGATTCACCCTGAGTGTGTCCTCATTTTCACTTCCTTTGTCTCTGCTTCTCCACTCTTCCTCTCTTTTTTCTGACCGCAGCCTCTCAAGAAGGCGCTAAGGATGATGGGAGCCCCAAATCTCATCTCTGACAACATGGACTGTGGCTTGAGCTACAGTGTCATTTCCTACCTAAAAAAACTCAGCCAGCAGGTGAGCACGATTTAGCTGCTGAAAGTTAAACCTGCAAGTTAAAATAGTCTTCAAACTCATAACATTCCTTTAAATGTTCTATATTAACAGTGTATTCATTCAGTATTAAATCTAATATGTATGAGGCCTGAGTGATGCAGCTTTTTAAAGCAACTTGTTCTTGATTGCCAAGCAAAGATTGAGTCAGACCGTCTGATTGTGTCTGTCGGTAAGAAGCCTCCTCAAGAGACGGGCATCAAGGTTAAGAACCACTCGAGTGCCCTGTCGCTGGCACACCGCCGCGATTTCAAGCAGCTCCTGCAGGGCATCACAGGCGAGGTTCCCCTCCGACTCATCGACATGAACTTCAAAGAGTTCGCTGGTTTCCAGATTGCACTTCTCAACAAGGTACAGACAGTCTGAGTGGGGCTGAATTACATTATAGAGTCTATTTGAAATCAATCATGTCTCCGTTCACGTTTGGGGGTCAGAAAGTAGTTATGCTAATTTAGCCATGGACAGACATTTGATTCTTTTAAATGGTATTTTCTTGCTGATGCGGGTTAGTTTGGATGAATTCTTCTGACTAGTCATCTAAGACTGACTTAAACATATGCAATTTTCTTTAAGTTAGATAAAAATGTAACTTCTGTCATCATTTACTCACCTTTTCTTAAAGGATTTGAAGCCCCAGGCCTATAGGAACGCTTATGATATTCCGCGACGGAACCTTGTAGATCAAGTGACTCGGATGCGTTTCAACCTTTTGAGGACAACACAGAAGCTAATCAGAGGCCAGGATGATGGTAATTGTACCAAAGACAAAAATGACATTTTGCAAATCTGCCAAACATGACTTAAGATGCAGCCACATAAGGCAAAAAGAGCAGTTGTCTATTGTCCATAGTGGAGATTTATGAAGCACAGCTCACACAGAATTCACTCTAAAACCTTAAAACTTGAACCCTCAGCGAAATTTGCATGGGGAAATCTTTTAAACTCACAAAATTCATTGTTGATTTCTATTTAAATTACCAGATTACACCTGCGAAAACGGTAAATGTGACCATACCTTAACACTATATAGATTAGGTGTTTTTTTTTTTTTGATGACACAGCATTTTGTTTTGGTGGATATTTACAATGGGCATATGCATTTAGCATAGCAACAAGAAAAACTGTTTAGTTTTCACTAGATTTACATTTCTGATGTTGACGTCATCCAAAATGTTCACCTGATTTTTGTTTATTATTGAATATTTTTCCATGATTCTGTAGACTCCTTGCACAGTATTCCAGTGGGGCAGATGGGAAATTATCAGGAGTATTTAAAGATGATGCCATCACCTCTGCGGGAGATTGATCCGGACCAGCCCAAACGACTGCACACATTTGGCAACCCATTCAAGCAGGACAAGAAGGTGCTTGCATGTCAAACCTATGGACAGTTCACAGACTGCGATGATGCGTTTCCAGTGTATATTTATAGCACTATACTTTGTATTATACTATTTTGGCATGAAATTTCAAAAAGCTAGTTGCTGCTGTTTGGGTGTTTCTAATACAACGGCTGAGGGAGTGTTGACTAATTTGACATCTTTCTCTCTTCTGGCCTTCGTAATCAAGCTCTTGATATTTTTGTCTCTTTTGGAAAGTCGTAGAAATGCTATCATGAAGGTTTTCTTTTGCCTTTATTCACCACTATAGAAGTTCACCCAACTATGACCACTTCTGCTTCTGAGAACCTCAGAAATGTGAAAGGGTCCACCTTTGAGAATAAAGAGTCAAAACTGAAGTGCCTTAGATGCTAAGCTGTTTTGTTTTCCCTCCTCTCCCAACAACAGGGAATGATGATCGATGAAGCAGATGAGTTTGTGACAGGCCCGCAAAATAAGAAGCGGAGTAACACTGGGGATCTTAACTCAGGCACTGCCCTGAAGAGGAGGAGGAGTATGTCCCCTCTGCTGCGCCGGCCCCAAACTCCTCCAATAATAACCAATCATGTCCTGGGGAAGGGCCCTACAGGGACTCAGGGCCAGCAAGGAATCATAAAACCCATCCCACTACACAAAGGTAAAGTCCTCTCACGGATGACTGATTCTTAGCTAGCTGTGTACTAAATACTTACACACTGCCTACTATTTTTTTTTATTGTAAGAGTAGGCATTATTCCATGCTTTCAAACTGTAGTATGCTACTTTGTTGTCACAGGACCTCATCAAATTGCATGTTTGTAGCATCCAGTTTTATCTTGCAAATAAAATGTTAAGTTATACTTTATTTTAATGTGTTCTTGTTACAGTGTAATTATGCACTTAAGTTTTGTGTAATATTAATTAACAACATGTATGTAATTATATAAGGTTAGGATTAGCATTTGGTTTAGGGTTAGTTGCATATAATTATGCATAACTTACTGTTATCACTATAATAAGTACATGTCATTTTCAGTCTGATCAAATAATTAGTATTATAGTATCAAATATCACATCTGCAATTACATCTGGTCAAGTACATTAAAGTTTGTGTTTTAATGTTTTTGAAAAATGTTGTATTATTACAATTTTTTTTTAAAATAACTGTTTTCTATTTTAATATATATAAAAAGTGTTTTATATATATATATATATAATATATATATATATATATATATATATATATATAAAAGTGTTTTTTATATATATATATATATATATATATATATATATATATATATATCTGTTTGTTTGTTTATTAATTTATTTTTTCTGTAAATTATTTCTTTGATGGAAAGCTGAATTTTCAGCATCATTACTCCAGTCTTCAGTGTCACATGGTCCTTCAAAAATCATTCTAATATGCTGATTTGACGCTCAATAAATATTTCATATTAATATCAATGCTGCGTAATATTTTTGTGGAAACCATAATATATTTTTTTTCCAGGATTCTTTGATGAATAGAAAATTCAAAAGAACAGCATTTATTTGAAATAGAAATCCCTTGTGTCATTATAAATATCTTAACTGTCACTTTTGATCTATTTAAAACATCCTCCACCAACAAAATTTTTAATTTCTTTGTATCTACTGTATCGACCCACAAACTTATAAAAGAAAATGTATCAATAGTATTGCCCCTACACTACATATGGTATTCCATACAGTCTTGCAAACATTGCATAAGAGTATATTGAAAAACTTACCATAAATATAAATAATAATATGCCGTCATATATTTGCCCCTACAGGAGCTGAGGGAAACAGTGTAGGAGACACAGAAAGCAACGGTGAGCGAGCGTCTGACGGGGAGGCTGCAGACGGGTGGCCTGGAGGAGTGGATGAAGAGGGAGGAGGACCTGCACTTGTGGAGGACACAGGAGAGGTGGGGACACCAGACGGCGAGGAGGAGGGAATAGGATTGGAGAACTGTCTGGATGAGAGACCCGCCGATCTCACACAGAACTGTGAGGACCTGAGTCCTCCGGGCCAGGAGGAGGCTCTGGAGGGCAACGGAGGAGACACACCAGGCACAATTGTCATGATTCCCCTGGAGGGGAGTAACGCGGAGCTACGCACTCGGGTCATCAAAGAAGTCCGCAAGCCTGGCCGCAGTGAGTATCTGGATATAATGCCAAATGAATTATTCATGCAGTTCATTTCTGTATTCTCTTTGAATTATTCTCTAAATTAAATCAAGTGCACTTGCACTATAAAAGAGGCTATATATTTGTAGGCATTAATAAAGCTAAACTGAATTGTTTATTCTTTTGTGCAGATTATGAGGCAATATTCAGGTTACTGGAGGAGGTGAAGGGGCCAGCATCAGTGCAGAGGTACTTTATTCATCACGCCATCAAAGAGGCAGCCAGGTGAGAGCTCTCTTCAAACGCTCACATGCCTTTCTCCTCTCACCAATGACACGGGTTTCCTAAACACTTCCTCAGCAAACTAACAAATGAATCATTCCCCCACCGCTCTCTAACGAGTATATTTCTACATATCCCCTACAGTGTTGTTATAGTATTATTTATATAATATTATAGTATTTATTAATATTTTGAATATCTTTTTATGTTTTCAGTTTTAATTTTAATTGTAGTTTATGTTTTAGTTATATGCGCTATGTGCTTGTCAGCTTTCATTTTAATCTTAGTTAAATTTTTTTAATTGTTTATATATATATATATATATATATATATATAGTTTTTATTTATTTTATATATATATATCTATATATATATATATATAGCTCACCCTAATTCTTAAAACAAAATAAACTAACCTAATCAAAATTACAATCCAACTCAAAATTACTAAATTTCATTTAATATCCCAAACAAAAATCCTAAAGATATAGCTCACCCTAATTCTTAAAACAAAATACTATAACCCTAATTTGAAAATTCTGTCATGTTTACTCACCTCACCACAAATTAATTTTTAATGAAGCTTTTCTGACCCTCCATTGAAAGGTAACCCAAACTTAGAGTATATAACGTGTCGTAAAAGCTATCCTTATAATCAAGCGTGTCAGAAAGCCTTTATGAATTCAAGCGGTTTAATCCAAGTCTTGTGGAAAGATGTGAAAATGATGAACAGATTTCCTTTAGTCTTCAGATAGTAAAATGACAGAATTTTTTTGGGTGACTAACTATACTACATTGAATACCTTTTGCTTATTTTCAATGCTTTAGTTTTAATTTACAAAACAACACTGGTGTCTTCTATGTTCACTTATTTGTCTATGTTCAGTTAAATTATAATTCTTAATATACATCTTCTCATGTAGAGAAAACAGTTGGCTCAGGTTGGACCCTATGAGGTCACTATCTCTCCCGTACTTTTGTGCATTATAAAATCAACCCCCCAGAAAATAAAAATAAAAAGTAAATTAAAAGATAAAGTACCAAAATTCACTGCATCAAAAAATTTCACAGAATTTCTCTCCAAAGTTAGCACAGAAGCTATAATAAAAAAAAAAAAATTAAATCAGTAATTTTGTCTTGTAAACGTACCTTAATATTCTTAAAAAAGTTTAAGACATATTCTCTGAAAGCAGGTTAATCATCTATAAAAATAAAACAAATTTTAATACATACACTCTTAAAAGAAAAATTGTCAACTAGAGAAAGAAAACAATGTTTAAGACATATTCTCTGAAAGCAGGTAATAATATGCTATTTTGTTTCTCAGAGTAACTTGTAAGTATGTAAGCTCTGGAGGAGCATATATAAGACAGTACCAGCTGCTGTCCCTCTCAACAGGTCAACAACGTGTGCCCAGCACAGCAGATAGTGGGACGTCACATCTCACCGCTGAGACACACACGAGACGACAGAGAAGCGGCACACGGGCCGACCTATCATCCTCAGTACTGTGCTTTATGAGGAGATGTAGCGAGGGAGAGGGTAAATTAGGGAGGATGGAGGCCTGTCTGGCTCCGGCTCCGGTCCAGGCGCTTCCAGTTACTGAAATTGTGTCACAACTCTGAAAGAGTGCTCACAATGGAGAGAGGCGCTCCAGGTTTGACGGGGGTTTCTGTCAATTTGCAGGCTTTCCAGGCCTGATAATGACTGTAATTTAACCATAAAATAATGAATGATGAATAAGCACACTCCAGAAAAGCCAGGCCTCACCCACTGTGTGATTTTACAGGGTCATCCGAGGCAGAGGTCAGCGTCTGTCACGTGAAGTATATTTATATATTATGTCTGTCCACTGTTATTTGGCATCAATGGAAAGTTCAGAGTTGATAATAGTATGGAAAATCTATGATGGATCTGTGTTTGCATGAAATGCCCACAAGTAGTGGGGTTAACAACATAGTTTGGGACCTTTAAAGACTTCTCAAGAGCAATAACCCTACAATCTTGAGTACGGCAAGCTCGATTTGACTAAGTAACTGTGGAAAACACGTTTTTACAGTTAATGCAGATTTTTCCTAATGACTTTGGAGATTCAGTATGAGATCTGGTAGCTGGCTTGTTGTTATATTCGTGGTGATATGTAATGTCACATAGATTAGCATCATTCAGTGTCCTATAAGCAATAGTGTCCAATGAAACACTCTGTCCAAAAGGAAAAACATGCTTCACCAAACAAACAAATGAAAAACCACACACATTGAGAGATTATATACTCTCCACAATAACACCTTCCTTCATCATACTACTCTTTTTCACATTGCACAGACACAACTATCATCAGTGACCCCATTCTTGTTTGTTTTGTTCATTTTTAAAAACAGATGTATACTACTTTTTAATGTTCATAAATAAAATAGATTATTTTTGGATGGTATTGCTACAAGAACATAAAAAATATTTTAAGAATTGTATGAAACATTTTGTAAGCTGATATTATATAGACAAAGTTTTATGATTTTTTTATGAAAACAATGAAAAAGAATAAAAAAAATACAAAGGAAATGTGTGCATTGTGTAATTTTATATATAATTTATACATAATTTTATGTAATGTGTGGTCAATAAGATTTTTTGAATGAATATTTTAATCAGCAAGAATGCATTAAATTAATCAAGTGACAGTAAACACGTTACAAAAGATTTCTATTTCAAATAAATGCTGATATTTTGAACTTTCTATTTATTAAACTATCCTGAAATCAAATGAATCATGGTTGCCAATATTATATTAAGTAGCCCAACTGTTTTCAACACTGTTAATAAGATATCTTTGTTGAGCACCAGAACAGCATATTAGAATTATTTCTGAAGAATCCTGTGAAACTGAAGACTGGAGTAATGATGCTTAAATGAATACATTTTAAAATATTAAATCGTAATAATCTTTCACAGTATTACTGTATCTTTTTATTAAATAAATGCAGCCCCGAGTTGAGTATAGGAGACTTTAAAAAAAAAATTACCCACCCCAAACTTTTGAAAAGTAGTGTATGTATATTGTATAAAGCTGTCTGTAATGTGGATATTTTGCACAGAACACAAGTGTTTGAAGTGAATTGTGCTTTGGTTGAAGTATAGCTGATCTGCATCCAAGATTTTTGGATTTTATACTGATTTTTTTTCTTTATCTTTCAAGTCTATAGGCTTACTCTTTTTGTCCATTAAAATCCCAAAACACTACAAGCATGTAACCCTGTAAGCAGCTGTTCTCATTCCAATCTTGGCATGGGCTGGTTTCCATCTTATCATATTTTTGTGCTGATGCAATGTTCTACATTTGGTTGCCTCGTCTCTTCTTACACCTGTATCTCTCACATTGGTCCTGGAGTGTCCTACAACCCTGAAAAAAAAAAAAAAAACCTCACCTGCCCATAGCCTTAGTAATCCTGAAGTCATTGATCAGCTTGTTCAGATGTGTTAGATTAGGGTTGGAGCTAAACTCTGCAGGATCTAGTATATACCACATAATTTTTTTTTTTTTTATCAGCCTCACAATGACGTTGCAATGTTCTTGCACCCTGCAGTAAATCAGCCATTGCAAATCAAAACTAACAAGCACTTAGGATGCAAACTGAGACATCTTGCCACAACTACAACTCTAAATACAGCTGTAGAAATGATCAAACCTTTGACCAATTATAGCCAACAGCCGAAATGTTAGCCTAGCTAAGACTTTCAACATCAGTGTTTGATTCAATTTAATATATCAAGTAAAACAACAGCAATGCAACTACCCTAAAGTCATACTGACAACAAACAGGCATTATCCCACAAAGGAAATATGACCTCCGTGTTTAAACCAATGTCACACAAGCAGCAATTAATACCAGAAGAGCAGACTAAACAGTGCTGGGATAAGGGGGTTGCCATTGCTGGTACTTAGCAGGTCTCCTCTAGCACAAAAAAAGTGGCTTAGTGAAGGATTAGTATAATTAAAGGCTTAAACCAGACCATTTC
This sequence comes from Cyprinus carpio, assembly GCF_018340385.1. Classification (NCBI taxonomy): domain Eukaryota; kingdom Metazoa; phylum Chordata; class Actinopteri; order Cypriniformes; family Cyprinidae; genus Cyprinus; species Cyprinus carpio. Next base: position 23,092,496 of record NC_056585.1, on the reverse strand, counting down.
AACCGGCCATTCTCTACCTACACAGAAAAAAAAATGGATAACAAGGCTGATTTACTACACCTATATATGTCCATGAATGCTCCAGATCCACTCATAAAACTGTTTATAGCAAAAAATAAAAACTTTTTAGCAGGTCTTCAGATATCATAAGAGACTGTAATTACAAAATAAAATAAAAGAAAATTGGATTTCATCCAAATTGCAAATTCATCAAGAACATTTCAGCTTTTATTAAGGTAAAAATAAGGAGTTGTGTCTCAACATGAAATAAATCAGAAAATATTGCCCCCCTCCCCCTCCTCAACAAACAAAAATGTACCATTCATTCCCACTGAGTGTTCACAGTATTGTTAGAATTGCTATTAATCTACAATCTATTGTGGCCTTGCTCAGACATGTTTTAATAGTTTTAATCACTTTCAGTATTATGAATTCAAATTAGAAGTTCAGTAATCAAAGCTTCCGCTTCTGAACACTAATACAATGTATGGTCCACATTATTGACCTCAATTCAGATGGGGACAGGGAAGAACCGACTGCAGTTAGGGTCAGTTCAGCCAAAAACATGGCAAACCGACAATGTACATGGCAGGATTCGTGCCCTGTGTGCGACAGCCAAGCGGAGGGCTACAGCCGTAACCTACAGACTTAAGACTCCCAAGCAATAACAAGTATTTACAAACATATCGGCTGGAAAAGGAGTTGGCACAGTCCATTGACAAAATAGTAACCACAATAGATGCATGTTTGTACAGCATATTCACATATACATAGACAGGAAAATATGCTTATTTTCCCCTTCAACTGAGGAGCGAACAAATTAATTTAAGAAAGAAAAATAAAAAAATGAAACCGGGCAAGGCAGCCCACTGAAGGCCAGTCTCAATGATAATTTTCCAGCTTGCGTAACCGCAGGGGATTGGAGGGCAAGGCCTGGGCGCTGGGAGTGGAGGGCTCTTGCTCTGGAGCGCGGAAGAGTACTCGGCCGCGGTGATTGAACAGGTAGAACGACGGGTGATTTCTCAATGTGTCAAATGTCCTGTTAGAGCAAGAGAGACAAGACAGCTTATAATGCATCATCAGGAACGGCATATTTCTGATACAGACCGTCACTTTATGATCTCAGAAGAACACAACTGCATGTGCTTACTTGTTTTTGAGCTCTGAAGAAGCATCCATGTCTTTGAATTCGCCTGAGATGTGAACTATGCCGTAACACGTGATCACAAACGCTAACAAAGTCTGCAACACTATCTGAAAACACAACACAAGAGAAGCTGTATCGAGGAAAACAACACATGCATGTGATTCAAGATGATCAGTGTCTTGTAGCTGATTGCAACTTACATCGATAGGTAACGTTTCATTCTCTTTTTCTGTCAGTCGCATGTAGGATCGGTCTGGAAAAAGAAAAGAAAATCTCTTTTTTAGGATGTGTGAGAGGCATTAAATCATTCATTCAATCTAAACAGAAGCGTATAACTGATTTTGCAGCAACAGCACTTTAAATGCAAACTGGGTAACACTTAATTTTAAAGTGTCGTAGTTGCATTTACTATAGTAATATTAGTAAATTATGCATTATTTCAAGTTTCCAATCCAAAACCAAACACTAATAACCTTAAACATGTAGCAATTACATGTAGTTAATTCAAATAGCACACACACACACACACACACACACACACACAACATGACTAACCAAGTTCACAGCCTCTTATCATTTGCATGTTTGCTCAGGTTTCTAATTCTATGCGCTTGGCATATAATTCAAAGTTTTTTGCAAGTGATTGTACATGCAAAAATGTCACTACTGCTAATCGTTTGCATCTTGTCATGGGAAGCCTGAGTTGTTTCTGTGAATCGGTTCTTTTGAACAATTCGTCTCAAAGAATCGGTAAAAAACATCATCTTAACTATGCTACCCAGCTTTGCATTATATGCCAAGGATACAGAATTTTAGAAACTTGAGCAAATGTCACGATTTTTGGTCCCTGACATCCCAGCCACATATTGCTTTTTAATATTATTTTTGATTATGATTTATTATTTAAGGGTGTTTCTTGTAATTTCAGGCGTCACACTTTAGTTAGTGAAGCAATGATTCAATTCATCCAAAAAAATAAACTAAAAAATTAAATCCTCAATTTGGCCTGGTTTTGCAAACCACATTATTAAGTTTGTTGTTTTATGCAAAACAAAGAGGATGAAGTTTTGCAGAATAATATTTTGCTTAGCAGTAAGGTTTATTTAAACATATGTAGATTTGTTAAAGATGCTCCAAATTTTGTTGCATTTAAAAAAAGATTTGAAGAATCCTTAAAGCAGCTAAAAAAGGAATGACTTGTTGCTTATTATTATTATTAATATTAATAAATGCCCTTTAGGTATAATGTTAAAATTTGCTTTTATTTATTTTGATATAAGCAAAATACAATACAGAATATTTAATAAGATATATTAACTACAAATAATTCATTTTAAATATATTTTAATGTATTTCTGAGTGGATGTATTGTGTTTAACAATGATAATAACTGTTTATTTTTTGAGAAAATTTAATAATAAAGGTTTTTAAAAAATGAATTCTCGGTTCAGTGAATCGAAACCCGCCGAATCGATTCAATCGAGTAACTTAAGTTAGAGAATCGTTCATGGGTGCGTTTCCCAAAAGCTCCATTGCTTCCATTGAACTCTATTGATAACAACAGAACTTGCGACCTTAAATACTTTGAGGAAACGAACCACAGAGCGATAAGTGAACGAATCTGTTCAATGAAAAGATCCGACTCAAACGAACGAATCAAACATCACTACAAAAGAAATAGCGGATGAATTTGTACATTTTTGTACTCTTGCTACGTTCAATTTTTCATTACACCATCATTTAGTTCCTTATTAAAGGTTACTCAACACACAGTCTTTGGAGAAACTCCACACAAACACTGATCTTTCGTAAGTCTCCGTCAGACTGACATGATCAGTGATTCAGGGTAGAAATAACTTCTTAAGCGTGGATTGTGATGTTATAACGGTTGTGCCTCAAAGCCTAGCGAGCTGCCTAACGTTACCTACACAGCGTTCTTGGACAGAATGTTCTGTTCGAATGCTCTCCAACATTCGATCTAGACAGGCAGCCTCGCTAGGGTTTTAGTGCAGCTGAAGCTGTCATGCACACTGAGCTCCGCAGAGAGGCCGCACTCACCGCCGGACCGCAATCAGCCACAGCTTACTGAACAACAACATGTCCATCCGTTACCTCCCGCTTCTGGGTGAACCATACTTACGCTGTGCCGCTGAAAAAGCTGCGTGTGCCAAGGCGAAAAGGCCTACACCGACAACTCCTTTCCAGAAGGACGAGGCCATTTTCACTCGAGCACAACCGATCGAGGCGCGTGAAGCAGTCCTCAACGAGCGCTGCGTCATCACCGCCGCACTAATCGCACTTCCGGTTGCCCGCTGCCACTTTAAACGTGCATTTAAAGAGACACAGCGACAGAATAGAAGATTATTTACTAAAATAATTATCTGTGTAGAGTGAGGTATTAACATACAATTTACAATGTGAATTTTAACACAAAAGTCTCCACAATTAAATATAAAATTAATTTGAATAAAAATCCAAGGCTGTGCATCTTTCTAGAATTCTAACTATTCGAAACGAATTATCTTCTTTGTTCTACGTGCAACACTTACATATTTGTTTAACGAACGAATAAAATATTCTTAAATTCAAAATTAATCTCAACACCTGTAGCCTGTTTGAAATCTATTGACAGAATGATAACATTTTGCACTCTTGATAACATTTTGCACTCTTAGGGAAATATGATAATGTTTGCGATTATAATTTAAATCTGGCTGATTTTCAAATTGTTTGTCCTAAATAAACATCTCAGAAAAAAAAATGTTATGGGTTTTCAAATCAGAATATGACGTTTTGACATCAAAAAAGGCAAAACCAGGACAAACATCATGTTAATCAGGCCAAGTTATTACTTTACTAGTTATTATCAAAATTTCGGGGAGAATTACTTTACTAGTTATTATCAAATCATTGTGTTATATCTTTCATCACATAGTTGATAATCATACAAATAGCCAAGTTATTACTTTACTAGTTATTATCAAATCATTGTGTTATATCTTTCATCACATAGTTGAGAATCATCTTTGTACAAAGTTTGACTACAAATAGCCTGAATCCTAAAAACTGATTGGTGATTAAATATATAGAAAATAATAATAACAATAATAAAACATTGTTTTTGCCCATACATACCTTTCATGTCTATTTACTTATTATATATATATATATATATATATATATACACATACATACACACACACACACACACTATATTATATATATATATATATATATATTTATCATATATATATATAGGTAATATATGTATATTATATATATATATAATATATATATATACAGTGGTGTGAAAAATTGAAAACTTAAATTCTGATTTCTTATTTTTTTTTGCATGTTTGTCACACTTTAATGTTTCAGATCATCAAACAAGTTTAAATATTAGTCAAAGATAACACAATGAACACAACATGCAGTTTTTAAATGAAGGTTTTTTATTATTAAGGGAAAACAAAATCCAATCCAAAACTACATGGCCCTGTGTGAAGAAGTGTTTGCCCCCCTGTTAAAACTGTAGTTTATCACACCTGAGTTCAATCTCTAGCCACACCCAGGCCTGATTACTGCCACACCTGTTCACAATCACGAAATCTCTTAAACAGGATCTGCCTGACGAGGTGAAGTAGACCAAAAGATCCTCAAAATCTAGACATCATGCCAAGATCCAAAGAAATTCAGAAACAAATGAGAAAGAAAGTAATTGAGATCTATCAGTCTGGAAAAGGTTATAAAGCCTTCTAAAGATTTCTAAAGCTTTGGGACTCCAGTGAACCACAGTGAGAGCCATTATTCACAAATGACATATACATGGAACAGTCGAGAACCTTCCCAGGAGTGACCGGCTGACCAAAATTACCCCAAGAGTACAGTGACGACTCATCCAAGAGGTCACAAAACAACATCCAAAGAACTGCAGGCTTCACTTGCCTCAGTTAAGGTCAGTGTTCATGACTCCACCATAAGAAAGAGACTGGGCAAAAATGGTCTGCATGGCAGATTTCAAAGATGAAAACCCGCTGCTGAGCAAAAAGAACATAAAGGCTCGTTTCAGTTTTGCCAGAAAACATCTTGATGATCCCCAAGACTTTGGGAAAATACTCTGTGGACTGACGAGACAAAAGTTGAACTTTTTGGAAGGTGTGTGTCCCCATTACGTCTGGCTGGCGTAAAAGTAACACCGCATTTCAGAAAAAGAACATCATACCAACAGTAAAATATGGTGGTGGTGGTGTGATGGTCTGGGGCTGTTTTGCTGCTTCAGGACCCTGGAAGACTTGATGTGATAAATGGGACCATGAATTCTGCTGTTTACCAAAAAATCCTGAAGGAGAATGTCCGGCCATCTGTTCGTGACCTCAAGCTGAAGCAAACTGGGGTTCTGCAGCAGGACAATGATCCAAAACACACCAGCAAGTCCACCTCTGAATGGCTGAAGAAAAACAAAATGAAGACTTTGGAGTGGCCTAGTCAAAGTCCTGACCTGAATCCTCTTGAGAACTAGTTATTAGGTTTAGGGGGCAAACACTTCTTCACACAGGGCCATGAAGTTTTGGATTTTGTTTTCCCTTAATAACAAAAACCTTCATTTAAAAACTGCATCTTGTGTTCACTTGTGTTATCTTTTACTAATATTTAAATTTGTTTGATGATCTGAAAACATTAAAGTGTGACAAACATGCAAAAAAAAAAAAAAAAAAATTCAGGAAGGAGGCCAACAATTTTTCACACCATTGTGTGTGTGTGTGTGTTATATGTATATATGTATATAGATTTTTTTTAAATAACTTAGTTCTGGTGTCCCTCTACAATGACATAGAATAAAATATGACATTTTTTTTTATGTTTTTTGTTCTCCATTTGTTTCTTATGCTCCAACCAATGTAATGACATAAAAAAAAAAAATTACAAAACGTTTCCTTCTGGTTCTCAAAAGGATAAACTAAACATTTATTTATTATTTCACTGCAACTACACTGTTGTACAGAAAATAAACTACACAATGTATTAAAAAAAAACCTAACTGATCGAAAAACAGTAGCTGTTTTCCTGAGGGTGTGGGTTTCAATTATATCTGTGACAAATGCATGACTGTTCTCCCTCATTAACTTCTGAACTTGGCCTGTTTCACACAGTTTAGGAATATGCATGAGATATGAGGGTTTTACTCATACTTGCATCTGTTTTTAGATTGATAGCCAGTCTGTTTTACTGAACTCAGTTGTGTTCACTAAACGTTTCAAACAAATACCTGGTTTAACTTTGTTCCAATAATTGAATTTCAACACAAACTCACACATACTAATTCAGTGCCTGAAAGAAGTAATCTGTGGTTGGTTGGTTTCTAAACAGTAATTTTCTGAACATGCCCTTCACATGACAGCTGCATGAAACATAACTGCTTCTATCTCAGATAAAACATTGGGGTTTAGGAATATGCATGAGATATGAGGGTTTTACTGCAATACAAAATGTAAAATGTGAGTGAGTGTAGATTTGAACACCCTTGTCATGATTGAATATCTATTATTATATTATATATATGACAATGTCTTACAATGACGATGCACAATAAATGAAAACATCGACAATTATGCGCAGCGTTTGCACATTATGAACTGCACGAACACGTTGTTTGGTTGGTCACGTGACGTCACGTGCAGTGGGCGGGGCCTCGCTGGGAATCAGGAACAATCTACAGCAGCCTATGATTGTATCTGCTGCTAATGCGCCTGCTTGTCTTCAGCGATCCTGAGCATAGTGCATTCTTCTTCTTCTGTCTTTCCACGTAAAAGAAATGCCAACATGGGCTCTACATGTGAAATGATGAGTATTTGGAGAAGGCTGTCTCTGTTTGTTTTGGCGAGCGCCCTCTGCTCGTGCCCGTGCCGAGCTGAAGACAGTGCGATGGAGAACATCGTGACAGAGAAGAAAGCTGAAGAAAGCCACAGGCAAGACAGCGCCGACCTACTAGTCTTCATCCTGCTCCTCACCCTCACAATCTTGACCATATGGTTGTTCAAACACCGCCGCTTCAGGTTTCTGCACGAGACGGGGCTGGCGATGATATATGGTGAGGACAGGCGTGATCATCTTCCTCTTCGATCGCATCTGAACTGTGTGGTCAGCAGCATGCTGTAAAGTGTACAGATGCATTGGATCTGTTAATGAAAGTACGCCATGCATGATCATGACTGTTCAAAGGGCAGTGTGGGAGTTTCAGCACTGAAGAACAGGGCCTGTCCAGCAGGAGTTAATCTGTCTCACTGCTTCTCCTGCATATATTCTGGGCTCTTTCAAAACATAAACACAAGATTTCAAAAGCTTTGCTGTTGTCATCTGAACAATTATTAGAGTCTTAAGTTAAGGAAACCCTTTTTGATTGCAAAGAGAGTAATACTGAGGTTTTTAGGGTTATTTGCAATCAGTTAAAACTGCAAATCCTCTTGTCTGTGAGGCACATCTCAGTTGGGTTATTCAGGAGCTTGTGTACAAAACAGTGTTGTACAATTTTTATTATATGTTTATATATTATGTTATAACAGTCTACATTAAATTATATTTTAATACAATTTATTTATCTTCACTTAAAATACTTATAACGTAATTTATTTATTTTTTCTTAAAATACTTATTACTTAATTTTTTTGTAATTTTGTTTTGAGGTTTTTTTTTTTGTTGTTTTCTTTAATATTAGTGTTTTGGTTTGGTTGATTTTTACTTGAGAAATTTTTAGATTTTATTTCAGGTTTTTGTTTATTCATTTCCATTTAGTAATTTTAGTGCTTCAACTTAAACTTATTTCAGCTGTGCTTCTAATTTTCCTTTTAAAGTTTTTTTTTTTTTTTTTTTATCTAATATTTTAATTTTATTGCAGCTTTATTTCAGTTAACAAAAAATGTTTTAAAGTTTATTATAAGCTAATAAAAATAACCATGGTTCACAGACAGATGGTTCAAAAATCTAGTGAGTTGAGAGTTGAATCACTTCAGCTTTTGTGATGACAGTAAGTCTAGGTAGGCAGCTCACTAGAGTTTAAAAAAAATAGTTGTGGAATTAAAAGAAAAAACTTCAACTAATATTTAGAAACTTAAAATGTACTGAATCATTTTAAATGAACGTTGCAATGCAATGTTTTTGTCTCTCGTCAGGGTTGCTTGTGGGTGTTGTCCTGCGATATGCTATTCATGTACCCAGCGACATGAACAATATTACACTGAGCTGTAATGTCAATGCCAGTCCGGCCACACTTCTGGTGAATGTCAGTGGTAAGTTCTATGAGTACACGCTGAAAGGAGAGATCAGTGGCAGTGAAGTCAATGACATTCAGGACAACGAGATGCTCCGCAAGGTAAAATATCACATCTCAATACTCATACAGCAGCCGTTTGACCTACAACACAGATTCAGATGAAACTGAATTGAAAACACACATCAACCACAAATGTTTGGGGAACTCCGAATTTATTTGAATATGACTCATACTTGCATCTGTTTTTAGATTGATAGCCAGTCTGTTTTGGCTAGACGTTTCAAATTCCTGGTTTAACTTTGTTCCAGTAATTGAATTTCAACACAAACTCACACATACTAATTCAGTGCCTGATAGAAGTAATCTGTGGTTGGTTGGTTTCTAAACAGTAATTTTCTGAACATACCCTTCACATGACAGCTGCATGAAACATAACTGCTTCTAACTCAGATAAAACATTGGGGTTTAAAAATTGCATAATTTAGGTTTCAAATACATTCTACTGTGCATAAAATGAGCCTTATTTAACCCTTGAACCCTATTAAACTAAATTTAGACTTGATTGCCCCAAATTGTCTCCAGTCAAACCACTGATAAGAGGATATAGCTCAGATCTTTTTAAAAAGATAATATCCATTAAGAAATCAATTTGGAAAGAAATACTTTTATGTAGCAAGGGCACATTAAATTGGTCAACGCTGTTAGTAACAATGTTACAAAAGATTGTCAGATTACATGTAAATCCAGTTCTTTTGAACCTTTGGAAATTTTAAGCAGCTGTTTTTAACATTGATTTTAATAATAATTTTTCTTGAGCAGCAAATCAGCATATTAGAATGATTTCTGAAGGATCATGTGACACTGAAGACTGGAGTAATGATGCTGAAAATTTAGCTTTGTCATTACAGGAATACATTTCATTTTAAGATATATTCAAATAAAAATTCTAATCATATATCATAATATTACTGGTTTTACTGTAATAGATTTAGCATAATAGATTTCATTGAAAACATAAAAAAAAAAAAAAAATCTTTTGAACAGTAGTGCAATTTTAAAAATTGCTTCTCATTTTATAAAAGGTGAATAAAATGTCAGTAACTGTATCATTCTAATTCTGTTTCAGGTGACCTTTGACCCAGAGGTCTTCTTCAATATTCTCTTGCCTCCCATCATTTTTCATGCTGGATACAGTTTAAAACGAGTAAGAGTTTTTTTTATTTATTTTTTTTATATATATTCATTAATACAGACCAGCTGCTATGTGCACAAGATGATGTAATGCTCACTGTAGATAAATCAAAGCTCATTATTCATTTAAATTCTTCTGTCTGTGTTTCAGAGACATTTCTTCAGGAACTTGGGCTCCATTCTTGCCTACGCGTTTGTGGGAACCGTGGTGTCTTGTTTCATCATTGGGTCAGTGCACACAATGTCTTTTGTCAGTGCTTTTTCAAGTGGTTGCTCCAGCGATGAGGGTGAAAACCAGCGTTCAGAGGTGTGCGGTTTGTTTTTCAGGTTGTTAATGTATGGCTGTGTGATGCTGATGAAGCAAATTGGCCATCTGGGTGGTGATTTCTTCTTCACTGATTGCCTTTTCTTTGGTTCCATTGTCTCAGCCACTGACCCAGGTACTACAGTCAGAGTCCCTGTAACAGTGCCTAAATGCAATCATGGGTGTTTAAAGGTGTATTTCAAACACATTTATTTGGAAAATTATGTATATGTCTTGTGTTTTTTTTTTCTGCTCTAGCTGAATACATCTGTGCTTTCTGAAGTATAGTGGTATTTTAGGAAATTATTATAATTAAGTTGCATATCAAAGCAATTTGTTGTCTGGAATTGACGCCTTTCCGAGCTCAGTCCACGTTGGTTACTGTTGCTCGCTCAGACAAGCCTTACAGGATATGTACTGTGTACATAAATAAATTTGAAAATGACATTACCAACACAAATTTCAGTAAAACGTGTTCCTGTATTGAATGGATGTTATTCTTGCATGTAATGCGATCGTTTGCAAATCAGTTGTGAGATTTCAAACATGTGACCCTGGACCACAAAACCAGTCTTAAAGGGATATTCCACCCCAAAATGAAAATTTTGTGATTAATCATTTACCCCTATGTCGTTCCAAACCCGTAAAAGCTTCGTTCGTCTTCGGAACACCATTTAAGATATTTTGGATGAAAACCGGGAGGCCTGTGACTCTCCCATAGACTGCCAAGTAAATAACAGTGTCAAGGTCCATAAAAGGAATGAAAGTCGTTGTCAGAATACTCCATCTGCCATCAGATGTGCAATCTGGGTTATATGAAGCGAAGAAAACAAAAATAACAACTTTATTCAACAATTCCTTTGTCAGCAGTCTCCTCTGTGTCTCTTCATATCACCGTATGCTGTGTATGCTCTTCTGTATCATCCGCGCCACAAGAATGCGGTGTTTTCTTTCAAATCAAAGCTAAATACACGTAGAAACAAAATACACGTAGAAAATAATAAAGTAGTTTTTTTTTGTTTTCTTCGCTTACAAAAAGTGTTCCCATCGCTTCGTATAACCCAGATTACACGTCTGATGGCAGATGGAGTATTCTGACAACGACTTTCATACCTTTTATGGACCTTGACACTGTTATTTACTTGTCAGTCTATGGGACAGTCACAGGCCTCCCGGTTTTCATCCAAAATATCTTAAATTGTGTTCCGAAGATGAACAAAGCTTTTATGAGTTTGGAACAACATGGGGGTCAGTGATTAATGACAAAATTTTCATTTTGGGGTGGAGTATCCCTTTAAGTGTCAATTTTTTTAAATTGAGATTTATAAATCATCTGAAAGCTGAATAAATAAGCTTTCCATTGATGTATGGTTTGTTAGGATTGGACAGTATTTTGCCGAGATACAAATATTTGAATATCTGGAATATGAGGGTGCAAAAAAAATCTAAATATTGAGAAAATCGCCTTTAGAGTTGTCCAAATTAAGTCCTTAGCAATTCATATTACTGATGGAACATGATCTTTACTTAATATTCTAATGATTCTTAGCATAAAAGAAAAATCTATAATTAATCTATACTCTACAATGTATTTTTGGCTATTGCAACAAATAGCCCCGTGCAACTTAAGACTGGTTTTGTGGTCAAGGGTTACATATTTTATCTGCCATTGTTAAAATATGCAATAACATGATTAAAAAAATGCATACTGTGAACTTCAAATTTCCATGTTTATCCTCTTTTGGTACCTTGTGCCATTATTATGCCCTGGCATCATCTTACTATATTTTAAAATACTCAATGTAGAATTGAGTTTAAAACTATCCAGACACTATCCAGAAGCCCTTAGAAATTGCATTAGAATAGCACATCTGACAAAATGGCAGACTGCAACAGGTGCTAAAGCAGGATTGGTCAGTAGTGTTTGTTAAGGCGGGGCTTATCAGAAGGTTGATTTGTGTTTTGTTTTGTAGTGACAGTTCTAGCCATCTTCAATGAGCTGCAGGTGGATGCTGACTTGTACGCTCTGCTGTTCGGAGAAAGTGTTCTGAATGATGCCGTCGCTGTCGTACTGTCCTCGTAAGTCCTCTGCTGCTCATGATTATACACTGCTATATTTACAAACTGCTATTTTTAATTCACACGTATTATTAATTTTGAGATATAACTGTTTTGGGTTTTTATAAACACAATGCAGTACGAATAATTAACACTTTTCATTTAACATCCGATTCTTTCTCTGCTGGACCTTTCATCTGCTCCAGCATGCTGCTTTATTACGGAAGGCAAAGTGGGGCGGGGCATCACAGCCCTAGAGGTGTGGCTTATACAGAGGGCGGGAACCAGACACTGAGAACGCCCATCAATGGGTGTGCTGCACATTTAGCTTTGAGCCTGCCGAGTGGATTTTTAGTGTGTGCATTGACTGGTCTTTACCAGAACATGCCGAGTAAATGACCCACAGATATGCTTCACACCAGCACCTGTAATGAAGCTAAAGAAAGATCTGAGTTGCGCCTCATTCCTCAAAGAACAAGAATCCCTTTCTACTTTATTTGAACTGAATTCTGAAGTTCATTAGCATGCCGCTTATGGAAGGTGTGGATGGGGCAGAGCTGTGGGTATTTGCTGATTGGATGATAGCCATTTGCTTCATAGTTTGAAGTGATACTGTGGTCCTCTAGAAAGTTTTCTCTTGTTCCTGCCTATCCTAAATGCTAAAAATGTGTTTTATTAATTTGAGCACATCATTTGGACATCAGGTACATTTAAAAAAGTAATTAAAGGGGTCATATAATGAGGAATCCAATCTTCCTTGCTCTTTCAGAATGTAATTTCTATCCTAATACATGGAAATATATGTATTTAATTTAAGCAGCAAAACAACAGCTTCTAAGCTATAAGAGCAGAATATGGGAACGATCACCAAAACTCTTACAGATGATGTAATGCGCATGGTGTTTGGTGTATACCGACGTTAGTTTTTTTCAATAAAGTTTACAATCATTTTAGCCTGATTTTAATGTTTTCACATTTTCAGAGATGGGTTGGAAAAACGCAACATTATGGACCTCAGGGGAAAAAAAATAGATGATAGAATATGTATAATATGACCTCTTTAAGAAAACACTGCAGAGACTGGAAAATAGTAGGAGATAAATTGAATCGCACATTTATTATCTGAAACTAATGTGTCAGAGTTCAGATGTTACCAAAACATTAGCACATTTTCCAGTCCTGCTCGTAATGTTTGTTATGGTTTTCCAGTAGCAAATGGATATGTTGCATTATTGCAAAAAAGAAGAACAGAGAAATCTCTTTCTTTAAAATTCTTTACCCTTTTAGATATCCGACATTACAATTACTTTCATATGTTAATATCACACAATGTATGAGTGTGTGTGAATGTATCTGTGTTTTTTGCAGGTCAATTATTGCATATCAGCCTGAAGGAGACAACACTCACACGTTTGAAGCCATGGCCATGCTGAAGTCCTTCGGCATCTTCCTGGGGGTCTTCAGTGGTTCTTTTGCTCTTGGAGTGGCAACTGGAGTCGTAACTGCATTGATATCCTTTACTGGTTCAATATTTTATGGCATGCATAGATCTCATTCTTCTTTCTATTTGATTGTCACTGCTAATGTTAAATAATGCATTTAGCAGTTTCTTCATCCCAAAGTTATTTTCATTGACTCCTTTTCACGTTACTAAGTTCACTAAGCTTAGGGACTTTCCATTGCTGGAGACAGCACTGTTCTTCCTCATGTCCTGGAGCACATTCCTGCTGGCCGAGGCATGTGGATTTACAGGTGAGCTTGAGACACCCACGGAGTCTTCAAAAACTACCTAGAATGCAGGTTTTTACTCTTCTTCCTGTGTTTCTCAGGTGTGGTGGCGGTTCTGTTCTGTGGAATGACACAGGCCCATTACACCTTTAACAATTTGTCTCCTGAATCTCAGGAGAGGACAAAACAAGTAAGTAACTGCTTTATATTTTAAAATGTAATTTATGCCAGTCATTACTCCAGTCTTCAGTGTCACATGAAGAAACATTTGTTATTATTATCAAACAGTTGTGCTGCTTAAAAGTTTGTGGAAACCATGATTTTTTTATTTGTTTTGTATGATCTTTTGATGAATAAAAAATTAAAAAGAACAGTGTTTATTTGAAATAGAATTCTTAACACTATATGTGTTATAAATGGCTGTACTGTCACTTTTGATCAATTTAATGTCATTTCTGAATAAAAGTATTAATTTCTTTAAAAAAAAAATCTTTCTTAATTTTAAACAGTAGTGTAACACTAGCAAGGGCCTTGTTCTAATAAGCGTTGGGACAATGATGACCCAATTTCATGTGATTATGATTTTTTTTCTTTACCCTAGTAATGCTTTAACTATAAAAACTGCTGAGCAGCTTTGCTGAACTTGTCCAGAGTTAATATTTCTTTTTGGTTTATGGAATATGAAATATATACGTAATATAAACATCTCACTGTGCTTTCTTGTCATTGTGCTCTCTTTCAGTTATTTGAGCTTCTGAATTTTCTGGCTGAGAACTTCATATTTTCCTACATGGGCTTGACATTGTTTACCTTCAAGAACCACGTCTTCAACCCAATCTTCATAGTGGGCGCATTCGTATCCTGAAACTATGTAAAATTCAATTTTGTGTCTAAAAAATGGTAGAATGGTAAAATATAAACAGAAAAAAGATTTCTATTATTAAAAGAATGGTAAAATGCTCTCAGCAAATGCAAAGCAAGTGGGAAATCTGATGGATTTCTATTATTAAAAAAGCATGTGTGTGTTTATGTTGGGCGGCAGTACTTAATGTCAATCAAGGAAGTGGCAGGCTATTGTTGTTGAGTGATATGTCCAGGAAGTTATAGCTCATTGTGTTTCCCAGAAATCAATGGCCCAGAACCACTTTTTCATGAACAGAGCCCTCTGAAGCCCTCAGTAAGGACAAAATGTCTAAAGAGGGTCTAGATGCTGTCAGTGCAGCGGTAGCTCCATTTTTGCAGTCATGCCTTGACTCCTCTTCTCCCAGCTGGCTGTGTTTCTGGGCAGAGCGGCGAACATCTACCCCCTCTCCTTCCTGCTGAACTTGGGCCGTAAACACAAGATCAGCCCCAACTTCCAGCACATGATGATGTTTGCAGGTTTGTGTGTAAAGCTGAAGGCGATTCCTGTGGTCAGCTAAGATCCAAACTATGAAGAATGACATGCCAAAACCAAAAGTTAAGGTTAAATGGGTCAAGCTTGAACCCATTGTTGTTGGTTTTGTTTTTTGTGTTTCGGACACAGGAAATGCATGAATGTGTAAAGGGTAAAGTAATAAGTCTGCCACATTAATTGTGTGATGAGTTCTGCACAGCAGCAAGATATCATGATGGATTTGAGCAAAGACAAAATGTCCAAGTTTTCCACCCTCTCTTTCCACACTGACTCTCTTACATCTCTTGCCGTTTAAGTAATTGCTAATGTAGATAACTAGGTTTTGACTGATTTCATAACTTTCAGAATCACACTGTGGACAGATCAGATTTGAAAAACAAATCCAATTCATCAGGTCTGTGTGAACCAATTTTTGGTGTTCTTGCCCCCCTCCTCGCCAGGTCTTCGTGGCGCCATGACCTTTGCCTTGTCAATCAGGGACACGGCCACATATGCGCGGCAGATGATGTTCTCCACCACACTGCTGGTGGTCTTCTTCACCGTTTGGATCTGCGGTGGAGGCACAACTCAGATGCTGTCCTGCCAGAAAATCCGGTTAGTTTGAACCTCAGTTGCAGTCTGAATGACCTTTTTGTCATTTTGTCACACAAGTGGACTATGGCTTTTGTCTTATTTGCATCATAAGTGTTTTATTACATTTGCTGTAATGCTGTTTTGTGTTTGGCAGTGTTGGAGTAGACACCGATCAGGAGAACTTTGTAAGTGTTTTCGGTCTGCTATAGACAAAAGTACAGTGGCTTTTTAGAGCAGAGCTGTTTAATGATGGGTTTCCTCTGTGTCCAGCAGATCGGCCCTGATGGAGTGGAGAGGAGGAGCACTAAACAGGAGAGTGCCTGGTTCTTCAGGGTCTGGTACAACTTTGATCACAAGTATCCTTTGCTGTGTAGCTCTTATTAGTTACAAGATGGGAGTAAAACACCAATCCAGTCCTCCAATGTGAAATTTTACATGCTAAGCAGTGTGCTACAATAGGTAAGTTTACATGCACAAATTTGTGTCATTTGAGATGTTGGTTCTGTTTATATGAAACCTAAATGTTGCAAATGCAGTCCGATTCACATATTTGTGTACATGTGCATCATGACTTGCATCATGACATCATCTCATAAAATGCAAAATCGTGCAAAACCTTAACACTGTTGACTTACAGTTATCTAAAGCCCCTTCTGACTCACAGTGGCCCACCGCTCACTGCCACATTTCCAGCCTGCTGTGGCCCTCTGGCACGTTGCCTCACCAGCCCACAGGCGTATGAGGTTTGTACTTTACATGCACACAGTGGACTAATAATTCTCTGTAGTACTAGATTTTCCTCTTTGTTTTAGCTAGATTAGGCAGATAAAACTGAAGGAACTAGTCATTTAGGTCTGCGTACTGTCAGATGGCGACAGACGGAATATGTGTTTATAGGGACGGACCCCTCAAATTCACTCTTAATTGCCATTTAATAAGCTGGAACAGCTGACTCAAATTACCCCCCTCCTAGAGCTGATTATCCAGAGAGATGTGAACAGACAGTGAATGTGGCTTGATATAGTCAACAAGAGACGTAAAACCATCTGTTACTGCTGTGTTATTAGAATAATCAGAGCTTTCTATCCATTGCAATGATTAGGTTTTGATTGTTGTAGGCTTTTCATAAATGCATAAATCAAATCACTTAGCCTGTCGTTTGTAAAAATTATAAATGAGCAAATCTAATTATTATTATTACATACGCATTTTTAATAATATTACTTTACATTGTTTGTTGTTTTAAAAACCCAATTCTCAGAATGTGCATTGTCTGCATGTGTACATAGACCAGTATTTAATATCCAGCTTTAGACTTTAGAGATGCAACTTCTTAAAGCACAGAATTCAAAAAGCCTCTTTGAAAAGTTACATCTCTAAATTCATGCCCTTTGTATCACTTCCATGCTAAATATTAGTTCACTAAAACATGTGAAAATAAATTCACTATTCAACATCGCTAATTAACTATTCCTGAGCCACTTCTAATAAATAGCTGTAACTGGCAAGTGATCCTCGTTCCAGAGTCCAGTCTTTATGAAACATATTTAATTGGACCGTGATGGTTTTAATTCCTAGTGTGGATTGTTTTATTTGGCTTGTAAAAGAAAATTTTATCATAGTTTTTATTGGCGATATTAATTAACATACAAAAAAAAAAAAAAAAAAAAAGCAATTTAAATAAACAACCTACACACAAACTATCAAACAAATGTATTCATTAAAAAAAATTTTTTAATACAGAATACAGTAATAAATAACAAGGCTGTGTTTATTTGATCCAGAATACAGTAATAAATGTAATATTTTAAAATATTACAACACTTTAAAATATATTTAATATATAATGTTTTTCGTGTGATGTCAAAGCTGAATTTTCAGCATTCAGAGTTGCTCAAGAAATATTTATTATTATTATCAGTGTTGATGTGCTGCTTAATATTTTTGTGAAAACCGTGATACTTTTTTTTCAGGATGTGATGAATAGAAAGAACAGAATATGTTTTTTACTTACATTATGTCTTTGTCACTTGAAGAGTTTAATGTGTTTTTGCTGAATACAAGCATTCATTGACAAGCATAAATCTTACTGACCTCAACAACTTTGAATGATTAACTTAGGATTTAAATCACTAACTTTTATTACATTTTACCTGATTTTATTCCCTTAACAAACCTCATTTGGCTCCAAGACGATTATAATTAATAAACAGTAATAGGTTTATTAGTCTCTTTGCTAAATAGCTTCCCGCATACTCAGAAAATCTGCCCAGATTCAATGAAATCACCACTGTGTGTTTTCTCTCAGAATGAGGAGCAGCTGAAAGACAGCGACTCGGACCTGATCCTGAACGACAGTGACATCACGCTGACGTACGGTGACATCACTGTGAGCACAGATGCAACGGGTGCTCACACGAGCGGGATGCCCGTCGGAAGAGTGGCTGTGAACTCTGACGAGGCTCTGGACCGAGAGCTGGCGTTTGGCGACCACGAGCTGGTGATCCGAGGCACCCGACTGGTCCTGCCCATGGATGATTCGGAGCCCCCGCTGCCTCTGGACTCCCGCCGCCACCGGCACAAGAACGAAACGATGAGTTGAACGGGGCGAGTCTCTTCTCTCTAACATGTCTCATCCAGAGTGATCTCTCTCAGCACCTCTCCTGTCTCTGAAGTGGCTGGTTTGATGTCTCTACCTCATTTGTCACTCTTTCTTTTACATCATCACAGAAATCTAAATTATTTATCCACTTCTCTCGTGCAAGGCTTTTTTCTGTTTACGGCTTCCAATCAGACCACTTAGCATCTGACATCACATATCTGAAGCATGTTCGGTTTTCTCTAAGGTTACCATGACAACAGAATAAGCATACTTTTATTGTCTGTATAGCAAGGCGTAAAATTGCCATGACCTGGCCTGCATGCTTATTTGTGTCCTCTCTTGACGTGCGAGCGCTTGTTTAGGAGATGTGAAGAGTCCGCGGCACATTCCTGTGGGTCTGATGCTTTTTACTGCCTTGTCTCTTTGTGAGCGTCTGACAGAGGAGTGCTGGCTGGTGGCTCTGCGTTTGCTGTGCAGTTACAATCAAGTGCCTGTCCAATGTAGTTTCCCCTCCTTAGAGCAAAATGACACTCTTTGCCGTCCACTAGAGGGAGGCCTTGTATTTTGATACTGTATTGTTCGTCTGAGCTGTGCGGTAACTTGTGATTGGCTGTAGAGATGTGCTTGGATCTTATATTGTGACCTTTGACTGTGAATCTCTGAAGGTTTTTACGCCTTGTTGTTTGTGTTATTGTTCAGAAGATAGAGAGGCATTCATACATTGCACTTTCTTTTTTGTTGTTGTTGTAACATTTTTCAAAAGCAACTAAGAAAAGAGATTATTTTTCTTTCTTTTTTTTTTTGTCTATGTAGTTTAAATGTTTTATGAACTAAATGTCATGTTTAATTACGAATGTCTAAAATAATATGCATTTGACTTTGGGATTATAAACCCCCCAAAATTAAGAGAAAATTGCCCTTACTTTTTGTAGTAGGGCCTTCTAGCATAATGCATTGAGCAGTCTGTTTAAAAAAAAAGAAAGAAAGAAATGCTAATGGAATAGCTAATGACTTGAGCTTTTTTATTCCTAATTTTTTGCATGTTATATTATGTGGAGAAGCATAACCCTCCATGTTTCCTCCCAAAGTCCTTTTTGTGTGTTAACCATTTCTAACAAATTGAAAATTATTTTTCTATCTAGATCAGTGTAGAGCATCGCATCAACACCGTTGTGATTTTTACATTGGTTGGAGATAAGGGTATTTCTTTAACTGTTCAGATTTTAAAAGGGCTGAATGAATAAAAGAAGTTTTAATGTTCACACCTATGGAAAGAAAAAACATTGTACGAGGCATTAAGTTCTGTCTGATGGTTTCAGGCTGTACAGGCATCTGAAAAATGGGGTTGGATTTGTATGCAGTAACGAACGCAGTAAATTCTGTGTTGATGGCATTACAGTAAGATCTTTACTTTTAGACCTGCATCCCAATTTGCATACATTACATCCAAAACAGATGGTGAGGATTAGAATCAGTGCCTCCCAAATTGTTTAACTTTTCTCATAACTTTAGATATTTTTTGCAAAATCTGTAAGGTGTTCAGCATTTTTTTTTTAAATGAATTAAACTGATATTTAAGTATATACACAAAATCATGAAAGTGAAATTACACAAATTATTTTTTGTTCAAAAGTTTACATTCCCTTGGTTCATCATATTGTTTGGCTCATCGATCAGCTGTGATGTGTATACTTGAATCTCTTATGTAAGATATATATATATATATATATATGTATATGTATACATATATTTTACTAATTCTGCAAGGGGTACATAAACTGCTTATGAATTAAATAGACAATTTCATAATGTCCAAGTACTGTCATACAGTGTACTCTCCCATCATCAGTAAAGTGTACATGCTTTAAGTGTGCACTAGAAGTGCGTAAATTGGGATGCAGCTAATGATTTAGTTATTCTTAATTTTAAGATGAAGTGAGATTACATGACGAGCCATGACCCAAGAAAATGAAGGAACGCAAGCAGAGGAGCAATCAGATCTTTTGTAGAATCCATCCCATGTGTTTGTAGTTTTTCTGTCTGTTTGTGGTGTGTATAGA
The DNA here is from genome assembly GCF_018340385.1 of Cyprinus carpio. Lineage (NCBI taxonomy): Eukaryota > Metazoa > Chordata > Actinopteri > Cypriniformes > Cyprinidae > Cyprinus > Cyprinus carpio. Next base: position 23,072,170 of record NC_056585.1, on the reverse strand, counting down.
AACCGCTGTTGTGTGGATGTTGTCTGGACAATAGGGGCATCATTAGCCACGGAGCAGGAAATGTTGATAAGACCCCGCCCTGCCAGTGATGTCTGTGTGCTGGAAAATTGCACACGCTGTGGGAAGAGAGGATGACGGCTGGTCATCACAGTGGCATCAGAGCCCTTCGACACAGATATGTCCTGCTGTGCAGGATGATGTGAGGGGAGGCCCCAGTATTGTAATACACATGAACTGTGTGTGTGTTTGAGTAGACATAAGAGTTAAGCATTATTAGCAGATTTGCACTTTCGTTTTTGTTTTTAATTTGCTTTAAAAGAGACATACCTACTGTTCTTTGTCAGAGCATCATGATGAACTCCAATACAGATTGTCTTTTTTTTTGTCCTTTGAGAAATTCAGACATCCTACTAAATTCTACTTTTGTGGAAAACAAATGATGAGAAGAGAAAGAAAAGTATTGAGTGTCTGTAATACCTGTTTGCAGCAGGACTTCATAAATGTTTGCATTTGTAATACTGGAGAATGAATCTAGTTCCTTTAAGACCAGAACTTATGAGTAGTGAATCTATGAGATGGATACTGAGTGGTACAGATGAACTAGAAGTTTCTGTGCGTTGTACAGATATTGTTCCAGAAAATAATTCTAATTATTCAGGGGTGTGATTACTTTGATTAAAGCTTTTTTCTGTTTAAACACTTGTGTAATCTGTGTTCTCCTCCAAAAATGCATAAAACACGAAGAATGAGCGCTTGAGTGTAAGACTAAAGAGACCTGTGCATCCCCAGCTAGTCCAAAGTAGCAGAAGCTGAATGGACTTTAATGGTGGTATATGTGCTGTTTGTTCTGGTCCGCAGCTGTGTTAGTCACACGATGTGCAGCTCTACTCTAATGTGTTGCAGGTACTGACTGTTTACATCTGTGTAAATATTCTCATCTGTTCATGTGTGTGCAATGGTCAATAAACAGAAGCCTGTGCTTTAGATTAAATAATCGTGTATGGCTGTTTTAATCTCCCATACTATATTCACAAAATTATAACTGGAACATATTCCTAAAGCAGCTGTTTGGAAGCTGCGTAAATGAAATATGTCTGATACAACAGGGTTAATGGCCCCTAGATAAAAAGGCCCTTAAGATTTATTTTCTTTTAATGCGCTAAATAGCAACAAGCACCATGACATTGCCTTTTTAAACACGTTTGCCTTTAAGCACTGTGAAAATATCTTGATCCATGTGATCATTGTGTACAAAAGGTTGAAGCAGAGGTAATCTGATCTAACGTTTCATATATAATTTTTTAAATGTTGCCAATTTACTTATCTTATGAGAATCCCTGTCACATACAAACTACAGTTCAAATGTTTGGGGTTGGTAAGATTTAAAAAAAATAATTCTTATCCTCACCAAGTCTGCATTTATTTGATCAAAAATACAATTAAAGAAGTTGTTTAATTGAATTATTAATAAATAATACTTAATATTTAATATTAATAATTAATATGAATGATTTTCAGTTTATTTTTTTCCCCAGGTACCACTTGGCTTCTCTAGCTGACTTTATATTCACTATAAAGATATCATAAAATTGTGCTTGTTTGCAAGATACATGCAACTGAACTTCTGACTCAATCTTACTGTGATATAGCCTTTGTGACAAGGAGCCCCTGGCTTCCTATCAATGATTACAAAACAAAATATTATTATGTGGCAGAAAGGAATTGTTTGGCTCAGTCACAGGTGCCAGGACATAAATAAGCATCGATGTGCTGCTGCTGCCAGGCACTTCATAGCTTCTGCTGTCCATGTCATTGATGTCTTTAACCATTTGGAGGCACTCCAGGAACTGATGACAAGCTGGAGGTTGTTTAAAGGTGATTATATTTGTGCACTTACTAGTGCTCTATTAATTCCACAACACTGTATATATCACAAATATCACACAGTGTTCAGTTGAGGCTCAGGATCTTACACTGAACCATTTTTAGTTCCCCGAAAACCTTTCAGTGGCCAGTTCTTAGTGTAAAGAACATTATAAAAATCTAAAGAACCCTTTTCCTTGTTATAGAACCTTTTGTTGAATTGAAAGGTTTCATGGATGTTAAAGATTCTTCATGGGATCATCAATGCCAATAAGACACTTTTATTTTTAGTGTACAGTAGAAAACTCTGGATCATCTCTGAAATCTTCTAAGTGGTCTGCATTTTCTCTTTTCAGCAAGCATGTAGGGAATGTGTTCTAGAATAAAGCACCTGAAATGACACATTAGTCGTTAAAAAATCTGAGCTATATCATATGAAAGACTATAAACAACTAAACATACCGAATATATATATAACTCACTCCAATATCTACTTTCTCTGTAGACTTTTATAAGCACAAAGAGTGAATTCCAGTCTGATGTCGAGGCCATGAACTCAAAGTATCTGGATCATATCCAGATTTTTTTTTTCACTCCCCCTTGTGGAGGTTTTTAAGCCCAGTGATCCATCAGAGGAAGAGGAGACCTTCTCTCATCATCGCTGCAGACAGCTGCGACTCACACTGCTCAGTGCTTACTGGTAAGTGTGATCTCGGGATTATGGAAGATAAATGAATATATCTTTTTCTGTGGAATTCTTTAATAGAACTAAATGTATTTATTAGTGCTATAAGTGATCGGATGAAATGTTTAAGACTACATTCCCATGTATATTCCAAAGTATTTTTCTCCTGAAATATGTAACAGGTAGACTTAAACTTTCAATTGTGGTGTTTATGGTTTACACAAAATCTATGATTTTTATTTTATTTTTTTGTTATGTAATTGAGTTTAGGAGTACAAGGGACAACTTACTTGTATCTAAACAAATGCTGAAATTAAGTATTGTCCTTAATTAATCTATGCTCTCAAATCTCTGAGGTTATTTTCCTGAGCCACACCTATAGAATTTTACTTTTATACTATAAATACATTATTGAATTTGGGAAACGATGAGATATTTAATGCAATTTGTACCATGTGAAGTGTTTTGAGAGTCAGGAATGCTATTGGAATTGTTAATGGGGTCAAATTCCTTGAATACAAAGTGACAAGATCCTGATGAATAGACAAAATATATATATATATATATATATATATATATATATCTGATATATATATATATATATAAATATATATATATGTTCACATTTTCAGTTTATCCAGCAAGAGATACATTTATCCTTAAAGGATTCAATTTTTTTACAATCTCATGGGATATTTTAAGACATGTTTCAAATTCTGATTAAAGTAACTGACTTCTAAACCAACTTAAGACTTCTAAACTAAATAAAAACTGTGGATGTGGTTTAACTATGACTATAACTGACTTCAGCATTTTATTTTGATTGGCATCCTGTGTATCTTATCCACTGCATACACATTATACACAAGTTATACACAAGTTCATGTGGCTTTTTTACCTGAAAGCATCGGAAGTAAAGTGTCTTTTCAGAATGTTTGTGTCAGTAGAAATCATCCTGCTATATAAGGACAACGATTTTCTGGATCCCACACACTGTATAATCAGTTAGGGAAACACTTCAGCTGAACAGTCTCAGTCTCAACACATCTGCTGAAATACACCAGGTGGCGTGTATATGTCTAAAACACAAAATCTGCTTTGGAGGTCCTAATTAGGAAATGTGGAGCTCTGGAGACTGTGCAACCTCATTCTGTCCACTGTGGGCTCCACAGATCTCATTTCCTCCACAGCGTTATGACTGGTGACAGACTTGAAGCAAATCTGTAAACATATATCACAAAGCCTATGAGGCCCTATAAAACCTACTGTATCATATTTGATACGTAAATATATACAAAGACCTCTAAATGATCAACATGTTATTTTAGTATAATTATAAAAAATGTCCACCTCCAGGTCGTGCTTCATGTGTCTTTTTGCTGTAAAATCTTAACTGAATTTTATAAATTAAATGTTAGAATAGCTTTAATATCGTTAGTGATATTTCAAGAGGAAAACTGACTGAACTGAAGCAACCTAGGTTTTAGGTGGGAGTTTTTCTCCCACGATAAAAACCACATCGCTTTGATTATATGTCTAAACATTTAAATATAATTTTACTAAGATATATTATTGGGAGATATAAAATGACAACTGATATTTATACATAGGCTAAATGCATTTTATGTAGTCTTTTATAAGATTTTTACGTTACAAGCTGTTCGATATTTTGAGCCAATTTTAGGACATATTGTTTTCATTTGTCATGTGTCTCCAAGGCATATGTTTCTGCATAATTTTGTTGTCTAAGCGACTTGGAAGTCTGGTAGCTTGTGATCCTCATTCGTTTAGGCTAGTGTATGATGAGTTTTTGAACCACTTACAAAGTCATCAAGAGTATAATGCATATTGCTTTGAAATATGTTCAGATTTTGAGTTGAGTATTCCAGCGTTTATTCAGATTTTAAGAAACCAGAATATTAATCCGGTTTATACAAATACAACACACAGTTAAACACAACTTTGACCATAGAGCCACAAATGTAGAAATTTCATGTTCTATAAACATGGTCAAATGGTAAGGTGGTTACCAGCCTGAGTTTGACTGTGTTTCACCGCAGAGCCATGAATGTAGAGATCTCTCCATCTAATCTCAACATTCTCTGTAACAATCACCTGTTATGACACTATGGCACAAGTGGATATTTTTCTCCAGAACCATAAAGTGAATCATTTGTGGATTGTGGGTTTTGGTCTTTGGTATGCTGACCTTCACATCACTGACTGCACACATGTTGTCATGTTCCCTAACTGTGTGCGCTCTGGACGATCATCAGATGAGTCACTAGACTGTGAATAGTATTATGATAAATTATCTGGATTTATTATTGTAACTGAGAGGCTTTTAAGAAACATTCCTGGAAAATCTGAAATCGGAGCTGCCTATTTTGGTAACTTTTAATTCCTAATGGAATTGATTTAATAAATACCTGAATCAACCAAAAAATGCAAATATTTTCCAAACTGCCCCATCTATGATTTCTTCTAAACTTCAGAAAGACATTCTTCTGAAATTCTTCTAAACTGCATGTTTTCCATGTTTCCTTGTTAGAACACTTTCCCATTCACTTCAAACAGTCTACTACAAATGTTTCCGTTTCTTTTGTTTTCCAAACTGCCCCATCTTTCCAATTTATTACTTGTTACCTCACTTTCTCCAGTGAATGCATAGTTGGTGCTTCAGTCCAGATGACCAACAGTCTACTACAAATGTTTCCGTTTACATCAACACTGACCCATTCTTAGAACACTTACTCTAATGTTGACTAGTATCTTCCTCATCCACTTCAGCATCCTCTTCACAAGTTGGTCTTCAGCTGTCATCTGTCCTCTAGCAGGGTTGAGATAAGAGATGAGAGGGGGTTGTTTTAGTGCATGATGCCAGGTTGCTATTTCAGGCCTCCCACGAGGCAGGACTTAAGTAGAGGACAGATGGATCTGTTTCCATTGTCCACACTCGCTAAAAACTGACCACCAATGAGTCATTTCTTCAAAATTTCATCCAGACACACAAAAACAAATTATAAAGTGGTTCTAATGAATACTTAAGTCACATTTAAAAATGTCTGGATGCAACATAAAATATTTAACCGAGTGGCATCTACAAACAAATGATGATTGTCACTTTTCTTTGGACTTACTACTTTTCTAATTTATTTAAAGTGGAAAGATGTCTGTCATGTGTGCCAGTGGTAAAAATACACACTAATTTGGTGTGGAAAATGTGTCCATGAAGTCCTGCAGTGTTGATCTTCCACCTGAGATGTTTGTGGATGAGTTCAGACAGCTTCAGTCCTTTCATGGAAATCATTTGTCCCTTTAGCCTTTTCTCAACTCTGCAAAATGAATTGTCTGTAATTATGATGTTTTTGTATAATGTCATACATATTCGTAAATAACTACAGGAATCTTGGCTGGGTCCAAATGAAGCATAATACATGACAATCAGCAACCTTAGAACCTTTAGACATGAGTTGAGAACAGAGCTAAGTTTTATTACAAACGTGTCATAGTTTAAATGGTCAGACTGAGTATCAAAGCCATCTGAGGTCAGTAACATTTGTGTGTGTGACAGTGTCCTCTGAAAACCCTTGAGACGCAGTATTTGAGAAGCAATGACTCTTTTAATGTCCGTCTCTCCCTGATTCCCAGTTTTATTGTGACTATTGTTTAAACAGACAAGCCAAACGCAATACAGAGCTTATTTCACAATATAAGCACTGATAAACAAAGTAGTTCTGGGTGAACTCGTAAAATCTGAGTAGCACAATGGCCCTTTACTAATCCATTTCAGAACAAGCACAAAGCCCCAGGCCTCTCTGATCCACCAGATCCAATGAAAGGCTGTGAATGTTCCTTTATTCTGCTCTCTGATGTCTTAAGCAAGGTATTCAGATGAATTCAGTTCCCCTTCTCTGACTCACTCCCCTTCACTTATCTTCTGAAGCATAGCCTAACATGGAGAGGACAGCTGATGCTTTGGTTGGGATTGCTGGGTTTAGGTTTGGGAGGCCAGGCCATGGGTGTGGTGGGTGACTGGGGCCAGGGTGTAGGTTTTAAGGGGCAGCTGGGGTCGTATATATGACAAATAACTCCCTGTCACTATTTGTCTGTTTGGTTCTCTCCATCCATCCTTGCATCTCTTTAATTTCCTCAAGGCTATCCTATATTTCCCGAAAGCAGATATGAGTTTCTACAGGCACTCAGGTAAAGATGCAGTGTGATGTGTAGTCATGAAAAGCTTTTGGTGGATCGGCCCATGGATTTTCCTCATGTGTATCCATTGGCACGTCTTTTGCTGGATATGGTTTATAGCTGAACTTACTCTGCTATTTAAATTTCAGCATTGATAATAAGAAATGTATCTTGAGCAGTGAAAAAGCATATTAGAATGATTTTTAAAACTATTGGCTTTGCCATCACAGGAATAAATAACATCTTAAAATATATTAAAATAGAAAACAATTATATGTTATGTAGTGTATATGTTGTGTTGTGATTTGGTTGTAATTTGTCTATGACAATGGTGGCTTTGGATTTGCATTTTTTGATTCCAGTCTGTTTTATATTTCCAGTATAGATCAATATTAATCTTATTTGAAGGCCTGTGCAATATCAGTATCAGATAATACTAGCTAGCCTGGTATAACCCAATATATCACAGACAGGCAAATATTTCTTTATCTGTGTAACTGTGATGGTTAGATCAGGTAGCAGCTGTGTACTTCTGTGTAACTGAATAGTCTAATTCAGGATAGTGCTCAAGAAATTCACTGATTTTCCACAATCAGAGAGTCTTTTCTTATGACGTATTTGGACTACATTTGTTAGTGTTCATATATAGGTGCATCAATCAGTGATTGCTTTAATGTGGACATGCTCTCTTTGGTTACTGTTCTCCGCATGGCTGAATTTGATCTCGCGTTGACCTTTCGAGCAGCATTTGCTCTTCGCTTTGGGACAAAGTGGTCCATTTGAAAACGCTCTGATAAAGCTAGCTAAAAATGAACAGCTGATGGACGGCATCCCAAAAGGCTTAAGGACTGAGCATACTGCTCAGGTCACAAAGATATTTCAGTTCACAGAAGGCACAACACCAATACTTGTTTACATCTAAAGTCAGTAGAGAGAATTCTGGAAAGGGACATTACTGAGTCTAGACATTTTTATTTTTTGTTTTCACAAATCCAGTTGTGTTGGAAGTTTCACCCAGATTATCTTCTCTCTGACAATGTTATGTTCTAAATTAGGATATATTATAAAGTTTTAGGTTAAGGGTTCATCTGTGGAATTTCTGTGGCATCATTCTCTAATTTTAGTGTAAGTCATCATTTTTAGCAATGCCGGAATAAATATTAGAAATACAAACAGGCCTTTCTCTTGATGCTGTAATGAATTCGTTATTTAGAAACACCTTTTATGGCCTAATGTTGTTTTGAATAATACTAAATAATGGATCCTAATGTAGAAAGAGCCCATCCATGTCTATCAGATAAATACAGATAAATCAGTCATCTTTTCCACTTCCACATTGTGGTTCTGACCCGTTTCACTTCAAGAATCATGTTGTTTTGATTAAATAAGTTTAATAATTTAATCAATGTAACCATGGCGACGGCTATATTTACTCAAGGGCTAACAATAGGATGTTGACAGAGACAAACCCCAATGGGAAGAATGAGCGTGTACTCTAAAAATACAGCTTCACTTATCAACGGCCAGAAAATGCAGCTCTGGCACTATCAGAGATGAAGTGTTAGTGGCCGCGTCTGTGGGGTGATTTGGCCTTTGTCTTTTCAAGCAGACTTTCCTAAGTTGTTTGGCATGCGGTTGCTAGGCTGTTTACAACAGATGAGGGAGGTGCAAACAAAACATTTATCATCTCAACAATATCTTGCAACCCACGGGACACTGGTTGAAGCAAATATCAATGTAAGTGGCTCTACGTGCTGATCTATACTAAGTGCAACACTTTTTATGATCTATATAAAAGAGCAGCTGTCCATGTGGACTCTTCATTATTTCAAGAGTATTTAAAAAACATCATTATCTGTAATCGACACAGGAAATTCCCGAGGTTCATTTAAAAGCCTTTAAGAGTCCCTCCCAGACAAATCAGTCCCTTTAGCCTGCACGGATTCTTGTTATTGCCTTATACTGGCCCCTTGTGGTGATTTGATGTATTATAATAATCGATTACTCACAACGGCATTGGATGCACTGAACAGAGAGAGACTCATGCAGTCTTTACTTGGTCCTTGTAGAACAATATGATGAATGTTAAAGTGCTCCGATATTCTCCGATATTTTAGTACAGGTCAGTTCTCACCACAGGTTTGATAATCTGAATAAAGTAGGTGTGGAATGGAGTGTGGGACCACAAATTTAAAAGAAGTTATCATCGGATCGCAAAGTTGCATATCGTCCTCATTTGTAAGTTGCTTTGGATAAAAGCCTCTGTTTCTTTTTTCAATTTCCAAATAAAAAAGTAGATATGCACAAAAAAAAAAAAGTTAGTGTTGATGTGAAAATCCTGGCAATATTTTACATGGCACCTTCAGAAAATAAACTTTCTTAAAGCATACTTCTCACACTCAGTAGTTTAATTTATCTACTAACAATATCCATCACAAAAAACACATCTGAATATAATTATATGAAATATATGCAGGTTATAATAGCAATAGATTATGAATCAGACCCATACAGGTTTTTTTTTTTTGCCTGGCCAAAATATATATTTATATAATATTCGCTAAATATGTTATAAAACAGTGAGGCATATATTTCTCAAATTGAAATTATGTTTAGTTTAATCCTTAATATAGCAAAAATATATGTAAAAAATGTATTTCAGTGGCAAGAACATACATTTCCAATCTTACAGTAGCCTACATTTAGGCTAAATACAAATGTGGATGAAAAAGCGTAGGGATCAAAGCTGGATTTATATTGATTTAACAATGTTCATTTTTACATTTATTGTACTATATATACTTTTTATTTTACATTGTAAATTATGTTCCTTATTTTTTATTCAAATATGTTGTTCACACCTGTTGTAGAAAAAAAACCTGTGATGTATGTGAATGTTTTGTCTTGGATAAGTATATGGAAGGCAAAATAAATAAATATATTTTTATATTTTAAAAACATTTATTTCCCATCCATATATAAAAAAATCGGCCAATAATATATTTGTACAAAAACATATTATGTAAAGATATTTTAGCAAATATATATTGTTTGTGCATTTTAAAATTAATTAAAAAAAATGTTTTTATTTTATTATTGGTTATTAATTTTTTGCTGAGCGGGAATGAATGATTATTTAACCTCCAAACTGTTCAGGTAAAAAGTATCCTAGCTTACCTATTATCCTTCGGTTTTGTTTGAGGAAGCATTGATATACTATCGTCTTAATTTGACATTTCTAATCTGTTGTTTAAAAATCCATGTTCCATGTTATGATCTAATGGTTTGGCAGTCAGTTTTATACTTTGCCTTTGTTTTGCCCCTGCAGGCCCCCGCAGCTATCTGAGCTCCACCATGACCGAGCGTTTCAACTGCTTCTACTGCAGAGAAAACCTGCAGGGCAAGAAACACGCCAAGAAAGATGACAAGCCTGTGTGCGTGCGCTGCTTCGACAAGCTCTGCGCCGACACTTGCGCTGAGTGTCGCAAGCCTATAAGTGCTGATGCAAAGGTGGGCGTTGACTGAAATAAATCCTTTTAAAGGGATGCTCCACCCCAAAATGAAAATTTTGTCATTAATCACTTACCCCCATGTCGTTCCAAACCCGTAAAAGCGTTGTTCATCTTCGGAACACAATTTAAGATATTTTGGATGAAAACCAGGAGGCCTGTGACTGTCCCATAGACTGCCAAGTAAATAACAGTGTCAAGGTCAAGAAAAGGTATGAAAGTCATCGTCAGAATACTCCATCTGCCATCAGATGTGCAATCTGGGTTATATGAAGCGACGGGAACACTTTTTGTAAGCAAAGTAATGATACAGCGTGGATGATACAGAAGAGCATATGCAGCATACGGTGATATGGAGAGACACAGAGGAGACCGTTGACAAAGGAATTGTTGAATAAAGTCGTTATTTTTGTTTTCTTCACTTACGAAATGTGTTCCCGTCGCTTCATATAACCCAGATTGCACGTCTGATGGCAGATGGAGTATTCTGACGATGACTTTCATACCTTTTATGGACCTTGACACTGTTATTTACTTGGCAGTCTATGCGTCAGTCACAGGCCTCCCGGTTTTCATCCAAAATATCTTAAATTGTGATCTGAATATGAACAAAGCTTTTATGGGTTTGGAACGACATGGGGGTAAGTGATTAATGACAAATTTTCCATTTTGGGGTGGAGTATCCCTTTAAAGAGTATTTTACATTGTGCAGAGCTCACAGTGCTCTCTATCCAGGAGCTGACCCATAAGAACCGCCACTGGCACGAGGGCTGCTTCCGCTGTGCCAAGTGCTACAAGCCACTGGCCAATGAGCCTTTTGCTGCTAAGGACGATGGCAAGATCATGTGTGGGAAGTGTGGAGACCGTGACGGATCACCTCGCTGCCAGGGCTGCTACAAAGTGATTACACCAGGTGTGTGTACAGGTGTCACAGCACATAAACACCTTTTTTCGACACAAGATATCTCATGTAGTGTTGTAATTGACAGCAAAGTTTTTGTGTTTCTCTGTAGGATCTAAGAATGTGGAGTACAAGCATAAAGTCTGGCATGAAGAGTGTTTCATCTGCTTTGAGTGCAAGCAGCCAATCCACACCCAGAGCTTCCTGACCAAGGGTGATGAGATGTACTGCACTGCCTGCCATGAGAAGAAGTTTGCCAAGCACTGTGCCCGCTGCAAAGAGGTCAGTTAACAGTATACTGAAGGACTGTACTGTCAAAAGACTTCATAGATGGAACCGGAACACAACGTTTGCAGTTAATTAAAGTGCAGTATAAAGCTCAGGCATAATGTACAGTCAGATTAATTTTGAAGCACTGTACTTTTGTCTAATCTGTCCTAATAATCAGGCCATTACCAGTGGTGGAATCACCTATCAGGACCAGCCCTGGCATTCAGAGTGCTTTGTGTGTAACACGTGCAAGAAACCTCTGGCTGGAGCTCGTTTCACGGCCCATGAAGATCAGTTCTACTGTGTGAACTGCTATAAGGCTGATGTGGCCAAAAAGTGCTCTGGGTGTCAAAATCCCATTACAGGTATAATCTGCAAACATGCATTTGTATAAGATCATTCTTTTTTCCTACAATTGCAGAACACTTCTAACTACACAACTTTAAAGGAATAAAAAGCATTGCAAATAATTGCATTTTATAATAATAATAAAAAACATCCATATTTATCCCTGTTGTTTTTCTGTGTCCCAGGCTTTGGCAGAGGGACCAACGTGGTGAACTACGAGGACAAAACCTGGCATGAATACTGCTTTAATTGCAAAAAATGCTCCCTCTCCATTGCTCACAAGCGCTTTGTCATCAATGGAAATGACATCTACTGCCCTGACTGTGCCAAAAAGCTGTGAGGGCCTGATACGGCTTATTAATGAGCAATTAAGATAGAAATGATGAAATAGTTGAAGATGTGTTGAAATCTAGCGAAGCTTTGAGTGCTCAAGTAAAGAGAAACCAGTGAGGGTGTTTGCGTTGATAAATCACTGGAAGATTGAGATTATTTTTAGCAAGTTCTTGGAACGGATGTGTGCTACACGAAGAGCTTTTCTTATGCAAAACATGTTACTGCAATATAAATGCAATCGCTGGATTTACAAACCTAACATAACCTTGCATTTTAAGCTTCAGTTGTTGCAAAGCTATAGTGAAACTGTGTGATGTTACGATAGGAATACAACATGCATTGCAAACTCATTTTGCTTCATGAAAAAAAAAAATGAATTGTTTGATTAGTTTCTGGATAATTCTTTTGAAATGTTGCTATTATGCATGTCGTTGTGTAAACACAGCTGTAAGAATGAAAAAAAAAGCCCCCCCCAAAAATGAACGAACATATTCAAACCATTGCGCATGAAACAATAAATGACTCCAAACATTTCTTTTATCGTCCAAAACTTTATTTTAACAATTTATATTTTCCAAGTACACTTTAGATATATTTACAGATATAGTAGGTGGTCAGGGCTATTTCAAGACAAGAACCTGCTCCAACAAATGCAGATCCTATTCATGACCCTGGTCGAATAGAGTGATTGTCAATGCCGAGGTAAGCTCACGTGACACGTTAAGGTATTAATATATGAAAATAAAATACAACCCATTCTGCATCTAAGGCACTGTCCAATTCTACCCCTGTTTTGAGTACTTAGTTTTAGTTCTGATGTATGAAGCGCAAAGGGCTCTAAAGGTCCTGTTAGTGGAAACAACATCTGCGCTGGACTAAACTCATCTGAAAGTGGCTGTGCTAGTGTATTACGAAAGCAAATGCAACACGTACAAACCTCAGTGATTTGGTCTGCATCAGCTACACCACAACCTGAAGCAATTTTGGAAATGCAAAGTATTATGAATATAAAAGGCCAAAATCGAGGAAATCACAATGATCTCAAACCCATGTACAGAAGTCTCATGACAAGCACTAGTCACTTCTAACCTCCGCAAACAACTTTCCACTGGAGACTTAAGAGTCAAAAAGCAATCTGGAAAGTGACTTTTATACAACAAAAGATAAAAATCACAGAAAGCAATGCATATAAAATAACAGAAGAACATTGAATATATATTGAGTGATTACAGTATTGCTAAACGCAGATTTTTTTTTACGCAGAAATTTACTTAACGGTTAACCACAAACGTAACTGTTTCTGGCCTTTGTCTGGTAAAACTACTCTGCAAATAATATTTCAAAGGAAACTCAACTACAGTGCACAAAGCCATCTGAACTCTTCAAGCATATGGAGACCAATCATTCATTATAACATTCTGGACATTTAAATCAACAGCCAAATCCTCACCATTAAATCATAAATCACTTGAACTTCCCCTAAATCCTCTAGCTGCAAATTTAAATTGCAATTCTCAACCTCAGTGAGAGGCAACATGCTCAATGGATCCCTGTTCAACCTCAAAGCAGCTTCATAATCAAAAAGCCCTTTTGACTTCGCCTGTACCCTCAGTCCACTTTCTTTTTCCCAACTCACATCACTTCACACTCTGTTCAAAAAAAATGTGCACTGGTGCTGTGTGCAGTTAGTTACATCTGGCCTTCATCTTACAGTACAGTGTTGTACCACACTATACAGCACATTAACCTGCTGCTTAGTTCTTATTCCCAACCACAAGTATAGCCAGACAGCCTAATACTGATTTACATAATACTTAGAAGAGTTTTAAATATATATATTTGTGCATTTTCAAAGAGAGGACTAAATTTAGTGTGGTTATTTAGGCCATGAATGGATGTGAGAATTAACAGTAACTGTATATACATGAAAAATGTCAGGACCTGATAGTACAGTATAACCCTGAGGGGACGTTGGGCATTGGAAAACATTAAATCATTCAAGTTTAGCCACTGGAACACGTTTCTTCAAACTCCAGGGAACAGAAACATGCAGAAAGCGTGCAAGTAAGAGTTACAGTAATTCTCTGTTATATTATGCAATATAGTAGCAGATAGATTCATGCAGACATATTGAGGGTCACTTAAATAGATATTTGATAACTAGTCATATTTATGTACAGGACATCAACAATACAGGTATTTACTACAAAACAGGAATGAACGACATAAAAACCTCATTAAACAAAAGCAACAAGTGTTACTTCAGTCCGCATTGAGCTCCATCATCCTTCAATCTCAGAGCTCAAGGCAGTATGAACATGTTTGCACTCCTTTTCAATTAGAATTAGTCTGGCAAACGGTTTTAATGAAACATTTTTGAGTGAGATTTGCTATCTACAAGTCTTACACAGTAGGAATGCTTCAGTTGTTGCACAGGGACATAGTGTTAAACACTACAGTGGTGATGTTTATGCCTTTGGAAAGGAGAAACAAGCCTAGAGGAAAATATCCTGAGGTCACATTAAAAGCACATCAGAACTGGAGAGTTGCCGCACTAGCAGCCCGTCTAACCTCGTATTTCATGGACAGGTTCCCATTTGGCTCACATTGCTGAGCTGTCAGCTGAAGATATGTGAGACTATCCTTTTTCAAAACGCTTTACACTGACTAAACCAACCAGATTATTCAACAAAACGCTTAAATTGAAGCTATAATGAATTTGTATGTGCCACGTGAACACCTGCACTGGAATTTAGCAAAAAAGTGCACGTGGTAACAGTCAAAAGAAAGCAGCTGTTTAAATGTGGAGAAGCCACATGAATAAATAAGTTGTCTCCATATTTAAAAGATGAAAGCAACAAAAAACAAAACAAAAAAAAAATTAAGAAATATATGACAAAACAAATCCTGATGTCAATATTAGAAAGATGTAGAGCCGAAGCAAGCACACTGAAGGAATCTATCATTTTCCCTGAAGCATTTCTTTAGCTTGTTACTTCCAACTTGTCTTTATTTTCTCTTGCTTTATCCATCTATTATCTGCAGAGGCACTGTGCGCTTTCCCTGGCTGTCCAGACGAGTCTGAGCGCTGACACTGAGGCTCAGCTGGACGTGACTCATGGAGTGCAATAATCAGCAAGCCTTAAACAGACCTCTGCATTCACATCTCTGCGAGAACAAGAGAAGCATTAGGTCAATCATGTGAGTTCAAATCAATATACTTGATAAACTAATACAATACCATTTAGTAGATTTAATAGAATGAAAAGCCCTTACCGGACAGAGCTTCAATAGGCTGGGCTGGATGAATGGAGCTGGTTTTCTCTTCAAATGCCACTTTAGGCCCCTCAGGGCCCCCATCATCCAATAGGGGTTTGCTCTTCGCATGAACACCCAGATCGATCAGCTCCTCAAAGCTCCAGGGTCCTCCTTTACCATTCAACCCTGGCACCAGGTTCACTTTAGAGTCCTCGTTCACAAACTCTGAGCCCTCCATCAGACAGGACTTGAGAGGGGGGCTGCTGGAGATTAAAGCACAAATGTAAAAGGTGAATGTGTTTTATGAACCACTAGTGTAACCCAGATGAAACTACAGTAAATAAGGTCATTTTTGTACCTGTCCACTGAGAAATCTTCTGTACCGGTTCCATTGCTGTTCTCTTTATTGTCCACATCTGTTTGTGTGTTCATACGATCAACTGGCCCCTCTTGCTCGCTGACTGGCTCCTCCTCAGGTAAGTGATGCTCCTGAAAGTCTGATGGCTCTGTCTTCATGGCATTCTGCTCTGACTCGACAGCCTGATACTCTAAAATTGATTTAAAATTGTTTACATACATTAGGGATACAAAGTAAATTGAAATAAAATTGTGAAGTCTTAGTGTGATTATTAAACTGCACAGGCTGTGACCTAATTATAGGTTCAGAGTGAAGTGCAGGGCTGTGTTCATTTACACACAAGCACCTCATGTTCTTGTGTTTTGCTTTATTCTCTACATGCACTGTGCCTCTCATTTCACCAGATTTGTCACGAGAAGCATTTATAAATTGGTTCAGCAAAACAGAAGCTTTAAGTCCAGTATTGTTCACAGTATTGTGCAAAACAGAAGCTTTAAGGGCTCCCTGCAGTTTTTCCAGTATTGTGCAGCTATATGTTACATGTAGTGATTGATTATCTCATCAATATTTAGAGATATCTTGAGATTTTGGCATTGGCTACCCTTTTAAATTTGCTTAGTAAATTATTTGTAAATACTGTGTAAAACAGTTGCTTTTCAGTGAAACATCAGTCATCTGCTACATAGAAACTCACTGTTGTTGCCGACAAAGTAATATTCTGCCACTTCTGGCATAAAGATACGAACCCTTATTTTCACAGTATATTTGGTCCTCAGCCTCCTCTCCGTCTTCATACGGAATGTCCCTCTCATCATTACTCTGAGAGAACACACAGACACAACATAAGTAACTGCCTGGGAGTGGAAATGACGCGTAACAAGGAGATCCATCATGCCTCAATTCTATATAATAAAATAAGTGCTTTAAAATTAAAGCTGGTAAACTTGCCTTAAAATCGATTTGGTCTGTTTTTCTGGTTCTCTTCATAATTTCTTCAATTCTCTGCAGATGGAGACAGAACACTGAAACAAACTGTATGATTCTTTAATCTACAGCTGCTACCTTCAATGCAAATAGTATAAATGTCAGGGTCATGTGATGGAGTTCACCTTCTTTCTCTCCATGCGCTCCTGTTGGTTCTGTTGCATAATGCGTTCTCTCTCTTGACGCTGCCTCTCTGCTTCCTCTAGGGCCTTTGCTTCAGCCTCCTCGCGCTGCCATCGAATGAGCAAGGAGTCAATTATTCAAACAGAGCAGCTCTATCAGGGTTTCTTTGCAAGTGCGCTGTCAACTCACCTCTTTCTCTAGCTCAGCCTGTCTTTGCTGCTCCTCCAACTCCATTCGCTGTCTCTCCTCCTCTGCTATACGAGCCTGCACCTCCTCTTCTCTCTTCCTCTCCTCCGCAAGCCTCTTCTCCTCCTCTGCACGTCTCAAGCGCTCCTCCTCTGCCAGCCGCTTCTCCTCCTCTTTCCTCAGCCTGTCGAGACATGATACCTCAGGGCCTCTGGCACTTCAAAAGTAGTTTTAGCACAACAAGCTGAGGATAACTTCAGCTTAATGAATGCATAACAAACCTGCTCTTACTAACAAGGACAACATGAATATGACTACAAACTAATGTCAGTGTTTTCGTTCTGATTTTTCTGAGTAATTGTAGGTTTAAGATCATAATGTATATTATATCATTTGCCTAGTATAATCAGAAGTAGTTAAAGCAGAAAGACTTATTGACAGTTTGGTGAATGCACAGTGAAGTGTCAAAGCGGGTTCCTGACACTGCAACACAACACTGAAGCTAATCAAATGAACACACTTCTCTTCCTCTTCTTTCTGTATGCGGAGTTGCTCTTCTTTCTCTTTCTGCTCGCGTGCCAGACGCCGGTTCTCCGCCAGGATCTTCGAAGCCTCTGCAGCCGAGTTAGTTCCTGCGATTCCTGCTTTGGAACTGGATTCTGAAAACACACATCTTTGCCATTATTTATTGTTAATTAATTACTTCCTTCTATAGTATCACACAATAAAATGCACTGAAAGACAGGGAAGTGTCTTTCACCAAGTAAAAGCATAACAGATTTATTTTTCCAGCAGAGGGCACTGTCTCTCGAGGATAAGTCTGAATGGCACTGTTTATAAACTCAGTTACCCCAGCAGCATCTGACCTTGTTAGACGATATCTAAAGACAGTTCATTACACAAGCGGTGTTGGTTTGCTGCTGTAATAGATCAAAGGCTTTGTTTTGGCCAGACACTTGGCAAGGCAGGAAGCAGTAAAAAGCTAAATCATTTTCAAAGATTATTTCCAATTAAATATTAGAGAAGAAAAATGACCTGCTTCATCATCATGACCGCAGCACTTGACAAAGGATCTTATATGTGCTGAAAGGAACATTAAGTAGAGTTTGAAATGCAGTACTGTACTGAAATCCATAATGCTTCATGTTATAAAAGAATTTCTGATAAACTTCACACTTTAAATTTATCATTGAAATTTTCCCCTTGATCCTGAGAGAAATGTTAATGCAGTTAGAATTTAAAATCTACCTGCCAGAGACACTGTAATAGAGTGCAACAGTTGGGTTCTGGAAATATAAAACGCTGTTCATTTTCTTCATAGGGGAATACATTTTTAACAGTAACTTAACGTGAGCTATCATGTTGTTAATCAATGGAACAGACTTTCATTAAAGCTGTCAAACCACATTATTTCAGCCTATTTTTTTTTTTTTTTTTTTATAATTCTGTTTATTTATAAAACAGTGAAATTCCTGGTGGAAAAACTACATTACCCATGATTCTGCAAATAAATTTCCACCAATCGTAGAACTGAAATAAGCGAATCGTACACTCTCAAACTACTTAAATATTTGTGTCAATTAAAAATCTATTGACTATAGAAATGTACACAACTTTCTAAGATGCCCAGGTATTACCATCAATATATATATTTTTTTGACTTCACTCACCCTCTTTGGTTTTGGGTGCGGGTGCCGGGCTGGGCATGCTGGTTTCTGGAGACTGTGGGGTGACAGGCATCATGGGAGACATATCCTTTGGCTTGGAGTCCCTTTTGCGAAGGGTGGGCGGGCCGGTGGGGGTGAGAGCAGGTTTCTGGATGGGTGGAGGTTTGGATGTGGCAGAGGGCTGAGGGGATGGAGGCCGCTGTTTCGAACCACTGGGAGAAGGAGTACGGAAGGATGGACTCTGCCTGAAGGACACAAACATAGAAAAGAAGTTAAAAAGACGGGCTTATACACAATCGTACTACAGACAATGGGATATGCCATTTGAGCAGCAGATTGTAAAGGTTTAAAATCAAACTGTCAGTTTAGAGTGAAACCACTGCAGGCTAAACCTAATCTCACGGGTCTTACTTGGCTGCTCCAGGTGAGGGCGCTCTTGTAGTGGTGTTAGCAGCGGGAGAAGGAGAAGGGGATCGATGACGACTAGAGGGCGAGGCAGGGCGTTTTCCTACTGGTGACGTGAAGCGTTTCTCCTTCTCAGCTTTCTGCTTACAAATGCAAAAAAAAAACAAAAAAAACAAACAAACACTATGAACCAATGACTAAAACCATAACTTTAAAGATTGAAATTAGATTCTGAATCCCAAATTTTCAACGTTGTCTCAAACTTTTGGATCAAAAAGAAGAGCCTCACATTTAAAAATGCACTTTAATCGCTTTGTAGTGACCAATCACTGGTCAGCTTAATCAAAGCATAGTGTATATATCACACCATTGCAGCTGGGATTTTACTGCTGTCATCAAACTGAAAAAGACTTTTACTGGATACCCTGCCCACATGATCACAACAACAGCTAGAAGTGAGTACATGTTTTCATCTCTAACTCATAAGGCATCTCTCCAAATCACCATCAAGCAGATCAGATATAGAGAAATGTAAAGCCAATCCACAAGCTAAACTACAGTACAAAATAAATAAATCACAACAAAACAAAACATTTCAAATTCAAATTACACCACTCCATAAAAAAAACAAGCTCAACCTCTCCTTTGCTTTCTCTTTGGGACACACACTCAAGCTCGGTTAGTGTTCATTACATGTAGGGCAGCACTACAAATTAACCATGTGTCTGAATGAATCACTGAAGTGGGCATTTCTAAATCTGATTATTTCTAGATCTGATTATGTTCAAAGTAAAGTCTGAGATTCTGTCAAGTCAAATCAAGTCAAGCCACCTTTATTCATATAGTGCTTCATACAAGTCTGAACAAGTTAAGAGCTTGAATGCCACTAAAAACTCTGACGTTCATCATAGCTGTTGGGGTCTGACTAGCGCACTGTAGTACAGACATTTATAATAATTACAATAATATAATAATTTATTATAATAACAAACAATTCCAATTTCAAATAAATGCTGTTCTTTCAAATATCTCAAGGGTTCCAGAAAATATTAAGCAGCACAACTGTTTTCAACATTGATAATAAATGTTTGTTGAGCACCAAATCAGCACACAAGAATGATTTCTGACACTGAAGACTGGGTCAACACATAAATAAATCTAAACATTGTCACCACAGAAATACATCTAAACAGTTCTTTTTAAAGGGTAACATTTTTAACAATATTTTTACTTTATTTTTGATCAAATAAATGCAGCCTTGTTAAGCTTAAGAGATTTCTTAAAAAAAAAATACTTGTAAATATTTTACCAGCCTCAAATTTTGAACAGTTACTGCAGTTTAACTTTACCATGTTCTGCTAAGCTAACAGCAAAATGCTCAAACGAGCAATACATAGTACATGCTAATATTGGGTAAAATAAAAACACTTAATAATTTTAATAAGATTGAACTATTTTTCAGTACTGAAGGAAAAATTTTACTCGATGCAAGTGCTCCTAGCTACACAAACTTAATTTCCTGTGTTGTTGAAACGTGTCCGAATGCCATCCTTCTATGGTTTGTATTCCGATTTTGATCATAGGGAATCAGTAGTTTGAAATAAACAGTTCGGCACTTAGTCAAAAAGTGACTGATGTAACCCAGTTCCCTGTCTCTCCAGCACACACTGCTGCTGGCGCGGTCGTAAGCCTGGATCAGATAGTGTTATTCAGATTGAACAGCTCACTGATTAACCTCAGGGACAAATCCGAGCTGTTTTGCAAAGCAAACCATAACATACGGACATACAAATGTCTGAATGAGTATGTATTGTTTAAAGGCATTTCAGCTAAGGAAGAAACAGATAACACACAGGTTCTGTAGTTCTGTTAAGCTTCTCCTGGTAATGAGATTGCAGATGCTCTAGAAATTAAATTGTATACATATACCAAGCAGCTCTACTATAGGTGTTCCTAACCTGTGAAAACAAAAACCAGCACACATTGTTTTTTTTGAGTAAAATTTCTGAAAAATCTACTTAATTTTTTTTTATTTTTTTGTTATGAAGTATAAAACTGTACAAAATTTATGAATTATCCATTCAGCAAGGATTAGAGGTTCAACGGATCACAAAACTCATGTTTCAGATCATATTACGTTTTTTGAGTCACAGATCGGATCATTCAAGGTTGCTGCAGGATTTTTAAGCTCAAATTTAAGACTTTTTAAGACCTTTTTTAAGGCCTGCACAAATAAAATTAATACCATATGAGCAGGGTAGGGCATGGTCTATGGTAAACTATTAAACTGTAAAATGACCATAAAAAGCATGATTTACAGTTCAAAAACAAATATACAAAAAAACAAAAAAACAAAAAAAATTATAAAACACAACTCCACCTATCAAAATCATTATATCTATAAATTAAAAAAATAAACAAAAAAGTATAAATAAATTTATATAAAATAAAATAACATACAAACACATTTTACGTTTTTTTGAGACAGCGCCAACTAGCCAATTCGTTTAGATTTTATATGTTTGCAGGGTAAAAAACATGGGTTATTTTCACATTGGTCAAACACATTTTACGTTTTTTTGAGACAGCACCAACTATCCAACCATATTATTTTTTGAGACAGCGCCAACTAGCCAATTCTATTCCAACAGAGGAGACCTGATTCAAACATCAAACAAACTGATGCAAAGACTAGATCTATGGAAACTATTCATTTTTTATCTTTCCATCTTATTTTTGATGTAAGAGTTAACTTCAGTGTTCAAGGGGGTGTCAGCAATCTCCATTTAGCCTATTTAGCTGTGCAAAACAGTTCATTGTGCTGCTATATGTTGTAAATTAGTATTTGTATTCAAATTATTTTACATTTATTAAAGTAATAATAATCACACAAATTTGTACTACAATTGTTTTACCTTTTACTGCACTTTAAGTGGGTCACACATCAGACAAGTCTTTCTTTCCATGGAAACTGAATTTAAAACCAGAATTGGACTGAAGGAAACTGAATCACACAGACACAAGTCTTACTTATATAATAATATGATATATTAAATATCCAGATATATATATATAGAATATATTGAAATAAATTAGGTTAAATATTTCAAGAGGGTTACCAATGGGTTTGTTTAGGGTTAGGAGTTGGTTAGGACAATAATGAAGTGTATAAAATTAAACAAATACATAATTCCTTAAAAATAATAATATACAGAATTGAATAGCAAGTACTAAAAAATAGTATGAACCGCTTATACATACATACATACAGTACTTATAAAAAAATTAAAATCTATAGGGTCCTAGAAATGCAGTCTTGAAACTACAGCCTCCGATATTGCAGGAATACCCGAGTCACAACAACAGCCTTATTAAAAATGCAAATTCAGTCTCTCCCAGCAGGAAGCGTTTTTGAACCATTTCCCCGGTAACAGCAGAACACAAAGCAGTGCAGCACCGGAATTTGAAACGTGCAGCACTCATATTTATTTAATAAAATCATAGACTTTTGAAGTTTAATCATCACATTAAGCTGTATCGTAATTCTGGTCTGTTCCCAAATTTATGACCTCTTGAAATCATAATTAAGACTTCCTTGTACAATTTAAAACTTTTTATGACCTTAAATTTGATACAATTAAATTTAAGACATTATAAGACTTTTTAAGGACCTGCGGGAACCCTGTAATTTTTCGGATCAGTGAGAAAAATTATTTTAATGTAACTTTCTATTTATTACCTATAGCTTAGCAATTCTTCGATACCACAGCAATAACAGAAAACAGTGCACGAGTACTGAATCGAGTTGTCTTTCACTGACTTCTTCTCTCGAATGAATTAAAAAAAATCAATCGAGTAAATAAATGTACAAATTATAAACTTTCACTCGGTTATGGTTAAATTTTGCAATTAATCCGCAGATCACGTGTGTCAAACCGTGGTGCCTGGTCTGTACGGATCAACTACACTCCGTTCAACCCCTAGCAAGGACGCATTAAATTGATCAAAAGTGACATTTACAATGCAACAAAATAATTCTATTTCAAATAAATTAACTTTCTATTCATCAAAGAACCCTGAAAAATGTATCAGGGTTTCCACAGAAATATTTAAATTTCATATTTTAATGTTTTCATCATTGATAATAATAATAATAAATTTTTTCTTGAGCACAAAATCAGCACATTAGAATGATTTCTGAAGGATCATGTGACACCAAAGAAAATTTATTTCAACGTGGAAGTTCATATGCAGCATCTGCTCACCTGCATCATACTGGAAATGCCATCTGCAGACACAGAAGCAGGTGGGCCTTTTTTTCGATCACTGCTGCGACTGCGTAGGGGTCCATGGGCTGGGGGCTGCATGGGGCTGGCAGATGCTGAACGAGGACACAGGTGAGACTCTGGTAAAGGACACAGTCAGTGGTGCACAGCCAGGGACAGCAGGGAAGGGACGTCACAAGCAGCCGAGTGGGTGAGCAAAGCAAAGGACAGAAAGAGGGAGATATAAAGAGGAAGGGAGAAGGGGAAAGGGATGATAACAGCACAAAACATTGGTGTGTTAGATCAGTCAAACGGGTTGATAGGGAACTGTTGCTGATAGCAATGATGGCCTCAGGTAGACTGGGTTTGATGGGTGGGTGTGAGACAGAAAGAGACAGACAGCATCCTGGATAGACGACACATACTGGTCATCAATACGCTGAAGCACACCTTCATTGGCACCAAGCAAGCACCTTAGCATGTAATTTTAGTCAGATTAACAATATCACTCATTAAAGAACATTCACTCTCTCATTCTCCCCTTATATCCACAACAGGGACATCAAACAGCATAAAATGTACTCCATGCCAACTCTGAAACTGCCTTTCCACTATCTCTGACATTTGCATACGAACACAAAAAAGTTCGAATATTTCAATGCATCTGAAGCTTAAATCGGATCTGAAAATTCTGCATAATAGGAACTCCACGCATCTTTCATACTACTTTCCACTGGAAATGAATGACTGCGGTCTGCCATTTGTTGAAGATAGTAAAAAGGCAGTTTTAGTGATTTGCCCATGTAGACATAATGCCAACAACAGGCTGGTTTCAGCATAAACAAAATTAGAAACAAACAAACAAAATCACATCCATCAGCACATCCTACAGTCTGTTCCCAAAGCAAAATCCCTATTCATTTCTCCATAAAGAAGCTTTAAGGATTAGCAATAGTAGGTTTCTGCAGAGTATTAGAGGAATTCATTTTTGCTTTTTTAAATTCTTTAATTGCTAAATTCCCAATGAACAACTACACAACTCTTGAATCATAAAAAAACAACCAAACAAACAACCCACACCAACCAAATAAAAACAAACCTATAATAAATATAACATATAAAAAAAAAAAAATCCCTATGAAAGAAACGAATGGGAAAAATACTTTTAAAACCAAAGACAATGAAAATTTGGTTGCCACTGTTTTGCTCTATAGAGACGGTAATCAATCAGGGGAAGCCCGGTATCTGTTGATGGAGGTGAAGTGAGGCGAGCAGTAAGAGCTGACATAAGAATTGGGTCTGCTATGACAGTGGGATTTCTGTGCTAATCTCAGCACACTATAATTAACCATGACTGTTATCATCATGGAATGCCTATAAATGTAATTGATCCATAAGCTGATGATTCATAATCATCTCTGTCTATTTTTAGATACCAATATGGCAGTTCAGATACTATCAGACTCAGTTATGCTGATAGCATCATGTCAACAACAAACCCTGTCAAACAAGTTACATATCCAGTATGCACTAAACCTTTACAGGTTGCTGGGAATCCTAAGTGAGTTTGTTAGGTTTGGAAACTGAAGATGATATGTTTAGGGTGACGCTGCTGGTCTGGAGGGGCCGTGAGCTGCTCTGTGTGGATCAGCTGGGGATTGAAGTAACAATAGCAGGGCACAGATTCACTCCACTCATTCCCTCTCACACACAGAACTGCTCGGCTAATCAGCTTACAAAAGATCCCTTAGCAATAGCCATGTAACACCTTGCAAATGTTGATGTGTGCATGTGTATTTTAAAGAATGACAGCAGGTTAAAGACTAGTGATGCACTGAAATTAAAATTTCAAAATGACTGTGCACGATGGTGAAAAATGATTTGGCCACATTTCTGCTAGTGACGATATACATGCTGCAATGCTGATGAATGGAGATGATATGCATAATGTTGTAATGTATACACAAATTACATTTTACACAGGTTTTTGTTGCTTTCCCTTAAAGGTAAATGAGAAAGACAAACTGATCTATGTACACATGTAAAGACGTCTTTGTCCATTCCATCACAGGATTTCTCCATGCGAGTCACACAGAGAAGATACACGTGCCTCATGAACTGTAAATGCTTGCTCATTTCTGATAATATCATCAGACGATGTCTACATTTTAATCCAATTAAACCTGGAACAATTCAAGTGCACTCTGCTTGGGTTAATGTTACAGTTTCTTTTAAAATTTCCAGGGTATTTTTGCTCTGGGCTAAAAAGAGTTATGAAAATTAATGGCATTCTGGTGAAAAAGTTCAAAGACAAAATTTCTGTGCATCCCTAGAAAAGACTGCTAAGCTTGAAAATCAAACATTGCTAAATTTGTTTCAATGCATGTAGATTGTGTGATTCTAGCCACTTTAAAGGACTCCAGCATGCCCAATACAACACGCCAACCAAGCACCCCTGCAGAGCGCCTTTTATTTACACACAAGTGGAAGGTTCTGGTACGAGCTCGGCCTCCCTATCTCTCTAGTGTTACCTTGGGTGTCGCCTCCTTCGGCGGACAGGGCCGCGGCACTCTTGCTTCTAGCTAGCGAGGCCTGGGTGGGTGTGAGCAGCCGACTGAGGACACTGCTATCCACGGGGGCAGCCAACATGCGGCGAGCTATAGACACTGTGTGCCCAAACAGACACGAAAAACAGCAAAAAAAAAAAAAAAAGGGGAAAAGAAAGGAGATAGGTTGAGGAATAAACACAAGAGGAAGGAGAGGGGAATGACACCAATGTGATTTAAAATGCAAGAATCAACACAAAAAACAAATAGAAAAGTACTTTAAATGTAAACAGTGGATGTCAATTGAGACTCTCAATGCTGGTGAGACAAAAATAATATTAGTGAGATAAGAGGGAGGTGATTGGGAACAGGACCAGGGCTGTGGAAGCGAAGGTGAAAACAAAAGGGACACATAATGCCAGGACTAAAAGGGTAACTGGAAGAGCTTTTTGACATCCATCAGACAAGAGTCAAGAATTTTTAATTTGAGGTATAGATCGAATTTATGTCTCTACTGCAGTTTTGCAGAATGTAGTTGGGAAAACAAAACAAAAAATGGGGGGAACTGAATTAATTTGATACAGATTGTACACTGCAAAACTGTAGCAGGACATGATAACGGGGGCAAAAAGCTCTTGTAGGCACGAGATCTATGTTTGTAATCAGAGTTACAAATCCACAGTGGGGGAAACAGAAAAATGAAGGAGTAAAAACGTAATGTCTCTTGAATGATCCTTTTATTTTCTTTCCCCATTGACACTGTATTGATACAGTCCAAGTTGTGAAGAGGGGGTGAGGCTGTTAAGCTTTTGATGATGTTGTTAAGGGAGTTCAATAATAAGGAAGGGCTCTCAGCATAGATAATGGTGGTGTCAATTTGAACAAGTGTGTACTGTGATGGAGAAACTGTCTATTACAACAATTCAGGAGGTCATTTAATTTTCAAGAGTGAGCATATAAACCAATAGTCTAAAGATGTCCTGCAAACAAGTTTCTAGAAATAAATACAGCGTTCCTGTTAATCTACTCAGCATTCTGTGTATTTAAGCCTGGAATGACAACAGACACACACGCACACTGAAAACAGCCATAGCACCAGGGGCCAAACTCCTTGGTTAATGTCATTTGGGAAGAAAAACATTAATGTTCACACAAACAAAAACACATTGTATTTGCATACACAAAGAGCTCATTCCTGGTGAGTAGGTCAGTTGAGGTCCTTGAGAGAACGAAGAAGCAACAAGGAGAGGTTAAGACGAATTGGAAGCTCAAGGCAGCAGCAAACACCAACCGACATGTGAACAAAATAGCATAGATTTTAGCAGATTGTTAGGTTTCTGAATGCACAACAATCTGATGCACGAGTGAAAAGGCTTGGAAAGCAAAGAATGCAGGGAGAGAGACGCTGCACGTTTATAACCACAAACCCCCCCCCCACATCATGTTCTGCTGGCTGCGGATTAAACAAAAGCAGAGCGGACCATAGACGTGAACGCAGTTTGTGCTTATTTATTAGTAAACGGCGAACAGGCATGGCGAAATGTCCCAGTTGGGATTTAAGCACCTGATTCATCTGCTGTGGATTTCTCTGGTTTGGTGACGGGCTGCGTTTTAGCCCCTACCCGAGAGAGGGAGGAGCTGCGCTTCTTCAGGATTGGGCCTACAGACAAAGTGGACAGGGCAATGTTAAAATCATTCAGGAAGCAAGGCCTTTTCTGTGTCTAAGCTTATGTGTGCCACTTGCAGTGAATGAGGAAATGGATATTTTGATGAGAACAATGCAGCTAGACTCTGCTTTATAATTGTGGTTGTATTTATATAAGTTTTCAGTTTAATTATAGTATGGAGAATTGCATTTGTTGCATGCTTGCGAATGCCTGTGTAAGCTCCCTGTATATGTTTAAATGCTTATTTACAATGAAACTAGATTTTGAGAATGACATGGAGTAAACTGCTAAAGTAGGCAAATAAAGGCTCACACCCTTTATTTAATAAAAATATTTTATGAGACCTTGTGGTTGTTCATCATTGTTCTCTATCTCTGTGTTAAAGGGGTCATGAACTGAGAAATCAAAATTCCCTTGATCTTTTGACATATAAGAGGTCATTGTACTATGAAACCATCCTGCAAGTTTCAGAGCTCCAATCTTTCTCGTTAGTCTAAAAACAGCTTATATTGAAGCCAGTCTGCCAAAACGACAGGTTGTGGAATGGGCCACTTTATGAATATATAGTGTGGCTAAACCCCGCCTCCGCAGAAGGTAAACATTATGTTTTTTTAATGTAAAAATCTTGATAACATTATAAGTGGACCTCAGAGAACAGTTCAAAATAATAAAAAAGGCAGTTCATGACCCCTTTAAGTGTGCAGAAACAATGTTAAAGGGATAGTTAATTAAAAAATAAAAATTCTGTCATCATTTTACTCACTGCTCAAAACATATATGACTTCTCTGGAACACAAAAGAAGAAATTAAGATAAATTACTGATACTTTCATGGAGCTTTTGTTTGAAAATTCCAGTTGACATTCAGGCCCCGTTTACACTAGTGCGTTTTCATTTTAAAATAGCATTTAAGAATGAAAATGATCCTCGTGTACACTGGCGTTTCCCCTGCGTTTCAGAAACGATCTCCATCTACACTACACAACCTAAAACGCATGTCACATGGCCATTCATGCAGGTACAGCCATAGATATGAATAGGTAGATTCCCTATTATTTAGATTGCGGACGTGTCTACGTGCTTGGAGCGACTGAATGGGGAATCTACCTATACATCTATGGGTACAACAATGCGCATGATGTTATTGTTTACACGGTCATCAAGGATACGCAGAGCGAGTGTGGGCAGCCATACCATCGGTTTCAAAAGTCTCCGTTTTGGTCCGTTTACACTGAAACGCAACCCCGGAGTTTTCAAACTAAAACAGGGTCTGCAGCGTTTTCAAAAGTCTCTGTTTTCCAAAAACGATGGAGTAGTGAAAATGAAAATGATAACCCAAACTGTAGCAAAACATATACTCTTAAAAACTAATTTGGATTTTTGTAAACGGGGCCTCATTGTAAATGAATGGGAAAAAACAGTTAGTGCATTCTTCAAAATATCTCCTTTTGTGTTTCAAGGTAGAAAATCATTCAGGGTGGACAAGACAAGTGTGTGTAAATGAAGACAGCATTAAAATGTTTTAACAAATCCTTCAAAAGAAGGGTAATACTGGCAGTTTGGCACCTGTCTTTTCCACCTGAGGCTGCTTATGCACTTCTTTAGAGGCCTGAGGAACATTGCTAGGCAACCGGTTCAAAGACGAACTTCTCTTCTTTGCACCTGAGAGACAAAAGAGAGCTCAACTCCTGAATTGAAAACATAGGTTTCTTTCATTAGGGAATGAAGACAGACTTCAAAGATAAAACCATCAACACAAAAGTGATCTAAAACCTTCAACATTTTTGTGGCACCACACTAAAATGTGCCTGCAGAGAAGGAAATGAAAAGGAGACTCCTACACAAACTGTGTCTAGTGTGAAACGGTCTTGAATCATAGCTGGCTGCTCCTGTTAGAGGAAAAGGAAACTATGGAGAGAAACAGCATGTCTGCAAAAATCATAAGCTGCCAAGATGGCAAAAACACTTTCGACCCATTCAAATAAACACAATGGTGAATTTGCACTTAAATAACATTGTAAAACGAAGCTCATCAAGCAAACCACAGGGAGAGGCACCTGTTTGAGACATGACTTGTGATTGATTTCTGTTTGATCACATGACCAGCATTAAAAAGCATGTACTCATGCTCATGTATCAAAAGAACTCATGCTGTATGACGTACATCCTGGATAAGAAAAGGGCAGGAGAGGGCAGGTAGGACACTTACGTTTATCAGGAGAATTAAGGAGGGTGGCTGAGGATGAGGAGAGACGTTTGCTGATGACTGAGTCAGTCTGTTTCAGGTTTGTAGTAGAGGAAGAGCGCTTGTCTACAGGGGAGGGTAAATATCCACACAGAGACAGACAGGGGAGTGGAATTAGTTACAGGGGTTTGCACGTGCTAAGCTATTGTTAATTACACTAATACAAGCTGGCATATGTACATTTTAAAGACAAGGTAACAGCTGCACATAATAAAAAAATTAAAGCATACTTAATAGCTAGACCTGAAATCATGACTGCCTAATATGTCTGTTACATTCAAATATTTTGAAAATAAATGGAATATTATGAATACATAAATAAATATACACTTTTAAATATACTAAACACACACACACACACACATTATAATTTGTATTAAGTAGTTAATATTTATAAAAGGATAAATAATCAATATTGTGCAAAAGTTCCAACTAAAGCAAAAAAACTCAAAAAAAAAAAGCAAAAAACAAAAATTAAACAAAAAAATAAAAAATAAAATAAATATAAAAAAAAAGTGGGGGAAAAAATCAGATTAAACTCAGAGTGACACATCCCCAGTAAGTGCTTCAGAGAACATGCTCTTTGTTACAATCCCTGGCAAGTGAAGAAAATATATTATTATAAACAACTTAGTGAGTGAATAAGAAACAGTACAGCCAGTACAGCCCCAGTCAGATTAGTGCACATATGAGCGAAGAGGACGAGTGGGTAGTTTGGGTCAAGTCACGCCATGGGCAGGCAAACTATAAACCACCTTGTGACGTCTGATTCCTTGGTTGCTTGGTGGCTGGAGAAGCAGGGGAGATTACTATAGCAATCGGGGAGGAGGCAGGGCCACTGTCAATCTGTCCTGTGGGAGGGGCAGGGACAGACAGGTCGCTATTGGAAACTCTTTCCCCAAGGAGAATTTGAGAGGTGGAAAAACACAGCTGACAACATTAGAATTCCATCCCTAAGTGGTGTTGAATACAACCACCAACAAACATGACTTGTTAAAGGTGAAGTGTGTCATTTTTGGTGTGTTTGGGAAATAGTTTCTGCTATCCCAGTTAAAAACACTGTGGCTCAATAAAAAAAAAAAAACAGCAACCATAGGATTAACTGGGGAGGGACTACCTGTTTTGCTGACCAATGGCATATGTGGGTTTCAGGAAACTGTGTGATAACAATCATATATCTAGAGTCTAGAGTCATCATAGTAAAGCGGTGCACAAACAACACACTCCAACTACAAGACACCATCCCCCTGCACTGAGGCTAATCAACGACTTGCTAACGACCTGAATGAGTTTTATTGTAGATTTGAAACTCCCCACATCCATTCTGATCATCTCTCTACACAACCGTTAACACCTCCTGCAATCCCCCTCTCCACACCTCCTGCTCTTCAAATTAGTGAAAACGATGTGCGCCAGGTCTTCAGGAAGAACAAAAGAAGAAAAGCACCAGGCCCAGATGGTGTTACACCAGCCTGTCTGAGAACCTGTACTGACCAATTGGCCCCCATCTTTTCACAGATCTTCAACAGATCTCTGGAGTTGTGTGAAGTGCCGTCCTGCTTCAAACGCTCCACCATCATCCCCGTTCCAAAGAAACCCAAGATAACAGGACTTAACGACTACAGACCTGTGGCTCTAACGTCTGTCGTCATCAAGTAATTTGAAAAACTGGTTCTGGCTTATCTGAAGGACATCACTGGACCCTTACTGGACCCCCTGCAGTTTGCTTACCGAGCAAACAGGTCCGTGGATGATGCAATCAACATGGGATTGCACTTCATCCTGCAACATCTGGATAAAACAGGGACTTATGTGAGGATCCTGTTTGTGGACTTTAGTTCGGCTTTCAACACCATCATCCCAACAGTCCTCCAGACCAAACTGACCCAGCTCTCTGTTCCTAGCTCTATCTGTCAGTGGATCACCAGCTTTCTGACAGATAGGCAACAGCTAGTGAGACTGGGAAAATTCATGTCAAACAGCTGCTCCACCAACACTGGTGCCCCTCAGGGATGTGTTCTCTCCCCCACTGCTCTTCTCCCTCTACACCAACGACTGCACCTCCAAAGACCCCTCTGTCAAGCTCCTGAAGTTTGCAGACGACACTACAGTCATCGGCCTCATTTCAGGACGGTGACGAGTCTGCTTACAGACAAGAGGTTGAGCAGCTGGCTGTCTGGTGCAGTCTTAACAACCTGGAGCTGAACACTCTCAAAACAGTGGAGATGATTGTGGACTTCAGGAGAAACGCCCCTGCACTCCCCCCACTCACCATCATGAACAGCACTGCGGCTGCAGTGGAGTCATTCAGATTCCTGGGAACCACCATCTCTCAGGACCTGAAGTGGGACAATCACATTGACTCCATTGTTAAAAAGGCCCAACAAAGGTTGTACTTCCTTCGCCAGCTGAGGAAGTTTAACCTGCCACAGGAGCTGCTGAAACAGTTCTACTCAGCCGTCATTGAGTCTGTCCTGTGCACTTCAATAACTGTCTGGTTTTGGTTCAGCTACAAAATCAGACATCAGAAGACTACAGAGAACGGTTCGGACTGCTGAAAGAATTATTGGTGCTCCCCGGCCCACCCTTCAAGAACTGTATACATCCAGAGTGAGGAAAAGGGCTCAGAAAATCACTCTGGATCCCTCACACCCAAGTTACCCCCTTTTTGAACTTTTGCCATCCGGCCGGCGATTCAGAGCCGCAAATACCAGGACAGTCAGGCACAAGAACAGTTTCTTCCCCCAGGCAATCTACCTCATGAAACAGTTAAAATGTTCACCACTTATGAAAAAATGTGCAATATTCTTATATTTTATTTGTTACCCCTCCATCCAAGTACATCTCTGCATCTCACTCTATTCTAATCCATTGTCATCTATAGCACAACTGTTCATACAATTTATTTATTTGCAATTTGTTTTTTGTTTTTTGTTGTTGTTGTCTCTGTGTACTGGAAGCTTATGTCACTAAAACAAATTCCCTGTATGCGTAAGCATACTTGGCAATAAAGCTCTTTCTGATTCTGATTCTGATTCTGATTCACCTTTAACAACAAATCGCCGCAATCAGGATTGTCAAAAGAAGATGATTATTCATAGAGTCATAACACACTTGGGCGGACGACGGGACAATCAGTGAAAGAAGGCTGTTCAAGTTTTATAAGGAAAAGCTGTTGAATATATTATCAAGTGCTTCTGATGTTTTGGCATTTAGAAAAAGCACTCATACCATTTTTGTTGTCAGAGTCTGAAAGTCCACCCCAGGACCATCTCTTCTGTCTCTGCTCTACTCGCTGGCTGCGCTCCAGGGTACGTCTCATCACGGCCTCATAGTGCACCTACACACACACACACTTTGTTAGACAAATAAAGCCATGATACATCCTCTGAGCTGTGCAGCAGAAAAGGTGTGGGTGTCAATACTAAAACAATGTCCCTGATTCTAAGCTCTTTTGCATGTCAGGTACTGATAAACATGACTCCTGCTGCATGACTGTAAAACAAAATCACCTGTCTCATTTCATCCATTTTCTCATAAAAGGGTGTTCATGATGTTATGGATAAAAGAGTGTTACTGAATAACCCCAATAAGAAGCAGGGCGATATGAATCTTATTTCACTGTAGGAGAAATTTCATTTCATAATAACGTTATGTACCTTGATATAGCTATTTTTATTTTATTTTTATTATTAAAATTAAGAAGAAAAAAATGAAATTACGAGCACAGAACAAATAAATATGAAATAAACATTTAATTTATTCAGCTACACTTGGCTAGGTTTATTTAACATGTAGTAAGAAATATTACAGAAATTGAATAAAGTGTATAAATAAAACACTGCATAGTCTTTATTGTATTAATCAAACATGATTAACATTAATAATGACAGACAGCAGCAGGTAAATAAGACTGCTGTCCCTTTAAGGCCGACTGCAAGGATCCAATATACTGAAACACATCCGGTTTTCACATTTATTTAACATATAACCAACTGTGTTCACTTGAATACTCCACATGACGGGCATTTTTACGTTACTGTGTGTGTATTTGACCATTCAAGCACAATAAAACACGAAAGAGATGTTTTTGCGATCTCATGCTGTCGAGAGAGGGGCTTTCAGTGCGCACACTTCGGCAGTGTGTCAGTCAGCGCGAGCACCGCATTGAGTTCTTTTACAATGCTTATTGCACTTAATAACTCAACCAAGTGCATCCCACTTTTTATTTTCCCATTCATGCATGTTTCCTTATCACTCAAAAGGTGTAGAACGTTTAAACAGTACTCTGTTACGCAGATATATTTGCATAGAATACACAATATAGCAAAATCTCTAACGATAGACACGGTAACAATATATACTGCCATACCCGCCCATCCCTAAGCCTATCTCTAATAGTCAGTGAAGAGACCAGTGAGGCCGGTTGACTGTAGGGACATGCAAAAACACACATTTCCCAAAATAGACTGGTTGGTGGGTTGTCTAAACAACTAGCTAAGCTTAAGGGAGTCCAGTATAATTAGACTGGTTTATGTTCAGACTTGACATTATGCATAGCTATAAAATATTATATTCTGTGTGTAAAGGATTATATAGCCTTTCGGAAAGGGCATTTAAATATTTAAAAGGAAATTTAATATTGCAGCAGGAGGTTAACCTTTTGAATGGTAGCTTGCTTCTGTTTGTGTATTGTTTTACCAAGGGTAAGGTCTAAGACCCTATAAACAAAACAGCTTACCTTTTCTTCCTCTAATTTCTGTTTCCTTTTCTCCTCCACTGCAGCTCTTCTCTGTTCCTCCTTCCTGCGCTGTTCTTCCAGCTTCTTCTGTCTCTCCTCCATCTGTCTCTCCACCTGCAGCCGGGTCTTACGCTCTCGCTCCAGGAGCTGAGTCTCACGGGACGCTGAATGGGCCAAACAGGGTGTGTTAGCAGGTGTGTTTGTACGATTTGTTACAATGTAAGAGAATTAATTATGTCTAACTCTGTGCAGGGGTTGGCAAACTTCTTGGCACGAAGGGCCTTTTTCATTTTTTATCACTTTGTGTCACATTGCTACACAAAATAAATGCAGTGTATACTATGATTTTCAATGGATGCTGACCTCTTGTTTCCTAGCATCCACCTCAGCATTAATAAATAAATTATGCAAATGACCACCTCACTGTTTTGTAAACATAGTGTTATTGTTCTCTTTGACTTATGTGTTATTTCTCTTCCTCTTATCACCTGTGTACCAATTATTATCCTTCTGCAAGACAATGGTCACATGCAGATCTAAAGTTGCCAACACCTGTTGTGTGAAATTTTTTGCTTTGTCACCATGTTGTTTTTCTTGCTCTTCTCTCCTTTCTTTGGCCACTCTGAGTTTGTCGTCTATCCTCAAGGCTGCCCCATCAATGACTGAGAACACAGAACACAACGTCAGTCTATCAGTTGAAATCTGAACACTTCCTGGGCTATGAAAAGGCACTCGGCAGATTGCACTAGTATCTGTTGCGCAGATAATCCTTTCACATGGACCTACATCAGGCTCAGGTTACAGATTCAGCTATGAGCTCACCACACCTGATACAGTATTGACACTGAGTTATGGGCGTGTATCAGGACATGCTACAGGAAGTGCTGCAATGGTCATGTGACAGAATGTTACTCAATTAACCAAAGCAAGACTGCAGGGAAAATGAAACAAAACAAAAAAGCTAAAAGAAAAAATGACTGTTTTACTGCAAACCTGTTTTTTTTTTTTTTTAATGAAAACATTTTACCTTTTGAATCGGTGAAAGAGCCACCCTCACAAATAAAAAAACTCTCATTTATAATAATTAATTTTGTTTCAGTGTAAAAATCTGAACTACTTGCACAACTGGGCCTTCAGAAAAAAAAAAAATCCTTGTGAATCCCTGCAGTGACTGACAGACTGAGATCATCATTTGTTACCTGGCCTGGTTTGGCTCTTCACTGTGCTGGCTGGAGCTGCTGGTGTTGGGCTGTTCCCTGCCTGGTTACGCCGTTCCTCTGCCTGCGCCTGCGCAGCTGCAGCTGGAAATGCAATGAGACAAAATGCACATAAAAATGGGTATCACTACTGCTTAAACAGGAAAAAAGAGAAAAGAGTCAACAAGAAAAATGTAGGTAATTAAGAATTCATTTTAAAGAGACTTGCCATAGGAATGTTTGATCTTGTGAAACAGATTTAAAATTCTAGCATAAATAACTACTCTGTTTCTGACTGGCTCATCTGGACGGCATGTTACTTTGCGAGTTATGTACATATTGTTGGAGTCAACATAAGAGAAAATAATTTTGATCTACTCCCATCTCTGTTCAAAACAATCAAGATTTCAAATGCTCTTCGGCAGTCTTGTGGCAGGCAGGAGAGGAGGAAGGAAGGATATATAAAAAAAATGTGACCAACAAGTCTGTGTGCCTTTGTAACAGTTCTCTCCCTCAACACAAAGTGTCAGAGAGAGAAAAAGAGAGGGTGTTTGTTATGCTGGCGATGAAGGAGCATGTGATGTCTGTATGGTGAAAATCAAGATGCTGCTGATAGACTGTCTGCTGAAGACCGGGCACCACTTGGCACATCTTACTGGCTGAGAAAAAGCCATCTCTCTAGTTCTAACTTCTGCTCAAGCCCACTGGTTTATGCTTATTAGGAAAGTGTTTTGATTTGTTTTTGATCATGTGGTCCACTGTGAGTCTGGGAGACTTTGAATAAGACATCTGACTTTCTGGAGGGATGCTTGTGCAGAGGCTGGCATGTGCTACAGTGTGAGCTAGGGCTGTGTTCGATACATCCGTATGACAATATTAGAGCCCGACCGATATATCGGCCGGCCGATATGAGCTAATTGCATTTAAATCGGCATCGGCGTTTATAACGGCCGATGAAACATGAGAAACAGAGTCTCATGCTTCACTCATGTTATGAGTGTTGCATAGTTTGCCCACCAGAGGGAGCTCTGCAGCTCCCCAGTTGACAACAGCGCCAGAAATCCACTACAGAAGAAAGCTATCAGCCAAACCACGGAGATGTACTCTTTTGACGGTGAGTCTGTCGTTCGTCATGTGAAATGATTGTAGATTTAGTTCATACACTGTATATAAAAACAGTGTGGTAGTTCTAGCTAACGGTCCTATCATTATCACTTCTAAATATTCTGTAACATCACTTACAGCCGCTAATGCATTGCTATATTAGATTAGCCACAAAGCTAATACCATGTTTATCAGTGGAAGAGAGCGCGCGAACGTTAATAAGAGGTCAAACTATAACGTTAGCGTTTAACTTATTCTAAATATATCTGCAGTGTTTCCCACATAATGACCGCGTAACTGTGGCAGGGGGGCGCGTATAGTCAATGACTAGAAGTTATGTACAGCGTGCCTCGAAAAAACAACAACAACTGTTACGTTATTCTAATGCTAACATAGCTTCCTTTTTAGCAGGCCCCTTAAATGCTTGCTATTAACTTGTTTGAAGGTGGTTCTTCTCAAAATTGACAGCGGTGTGTTCATGACACTAACGTTAACCATTCAACTTTCGAATTGATTCCGTAATCTTCCGGTAACAGTAGGCTAACTTTACGTTCGCCAGCGCATGACGATGTTTTGATTCAGACTGCACAAGGAGAAGAGGAGAAGATATACGGGTCCGTTGTGAATGTGTCTGTGAGAGCAAATATAGTGTAGTTACAGTAACTACAGTAGGTGCGCCAGAAATGATTAAACCAGAGGGGACATGTAAATAAATGTGAGCTGAACAAGCGCATTTTTTTTCTTCTTTTTTACAGATTGTTTCAAAGCAGCTTTACAGACATAACAGGAAAATGTTGTAATAATATAGTTAAATATAAGTAGGTAATAGGTAACACCTATTGCTTGACAAATAAAATATATATATATATATATATTTCTCTATATTTCTCATTTTTGCCTATGTAGGAGATCCCTGTTTATTATTATTATAACTCTAATGATGACATGAGTAATGATACATGGTGATATTATTAATACACATGCTTATTCTTTCTCTGTCTCTCTTTCTGCCCTACAGATGGCTGAAAAAGGTGAACGCTGTAGCAGACTGTTTTTTGATCATTAAAAAATATATACTTTTGATGTGCAATTGTTTAGTCATTGAGACTGTAATCTAAGGCTTTTTTTTTTTTTTTTAAACATAATCCCTTCTGGAAAATTGGTTTATACAGCCCACATACATAGAACAGGCAGATATTTTGCTATTGAATGTTGTGTAAGTGTAGTTTATAGGAAATGGGTCTAATATCCAGTTTATTTTCAAAATCAAAATATCGGCTTATAAATCGGCTCTTTTCAAGTTAATATCGGCATCGGCCCCCAAAAATCCATATCGGTCGGGCTCTAGACAATATATCATTCCATACTATTTGACGATACAGGTATCGATACAGATGTTTCTTTATCGATATCGCAGCACGTGTGAGCAGTGGACCGTTCTTAATTTGAATACACGCTAGTGCGGTGTTCGATACGATGATGTATCGTCACAGAGATTTGATGATATGAGTATCGATACAGCTGTCTCCGTATCGATATCGTGGCATGTGTGCAGCAGTGGACTGTGCTTAATTAGAATACAAGAACATCATTTAAAAGGGAGTAGGAAAGTGCGAGGTTTTTTAAAAAAAAAATAAATAGAGCAAAATATATAGGCTACAACAAGGTTTGTGTATGTATGAATTACCACTGTTTTGCTGCGTTTCTTTATTAACAATGAAGCTGTGGCTTTAATTCCTTAAGAAACAAACAATGATGTTACCAGGTAAAATGTTACAAACGGTATACTTGCAGTTTAGGAATCTCTACTTCGATATTCTATTCTCAGAACAGTGTTATTCATCAAGTGTTGATTTACGAGAGAGAGAGAGAGAGAGAGAGAGAGAGAGAGATATGCATGAATTAGGCTACCTCAGTTTTTGCCGTGTTTATCTATTAACAGTGAAGCTGTGGCTTTAATTGCTTCAGAAACAATGTCACCAACTCCTTGCTGAGAAAGATAATGTAGCTCTTCAGCAGTTAGACTATTTTAATGATAAAATTGTGGGGCAGCGCTGAGAGGATTCTGAGCTGCTGAATGTCTGTGCGATCTGTGTGAGTTACTGAATGTCTGTGCATGAGCTACAGTGAAGACAGCACATTAGTTTATAACACTTCAAAATTTTTATTTTTTAAATGTAGAGAGCATTTTAATGTGTGTAATAATAACGCACCAGCAATGTAAAGATAATTTTATTATTATATTAGAATGAGTACCAATATAAATTTATTAGAATGACTACACTACTATTTATGGGCTTAAAAACAAGATGCAAACGATCAGAATATCATACCTGGTGGGGAGTGCCCAATGTTAACATGAAACCTACACCATTACCTATATTTTTATACTGTGGTATAGTTACGGAGGCCCTTTATAATGCAGAGGTCAACTGCCTGCTCTGTCTATTATAAGCAATGGGCCTATAGTATGCATTGTTTAATAAACAGCTGTTTTACTAAATTCAGAAACAATCTGCAGAAACTGTGGCAACACTGATAAGGAATTAGAAAAATGGCTTTGAAGTTTCATTGCCTGAATTTCAACTGATTTTGAAAGTGTTTCTGATCACACTGTTTTCTTTGAATCTTAGCATAAGACAAACTTCTTTCTTAAAGGACAGGGAAGAGCCATCCTCTCGTATTATGAATATACCACACCATATATGCATATAAAAGAGAACAAAAACTGTGGCAGGTCAAGCTCTGCCTAATGAACACTGCAGACTGCAGAATTATGAATGTTCAGGAGACGGCTGGAGGAGGATGTTATGTCTGAGCCGTCAGACTGCAGGCTTCTAAATAAAGACTACCAATTCACATCTTGACAAGAGAGGTAAAACATAAGAACAGCATGAAATGAGTGAGAATACAAAAATGTGTTTCAACACTTTCATAAAAATGTAAGAGCGTGCCAGAGACTGTTTGAGTCCTCCTCTGCATGGAAATTGCATAGCAACTGCTGCTGAGTGACACTCATGGCGGTGCAATCATCAGATGCAGGACATAATCTGCATCTCTGCGACGTACTGCCACTACACAACAGTCAGAGTGCTTCAATCAATCAGCTACATTTACACAGGCAATGAAGGAAAATAACTCATATTTGAAGATCAACTGGTACTGAATTATATCGGGTCCAATAACTGATATGCAAAATCAATGTATGTTTTATTAATTTATTATCATTATGTTTATTAATAAAAATAATGGAACAAATATCATGAAATAACTGGCAGAGTAGTTCACTAGTTTTTTAATGTTTACATTAGCTCTAATATTTAAATGTGTTAACAATTTTATAATTAAAATCATCTTAATTATTGCTATCGTAATTGTTATTATATTAATATGATGTAATTGGCTAGTTGTTCAGACAGCACACCAAGCACCCAATTTTAAAAATGTGCAGTTTTGCACATCTCTTCATTAAAATAGCTTGAGCTGACAGATGCAAAATAGCAGCAAATAAAGGAGGCTGGGTAATTCCTGCTGAAGTGAAAGTACCATATACACCTGCACAAAATGCTTCATTAAAGCACATGCTAACTATTAAAGAAATTTGCTGTGAAATTAATTTAGTATTATTCTTTTTTCCCATCCTGTCTTTATGTCTCATCTGAAGCTCAGGATGACCTACGAGGAAGAGGGATGTGTCTGAAGAGCACTCAGGCAATAGACCATCAGACTCATTGTATATGCAAACACCATCTGAGTCATACTCTGAACCTCACACTGTGGGCTCTGCGACACGTGGCAAGCAAATGAACACAGGGCCTACAATAGATAAACACAATAGAGACATTGTCTAGACCTTGCACATACGTTCATGATCTAAAGACAATGAAGGCAAGCCCAAGGTGACCTCAAACTGTTCCTCAGTGCAACTTCATCAGTCTGCATATACTTTACCTTGAATTA
Source organism: Cyprinus carpio (assembly GCF_018340385.1). Classification (NCBI taxonomy): domain Eukaryota; kingdom Metazoa; phylum Chordata; class Actinopteri; order Cypriniformes; family Cyprinidae; genus Cyprinus; species Cyprinus carpio. Next base: position 23,031,363 of record NC_056585.1, on the reverse strand, counting down.
CCTTGTGCTTGAAGCAACACGGCATCACAGCCTGACGCCCTGTTGCTTCAAGTGCATCATTCTGCATTCCGGATGCGCACATTGTAAGCCCTTCGTGCTGCACTGTATTTGTTTTGTTCTATCGTATCTATTATATGTTGTTGCCTTATTAAAAAATATGCTATACATTTAAAAGAAATGTATTTTAATTGTATAGTATATACTTATATATAAATACATTCATGAATGTTTTTAATGAATGGATTTTATAATGATACAAATTAGTGTCGACCGATATTGGTTTTTTAACAGCCAATGCCGATATCTTGGAAAGCAAGGTGGACGATGGCCGATATAATTTTATTAAATGTCACTGAAAAAAATTATACTAATTTTTTTTTAAAGGTAAGTGGTTGCAAACAATTTATTTTAGCTAAATTTAATAATAAAAAAGTGCACATTAGTAAACTAAATTTGTTTATTTAAATGTAGCTAAAATAAATCAATTGCAACCACTTACCTTAAAAAAAATTGTAAATTCAATTAATCATTTTTATTCATTGTATTTAAGAAATTTGAAATAATCTGAAATGGGTAAAAAAAATTAACGTGTAAAATAAAAAATGCTTATACTTTAAGTGACAAAGTATTTTTCACAAATAAACACATATTTAATAAAAATATAAATAAAAAGGAAGTAAACACTGTAATCAACAGGGCACTCAGTATTCTGGGAAGTTTGTGTGCATTGGGAATCACATTTTTTTTCAAATAAAGCCAAGGTAACACTCATTTTACATACAGCACACAGGGAAAATGACATGAATATGACATTGGGCAAAAGCATGAAGCACAGCATAATTTGAAATCACGAGTTTAAAGTTTGTCGATCGCGCATGTCAGTGAAGCCGAACTCTCCTCCTGTCAGCATTCAATTCACACGGACCGACCGTCACACAGAGAACACGCGATCGTGCAGGACACACATCCACACTTCATAAGATCTCACAGCTGGATTCGACTAAGTTTGCAAGGTTTATGAAATTAGATGTTCATTAGTCATTCAAAGATTTGTTTAAATGATGTAAAAGCGTATTTGCTGAATGCTGACAGCAAACGAGAAAGTATTATAATGTTTGCCTTTCTATTACTAACAATATAAAAGCAATCGTTATAATACTTTTTTTGTATACATTTTAATTCCTTTGTTTAACCATTCTATCTGATTATTAGACAGACGTCTATCCATATTAGACAGAACTGTTAACAACGACAGTGAACAAGACGGAGAATGTGAGCACTGTGTGTTTACGCGCTGCCTTCTCAACGCCGTCAAAATAAAAGTCCTGCCATGAATGCATCGGCCAAACAGAAAAACTTATCGGCCGATGCCGATATTTGAAAAATGCCAAATATCGCCAAGTCCGATATATCGGTCGACCACTAATCCAAATAGCAATGTGTAACATTTTACCATATTTAGTATGGTTTGTAGGAATCACGACATCAGCTTGTCATCATGATGTCAGTCAGCCATCAGCGATGGACGATGACATCGTCTATCGGCCAAACCCTAGCTCTTATCAGCTTTGGACTCTCATTCTGATGGCACCCAATCACTGCAGATGTGATGCATTCCTTAATTTCTTCAAATTTGTTCTGAAGTCCCCGGTATACTTCAAATGGGGGCAAAAAGAAGTTCGAAAGGGCAAAGTGACGGTATACTGTTTCCGAACATTCCGACACCCCTGCACTGCTGGAGGTGGGGTGTAGATTAATGTAAACATAACTTGGGTCGCTCACGCGTATCCCCTAAACACAACAACAATGAAATGATGAAGTGTAGGCAATCTAGGTGTGAGATGGGCACCAATGGTCAGAATATTATAGACAAAAAAATAATGACTAGCAGCAGTTCAGAGTCAAGTATCATGTTTGCAATACAAAAGAACCATAATCAGTCCTTTATGGTAAGTGTGAATGTCTCATAGTCTGTAAAACTTTAGCATGATGTGGAAAAAAATATTGGAGTCAGTTTGTTACTTTATTTGATAAGTGTTCATTTATTTTATTAAACTGGATAAATTGTTACACCTTTTTATATTTTATGTGGCATCATGATTTACTTTTGATAAAGACAAAGGTTTATTATTGTATGTTCGTTTGGCATTTCATTTATTGTATACCCTTTAAATTTGCTTATTGAAAGAACAAGAGCAGCAGTATGGTGTAACATTTATTTGAAACACATGTATTTGGTACTTGCTACCTTACATCTTAACTCTTTCCTTTCTTTCTTTTCATGGCTTTAGAAATCTTGTCTCGGATGTTTCTCTATGTCGCTTTTTGCATAACTCCGGGTCGTCAACACCAAGCTTCGTTGCAATTTCTTTCTAGGAATTAAATGCTTTCTCTGAATCTTTAAAGTCTCTCCGTGAGGGATCGTACAGGTGCGGATATATCTGTGCCAGTTCAGCTATTCTACACTCCAGTGCATTCATGTTGCTAGCGAGCTGCAACCTCCCGCTCTCTCTCGTGAAGCCAACAAGGATGTGACTAAACTGCAATTCATCGACTGGCCGCTTGAGGCTGGCTGCAAAAGGGAGTCAGTCCCATAGACTCTCCATGTTAAAATGCCCAACTTTACAGCAGAAAAAAAAACATATTTACAGCCTGGTTCTTGCCTGACCTCCGTTGAATGAGAAACGAACCGAAAAAAAAAAAAAAAAAAAAAAAAAAAAAAAAAAAAAAAAAAAAAAAAAAAAAAAAAAAAAAAAATCGCACGTCAAAGAAGGTGGAGTTTCAGAACACACCCACTGATTGCGTAACCGCCACAGACCAATGGAAACTCAAAGGTGTTTAGAATCCAAAACGAACTCCCCAGAAAGTTCACCTTGGTCAGCTGTTTCGAACTGCTGAAACAAACTTCAAAACGAACTTTGTTTCGGCCTGATTTTGTTCGAAATTACATCATATCAGTTCGTTCGAAGTATATCATATATTCCTTAAGGAAGAAAAACATTTTGGATAGCCTGAGAATGCATAAATTTTCTGAAAATTTGTGGGTGAACCATTTCTTTAATCGATACCAGAAGGAAACAACACATTGTGTGTCACAATGCTTTAATGCAATTAAGATACTCCAGATTAGGACTGTTCGATTATTAAAAAAAACAAAACATATTCCACGATTATTTTGGTCAATATTATAATCACGATTATTTAACACGATTCTGAGGGGGCCATATGACCAAAACTTTATATGAGTGATTTATTTAAAGATCGTGATACTTACCAAATATATATTTCCTGTAAATAAGGTTGCTATGACATCTACATTGTAGAGACCAGTGGAATTTCAAACAAACAAAAAGTCCTCAAAATTATTGAAAATAATTAAACTGTCCATAACAAAAAAGCAAAGGACAAATACACTGTGTGCAGAATTATTAGGCAAATGAGTATTTTGACCACATCATCCTCTTTATGCATGTTGTCTTACTCCAAGCTGTATAGGCTCGAAAGCCTACTACCAATTAAGCATATTAGGTGATGTGCATCTCAGTAATGAGAACCTGGGGTGTGGTTTAATGACATTAACACCCTATATCAGGTGTGCATAATTATTAGGCAACTTCCTTTCCTTTGGCAAAATGGGTCAAAAGAAGGACTTGACAGGCTCCGAAAAAGTCAAAAATAGGGAGATATCTTGCAGAGGGATGCAGCACTCTTAAACATTGCCAAGCTCTTCTGAAAGCGTGATCATCGAACAAATCAAGCGTGTTCATTCAAAATAGCCAACAGGGTCGCAAGAAGCGTGTGGAAAAACCAACAGGCGCAAAATAACTGCCCCCGTGAACTGCAAAAAAGTCAAGCGTACAGCTGCCAAGATGCCACTTGCCACCAGTTTTTTTGCCATATTTTCAGAGCTGGCAACATCACTGGAGTGCCCAAAAGCACAAGGTGTGCAATACTCAGAGACATGGCCAAGGTAAAGAAAGGCTGAAAAAACGACCACCACTGAACAAGACACACATGCTGAAAAAAAAAAAGACTGGGCAAAGAAATATCTCAAGACTGATTTTTTCTAAGGTTTTATGGACTGATGAAATGAGAGTGAGTCTTGAAGATGGATGGGCCCGTGGCTGGATCGGTAAAGGGCAGAGAGCTCCAGTCCGACTCAGACGCCAGCAAGGTGGAGGTGGAGTACTGGTTTGGGCTGCTATCATCAAAGATGAGCTTGTGGGGGCCTTTTCGGGTTGAGGATGGAGTCAAGCTCAACTCCCCAGTCCTACTGCCAGTTTCTGGAAGACACCCTTCTTCAAGCAGTGGTACAGGAAGAAGTCTGCATCCTTCAAGAAAAACATGATTTTTCATGCAGGACAATGCTCCATCACACGCGTCCAAAGTACTCCACAGCGTGGCTGGCAAGAAAGGGTCCTAAAAGAAGAAAAAACTAATGACTTGGCCTCCTTGTTCACCTGATCTGAAACCCCATAGAGAACCTGTGGTCCATCATGAATGTGAGATTTACAAGGAGGGAAAACAGTACACACCTCTCTGAACAGTGTCTGGGAGGCTGTGGTTGCTGCTGCACACAATGTTGATGGTGAACAGATCAAAACACTGACAGAATCCATGGATGGGCAGGCTTTTGAGTGTCCTTTGCAAAGAAAGGTGGCTATATTGGTCACTGATTTGTTTTTTTGTTTTGTTTTTTGAATGTCAAAATGTATATTTGTGAATGTTGAGATGTTTATTGGTTTTCACTGCTGAAAATAAATAATTGAAATGGGTATATATTTGTTTTTTTGTTAAGTTGCCTAATAATTATGCACAGTAATAGTCATCTGCACACACAGATATCCTCCTAAAATAGCTACAACTAAAAAACAAACTAAAAAAAATACTTCCAAAAATATTCAGCTTTGATATTAATGAGTTTTTGGAATCATTGAGAACATGGTTGTTGTTCAATAATAAAATTATTCCTCAAAAATACAACTTGCCTAATAATTCTGCACTCCCTGTACAGTAGAATAAAAAGATACAAATGAAACAAACTGTGCTTTAAAGTTTATTTTATGCAAGTCTCAAGCAGTTTACAGCCTACTACAGAAATGAATAATCAAATGTAAAATAAAACAGCACAGTTTTCACTGTAAGAATTAAACTTTTTTGTTTCTTAATAAAGCTACAAAAGTCCTTCACTCAAGAGCAGTGTGTGATTTTGAATTTGTCTTTTGTTGTTTGATTAATATTAAGCACACAGTCGCAGCAGAAAAAAATAGCCTGCTGTCACTTTAAGAGCCACACGGATCCAATTTACCGTTACACAACTATTTTCATTCTCAACTCTTTACGTTCATTTATTACATGACCGACGAAGGTATACATGAATAATCACTAAGCGCCACAGTTTGACACATTTTTGCGTGTATTTGAACGTTTAGGTGCGCACCTTGAGCTAAAAGATAACTTTACACATCCTTGTTCTGTTCCGTCTCTGAGCGCATATCTCTTCCTGAGGAGCAGGACAAGTTCTCTTTCACGCTTTTAAAAACATGAATAAATATACTTCTATAAATCAAGCACGTTTCATTCTGCAAAAGTAATGTTACATGATTTTACTGATTTGCATGTGAAATTGGGCTTTTATGGAGGAACGAAACGAAAGGGGGTGGAATGGGGCGCAATAATCGTTTTATCTCAATTATTGTATTTTCATAATCTCTGGAGGCCAAAATCAAAATCGAAACCATTTTTCTATTAATTGCACAGCCCTACTCCAGATTATTGGGTGTCAAAATACAGGTATCATATCCACATCTATCAGATCCTGCACTACTGCCTTATGTCACGGCCACAGACAAAATCAAAAGCCAATCTGCATTGTTTCCAAAACCATGACTACAGATCATTGAGATTTAAATTACATTTTGAGAAACAACATGCACAAAAAACAGATGAGGGTTACATCATTCCCTCTGACAACAGCTGCACCGTTCAAACTTTCAGATGACAAGATGGGCTGTTTAACAAACACTCATTCACTCAGGCTGACAGAACACAAAGAACGGTTATACAAATACCAACACTATGCTCTCTATTTCCTGCCATGCACATCCAAGGAGAGCCAGCAGTCAGGGAGAGTCAGTGCTCAGTTGGGTCCTGTTACCGCTCACTGTTTGCCCCACTCTCTTTCTCTTTTTGCTGCATGAGCATCTCGTTATTGGCACAACAGGAAGTCTCTAGGACAGATGCTTGGGTAGGAACATGCCTGCACTGTCCAACTATTTAGGCCTCAACAGAAGGCACAACTGCGGTTTTACATAATCTCACATACTAATACATAATAGTGATGTGCAAAAATACATATTTTCAAAATCAACTAGTTGGCAAGTCATATAGGTTGGTTTAGAGTTCGACTGACCTTTCTGCATGCAAACTGTGTCAGAGCTAGATAACAGCATGCTAAGGGCACTTTTCCACTGCGTGGTATGACTCGGCTCGGTACGGTTTGCGTTTCCACTGCAGTTTATTATCGCTTTAGAGTGGGCGGGATTATTTACATGACTTTATAGTTGCACCACCTCTACTGCCACGACTGCTTCGCCCCATATAGCTCTAGCTGGATCCGCTCCTCTGCTATCAATGATGGAACGTCTGTACTTCCGCAACAGACAACGAAACTTTTTGGTTATTAAGAAAAAGGTGCGCTCGTTAAAAATAGTTGCATTGGCTCGTTGGCTGGCTGTGCTGATTTAAATCTAGCAATTCTTTTGTGTTTGTGTCGCAAGTTCAGTGACACAGGTAGCAGCGATTCTCTCCGGCCAATCCATGATCAGCAGAGCTTACACGTCACGTTTTGGTAACGGTACAGTTCACTTGAAACCTCAACTAAGGTTGAACTAAAAAAAGTACCAGATTCCAGGTACTGTACCCAGAGGAAACACCCCCAAAAGTGAACCGTACCGAGCCGTACCGTTCTGTACCATGCAGTGGAAAAGTGCCATAATTAAAGCAAAAGCACTGCTGCTAAAAATATTAAAACTTAAAAGAACTAGTCATCCTCATATTGACTAACTGGTTGACCCAACCCCATCCACAATGTAGTTCTTGTACAGGATTAGTGGGGATACCTAGGCTGTGTAAGCTTGGGCTATTTCAAGAGGCAGAGCGATGATGATGACGTGTGGACAGTAGGCCATGCTTGCTTCCTGGAGCCTAATGATAGCGTTATCATCAGCACTGGACCTTTAAGCAATCACATTTGCAACTTAGGTAGTACACCTGGTACATCACTGCACTTGCAATGCAGAGCCCTTTGGGTATGGGTCCTGTGAAACACGAGTCACAATAAAAAAAACTCAATGTCTTGTAGAATGAAGCTAAAATGGCATGGTTGCTTCAGCAAATGCATTTTTATCTCATGTTTGCTTTTAAGTCTGCATTAACCTTTTACTCAGAGAGGAGATGCACTGACTATTTAACAAGGAGAACTATAGCCCTTATTCTGACAGCCAAGAATGATGAGTGCATGATAAACAAAGGTGCTACCTATTTAATATTGACTCATAACCACCTTGGTGCATTATGATAACCAAACAGCTCAATATCACATGACTCTAACAGGCCATGTTATTTTTCATGCTCTTCAATAATAGCTTTAAAAATACAAGGAACAAATTCCTTACAAAAAAAAGAGAGAAAAACTAAGTAGACCCCAAAAGAAATGGTATCCAAGCATGCATTCTTGCAGACATAACCAAATATGTGCCGTTTTCTGACCACTGGACTCCACCCTATATTATGTTTGCAGTCAGGCCAGGGTTAACACCGGCAGGATGCAGGTCTTGATGAGAACCCACTTTGAGGTTTCTAACCGTACCATGACCCGTCTCGAGCAATCTAATGAATTCAGTTCAAGCTCTACAACAATGAATCTTCCAGAAAAGAAGCTAAAATGCCAAAACAAAAAGCATAAGTCTTTCAATGCTGTTATGTTTTCTTACAAAACAACTTTTACCCCTCCATGAGATCAACCACAGGCTACAGTGAAAGCTAAAGCTACTAGTCTATTAGTGGCATAGGCTAAACACAATGTATCAAAAGTGCAAATCATTCCTCATTAGCAAGTCAGAAGGGCATGCAAAACAAGCAACCCATGCATGTTTTCCTTAGAGGGAGGAACTAGTAAACAGAGTTTTATGGTTTGCTACACAAAGCAACTCCAATGATGCTGATAGTGGAAATATGACAGTTTATATTCATCCTCAACGATCAAATGGATAAAAGACCAAGTTACGGGTCCATCTCCAAGTGTAATAAGAGTCATACGTGTAGACATCCTGTTTAGTAATTAGAGGCAAAGATGGCCAACAACATCTGCAAGACAGAAGCTCACACACTCAGCATGATAAGACATCAAGAGAAAAGTACTGCTAAACATCCACAGATCAGTAAACACTACTTTAGTGATGCCTGTGTGATGTATGAACTGCACACGCCGAAAGTTTCACTTATAAAGGTCAAATCAATACAAAATATTTTACTCCATCAACCATGAATTTCTGACTGGTTCTGTATTTTAATTTACACGTGAACTATTTCGACATCACTTCCAGTGTCTCTGATTTTAGATAGGAAGTGTATATAGAAACCAACTTATGAGACCGCAGAGGGTTATACATATTTAAAAGCGTTATATTAAGTGGATATACAACAGGAACAACAATAACGATAAACGAAAGGATATAGACTCTGTAAGTTACCGATAAGAGCGCCATACAAAGCTGAGCTGATGTGTCCCTGTCAAACCAGACATCACTTATCAAACCTCCCTACAGACCCAGCGACAACAACACTAAAACCCTTCGTAATTCATCCTGTCTAAACATTAAACTGTACAAGAACATCACAGTGAACCAACACAGACTTCTAGTCTGGTGCTGCAGTAGGTTTAGCAGTTAGCTGGCCGTTATCCGTCCATCTAAGCCCGCTAACTCGTCCCCTCAGACCGCCTCAATGAAAGTAACGGATTCAAGCCCCCAGTCGCCCAAACAACCTCCAAACAGAGCCATAGTACTAAAGATATGTCATCTGACTGGTTTAAACAACGAGTACTCGTCGAAAGAGGTTGTAAATAGGTGAATTCTTACCCATTTGTGCCCGCAACCCTTTCAGAGACGTTGCACCTTCCGCCATTTTTGCCTAAGTTTTTTTTTCCGGCTGTTTGGCGCGCGAGGACACCGGCTGCTCAACCCGCCGCGGGCTCCAGACGGCAACAGCGACATCTAGTGTTAGACTGCACGCACAGCAGGACGCAGAGAGAGCCGTCGTTACTCGGGAGGAGCGTCTCGCTGCAGCCTGCGGTGGACATCCAACCCGGCCCACATCCAAGTGTGACGTCACAGACTACGCCCATGTCAAAATACGTCACATTCTCAATCATTTTGAAACAGGAAGAAGCATCAATAAGAAGATAATTTGTGTATTGTTTGCCAACCGCTAAAAAAGAAGCTGTTGTTTGCTGTGTCGGTAAAGTAAAAAAAAATATCTTTGGGTCTTTACCAAACGTTGACAACTTTAAGAACGTGTGCGTCATTTGTGTGCATGTGCATAAACAACAGTATTTTTAATTTCAACTTCACACAGGCACATTATTGATAGCAACAAATATACTTATGTGTGTGTGTGTGTGTGTGTGTGTGTGTGTGTGTGTGTGTGTTTGGGGGTGGAGGGGTGAGATGAGTGTTTTTATGTTGGGGGGGGTCTATCTATCCACACATGTATGTATATATGTATGTATGTATTCGTGGCATGCATGCGTACACACACACACACACAAATACATACATATATACATACATACATATGTAGATAGATAGAGAGACAGATAGATAGATAGATAGATAGATAGATAAATAGATAGAAGGCACAAGTCTTACAACATAAAATCAATTATGAATCAATGTTCAATATTTTTTTATACCCTTCCCCCCACACATAACACTCATCTTACCCACTCAGACACACACACTTCATCCCTCTCACACATATGTACTTACCTGCCCCCCACCCCCCCACCACACACACACACACACACACACACACACACAAAACACTCACATACATATAACCTCTTTAATGATATACTCTGATCACAGTACCCATGCACAGTAACTTGGGTTGGGCAAAAACCGCATCATTTCACAATGTCTTGCTGGATAACTCTGTGTATGTCACAAATTATCTTTGTATTCTTCTATGTTAACGAAAAGATCACCTAATGTTTGTTTGTCATGTTTTACAGCATTCTACACATTTTCAGTCCAAGCCTGATGCAGAGCAGTTCTCCCGGGTTAAGGGGTCCCTGCTGCAGTTTCACCAGTAAAGAAAATTACTAGTTACAGTTCACTTGAAGGACCACATAAGCCATGCAGTGGTGCATGGAGGTATGGTGAGAGCATTTCTTTAGATATTGATTGATTTTTGTGGTTTAAAAATCATAAATATGTTTATGTAGAATGATGAGGTAAATAATTTTTAGTGGACACATATACCCCCAACACGTATGTATTCTCTATTTTTAACAGGAGCGCCAAGAGGACATAAAGTGGAAGTTTGTAAGGGACATTGGTCCAGCGTGGTACAGAGTCATCGTGGGTTATTCTGTGGGGAGGTGACAGGGCCTGCCGTTCTCCAGATGGACAGTAAAAATCAACAGAATGCCATCAAAGACTACCTGGAGGGAGAATCGGAGGATATATTAAAGCAAGGAATCTCTCTGTGTAGTCTATGTATGTATGTGTGTGTACTGCATGTCAAGAACTGTTTATCTGATCATTCAGCTGCTCATTCAGCTGCTCAGACTTTATAATATTTGGAGCATACCTTTTGTTAAACACAACCAGTCAAAAGTTTTTGAACAGTGACATTTTTTTAATGTTTTTAAAGAAATATCTTCTTCTCATCAAGGCCTGCATTTATTTAATCCGAAGTACAGCAAAAACAGTCCAATTTTAAAATATTTGTATAATATTTTGCTTTTGTAATATATTTTGCTATTTAAAATAAAAATTTTCTATATTTCTATTAAAATGAAATTTATTCCTGTGATTTCAAAGGTGACTTACTCCAGTCACATGATCCTTCATTCTAATATGCTGATTTGATGCTCAAAAAAACATTTTATTATTATTATGTTAATACACTGAAGACTGGAGTAATGATGCAGAAAATTCAGCTTTGATCACAGGAATAAACTGTATTTTAAAATACATTCAAATAGAAAGCAGTTCTTTTAAATTGTAAAAATATTTCACATTACTGTTTTTGCTGTGTTTTGGGATCAAATAAATCCTGGCTTGGTGAGCAGAAGAGACTTTAAAAAATAATAAAAATCTTACTGTTCAAAAACTGGTGGTGTATATTATTATTATTATTATTATTATTATTTTTTTTATTTTTTTTTGTAAAATTGTACATGTAATTATATTTATAAAATAATAAATATAAAAATACCCAATGAAACAATGGATGCCTTTTTCATTCATCTTTAAGTATGTGGAGGACCTGGACATGTTTCATATCAAGTTGTGATGAACAAGGCCTGAAGGTCAATGTCATGTTACTTATATAATCTATCAATGCAATCTTTATTCAGCCTAAGTATGTGTAGCCTACTGCAAATGGGGAACTGTTGATTCTATCATTCAAATGTTAACACTTTATGATAAGTGGAATAAATCTTTAGAAAATTAAATGACAATTATACAATACCAACTTTTACAATAAATTTGCATACTTTTACAATACCAAAATCTAATTGTCCCCTTTAAATTTGATGCATTTCAATTTTGCCTTGGGTAGGTCAAAATCGTTTTTTAATAAATGTGAATTTATCTCATTACATAAATGAACAAGGTAAGGTTTAAAAAGTTTTAATTGACAATAAGCCTACTTTAATCAACATAAGCGTTTTAGGAGCTGTTATGATGACAAAATCAGCTCCGTATATTAGACATATTAAATATATATTAGATTTAAGTTGTGACATTTTAGCCTAGACATCCTTTACAAAAATAAGAAAACGTGTATTAGTAAAACGAAGGACAATATTATTTTATTTAGATCCCATTAACTTCCATAAATTGTTTCAACATACTTCCGGGTTTCCAGGTACGGGGATGGGGAAATCACATGAGGAGACGTATTTGATATGGGCGTGGCTTTCGTTTACGTCACACTTGGACGTGGGCGGGGTTGTGTCGGGATGGGCGTGACTTCTGACGTCACACTTGGATGTGGGCGTGGTTGTGTCGGGGATGGGCGTGACTTCTGACGTCACACTTGGATGTGGGCGGGGTTGGATGTCCACCGCAGGCTGCAGCGAGCCCTACTTGTTACTCGGTGGGTTTCAAACCGGTGTCCGTGACCGCGAGAGGGTGCTATGGGGTCTGAGGGAAACTTGAGAAAAAGTAAAAAAAAAAAAAAAAATCCGTACATATAAAGATATACTATAAAGACAAAAGATAATGTTTTATAAATTTGCTTTGACTTCAGACAATATAAAAGCCATTTAATTGATTTTGGAAATGGCATGTTGTCTTTAAAAAAAAAAAAATCTCACATTAAAAAAGGTGATTTAAACATGAAAATATGTAACTCTTTATATTTTATGAATGATTATAATATTTGAGGGGTCCTTGACATCAAACAGTTTGAAAATCCTTATTATAAACACTCCACTGTCATAATCCTTTATGTATATATGCCTGATGTGTGAAGGGGTGCTTTGGGGGCTCCTTTTTCCAAAATTAACCAGAAGTGGCCCTCTCTCAACAGTTATCAACAATAATGTTGTGGTCAATGTTGTGTGTACAAAACAGTAACGAATGGTACCTGTTTATTTTTGCTTACATCTTTCAGTTTGAGACGTCGTCGCTATTGTATTGCTATAGATTGTGTGCGTCTTAAACAAGCTCGAATGTACTCCTATTTACGTGCTGCATATTGATATAGGCTTTCGTTTATCGTTTGATGAAACTCGTTTGTTAAATGAAGCCCAAGTGCCACCAACAGGCCTATAATGTGAAGTGTAAGCAGTTCAAGGACAGAGTTACATAATTAGATATTTGGAAATATTTCTTTTATTGTTATTTTTTAAGTTATGCTTTTAATGCCAAAAAATAAAAAAGTATTCATTAAACAAGAAGTTTGGTGCACAGGCTTGACATATTTTCCTTTTACTTCTATACTGGAGCTTTGACAATATGTTGAATGAGAAACTGACAGGATCAGCTAAGCTGTGGTCAACCCCTCCCTTTAAGAAAACACTATATTCCCTTTGGCAGTACTGCTTTTCAGGCATCTCAGTCTGCTTCCTTTCATTTTAGCCATAGTTTGCTGGCCCCTCATTAATTTTTTACAGCAGGCTGAGCCTATATCAGTTACATGTATTAAATTGCTTACTGTAAGCCAATAATGGATGTGCCTGTGAGGGAATGTCAGGGCTTCCGATATACAGAGTAGCTATATGAAGCTCTAGTCCATAAATCCCACAGACATACAACAGAGCTATAATCTACAACAATAGCTGCTATGACTAATTCATTGACCAGTGCAGGGCAGAACAAAACTGGTTTCATAAACTTGTGTGACCTGAACTTACAACTGATACACCTGAATATAGCATTCTGCAAAAGATAGTATTTATTTATATTAATATTTATTTTCACAGTGATTGTGTTTTGACCACTATTGTCAAAATTGTCATGCAAGCAGAACTGAATTAGTATTATTTTAATTGAACACTGATGATATCTAAATATAAAATAAATATAAACTGATATGTGTCACAACCTTGATAGTCTATCTATAAGTGTTAAATCATTGTTGTCAGATGTTGAAGAAAGAAGAGTATAGAAGTATGAGTGAAACCTCATACATGGGAACACTGTTGTGTATTTTTTTACAGTCTTGTGGGAAATTCTTTCAAGCTTCTTGTAGAAATACAAAGAATGGGAAATTAAGAGGAAATGGTGAGGTGGAGGCTGAAACCTTCCTTTCCCTGTGAGTTAAAATGAGCTCACGTAAGGCCTACAGAGAGTGGTTGATTAATCCCTTCCTTGAAATCTGTTTTGGCAACACTCCCTCTATTTATGAAAAACACACAATGTTAATCTTTCGAAATATAAGAAAGAAACTAAAAGCAGACGAAAATGTTGCCCTCTTAACTTTCTGTATATTATGTCATTATACAGAGGTATTATGTGTAGCTTTATTTTTTTTACTGATTCTTGAGACATGGAACAACTTTACCTGCCACTCATTTTTAAAATAGCAACATTTGCACATTGAAGGTTATCAGAGAGTGGCTTGAATGTTCTTAATTAAAATGTATTTTGATTTTCATACATTTTTAACCTGTCTTCAGACCTGCTCAAAAGTATAGATTTAAATATGTACCAAATTTAAGATAAACAGAAATATATCTCTAAAATATATATCTAAAGAAAAAAGTGCTATCGTGCTGACAGAAGAAACTTCCTTGTAATTATTTATATCTATATTCCCCCTTTGTGGTTTCACAGCAATGTCCCTACTCTGTCAGTGTCAAATATTTATAAAATAAAATGCTTGAAAAAGAAATCTGAAAATTAAGAGAAAATTGAACCAATGAACCAATATTTGTTATGTTATGTATCAGAAGTCAGAAAGAGCTTTATTGCCAAGTAATTTGTTTTGGTGACAAAAGCTTCCAGTACACAGAGACAACAAAAAAATAAAATAAAAATAAAAAATAAAATAAAGATATGTGAATAAAATACACATTTATATATAATAAAACAAAAATAGACAAAAATTTTATGTGGCGATGGAAAAGATGGGTGGTATCAAATAAATATAAGTGGTTTTGCACATATTTTATTGTACAATGGGGAGAGCATTTAATTGTTCTTGAGGTAGATTGCCTGGGGAAGAAACTTTTTCTGTGCTTAGCTTTCCTGGTGTTCGGTGCTCTGTAGCACCGGCCAGATCGCAAAAGTTCAAAAAGGAGATGGCTTGGATGTGAGAGTCCAGAGTGATTGTCGGAGCCCTTTTCCTCAGTCTGGATTTAGTTCTTGAAGGCTGGGCAGGGGAGCACCAATAATTCTCTCAGCAGTCTGAACCGTAGTCTTCTGATATCTGATTTTGTAACTGAGCCAAACCAGACAGTTATTGAAGTGCATAGGACAGACTCAGTGACGGCTGAGTAGTACTGTCTGAGCAGCTCCTGTGGCAGGCTGAACTTCCTCAGCTGGTGAAGCAATTACAATCTCTGTTGTATGTATCTATTTATTTTTTTGGCATAGTGTCTTGTGTATTTCAGATAGGTGGAGACAAACCTCCTTATTTTGACATTCTGGATTATTCACTTGCAGTTGCTATAACCTTTGTTGTAATTTGCTGTAAAACAGCAAGATTTCTGGAATCTTCTAAGCAAGGGCGTAGTATTTAGTAGGGACGCTAGGGACATGTCTACCAATATACAGCGACTACTAAATTGTCCCTAGCAATAATTTCGATCAAACAATTAAATAAATGTATATGTAACCACTGTTGTTGTAATTTCGACCATATCTGAAATAGGTCATACCATTGATATACCTGAGAAGTTAAAGTAAATATGCTAGAAAATTGTAGTTTCTAGTGCAAAATGTTATGCATTTTTCACATTCTAATTTCAAACCATGAAACTAATACAGCTAGCTAAACAATGACTGACAGGGGTGGGGTGGGTTGTAACACATATTTAAAAAGTTATACAACCATCTCCTTATATAAAACTATGATTTTTTTTTTCTTTTTGCAATTTTACAGAATGCCTAGACAGTGGAAAAGAAAGACACAGATAGGTGTGCCTGCTAGTGTTTTAAAAAGGGTGTCTGATGGGGTCACAAGGAAGGGAAAGTCAGCAAGATAAGTTGCAAAGGAAGCATTCTGTCAAATCAACTCAGTTTAATAGTGCTTTTAATGATGCCTCAAATCAGCTTACAGAGAAATATAGCTGTGAAAATGAAATCTTTATTTAGTAGTTCCATTTAAGCTTCATTAGAATATGTACATGCATAATGTAAATGTTATTATGTCCCCACACTCAAAGAATGATTTTAGTAGTTTGCTCAGTTTACTTAAAATAAGCTAACACAACACAAATCTTTATTAAATGACAAGTTTTTTACTTAGTTGTCATTTGCACAAAATTATATTACATTAAATAAAATTACATTTGTAAAATGTCAAGTTTACTTAAACCATTTGTGTTGGGGCTACATTAATCATTTATGTTGCATTGACTGAAACTGGGAAGTGGATTTCTAGTTCCCAGCATGCTTTGCATAGGGATAGATCTGGAAAGTAAATGTTGTAATTAAGTGCTGGGTAAAGTTTTTTTTTTTTTTTTTTTTTTTTAGTAAAGTTTGTTATTAAATCTATTTAAGTTTGTTGTTCAGTTATATTTGGCATTTAAAAGAGTTTATGTTTTGTCAATTTTTGAGGTTACCATTATGCTGAAGTGTAGACCTTGTGGTTAGGTTATGGCTACATGGCCTCAAACAATGTGTTATCTGTATGGAACCATTTTCCAACTCAAAACCAAAGGAAGTGTGGATAAAATGTGCTCTATGCATGCACTGTCTGGGCTATCAAGCTGGCACTCCAAGATTAACAAAATTAATTTGTTACAATTGTGACTCTAATTGAGAATTCAGACACAGATACGCAAATGTGCATATATGACAGTGTTTTTTTTTTTTCTTTGCATGTTTTTTTTATACAGATACACTGAAGTTGAGTGTTCATAGAAAAGAAATGCTGTTAAGCAAGTATGTTCTAGTAGAGTAATTTACACACACATGCTCACACGCGTGAGTTTCCACAGAAAGTGGAACTGAGTTATGTTCAGTCACCAAAGAAAGACATTGTAAACCTGTTTTTGTAGCATATTGCATGGTGTGGCTTCTGTTTTTTTCTTTTTTTGATTAATTGTTACAAGTTACCCCAGTATGTGTTACGTCTTACCCCAGCAGTGGGATGGATTGTAACAAAGGCACTCCATGTATTTGACATCAACTTATAAGGGGTGTGATATTCTTGCAGAGGTTTCAATGGGTGCTTTTTGAATTACACAAATGTAGGTGCTTTGTATAAAAGTTTGAAAACGCTACCTTGAAAACTCTGTGAGTAACAGATGCTGAAGTAAAAAGTGTTACAACCATACCCGGTCTTCCCTACATGTGCAGAGTAAGAACATATAAGGTAATCGAAGTGTTAAAAACATATGTGCACAGTTTAGTTGAAAGTTACAGTTTACCCTCTTTAACTTCATGTTATTAAACTGAATGAACAAAGCAAACTGTAAGCTGAAATATCCACCAAAAATAAATAAATAAAGAAATAAATAAATACTGAAGAGTGTGTGGTTTATCTGTAAATCTGAAATGTAATTTAATGTATACACAGGAGACTCTTGAGATCCTCACAGAAACCTCTCCTGCCTCGTTCTTTTCAGAAACTGAGAAACAAAATAATAACAGCACTGTTAATGATGAAAGCTAACAACATACAGTTTCATGTTATTTAACAACATATAATTTTATATGCTGACCCTGGTAGTACCAGGAGAGTACCCCGACACATAACTGTAGGCCTATTTAAATGCTTAAAACTAAACACTATCGTAACTATTTAAGCTAACATTATCTAGCTATTGATGCTCTCTCGTAAATGACATCATTACTGTATTCTTGATAATCGATAACACCTTCATAGCCATGAAAATATGTACACAGGGTTGCCAACTTTGGTTGCCTGGCTGGAGTGTGATTAGTTAAAAGTTATGAAAATGACATGAAAATGTGCCAAAAATATGTCTCTTGGCAGAAAACAAAGACTTTTTAAGATGAAAATGACAAGAATTTAGCATTATAACCAGTAGATGGCAGCAGAGGATCACTCATTAGCTCAGTTTTTATGTTAAAAATTGTGCATGGTCCCTTTATAAAAAAAAAAAAAAGGTTGCCATTTTGTAGCTTTTTCACATCTTGCTTTTAGGTTTATTATAAAATGACTACTGTAACACAGTTTAGTGCTTTTACTGTATTGAAGTATAAAGTATAGCAAGTGCAGGAAGTCACAAAGTCTCATGCCATTTAAAAAAATAAAAAAAGAATTAAGTCCAGACACCAACGGCCTAGAAGGGTTAATGTAGCAATGTGGTCACTCAGTTTTCAAGATCAGTTTTAAATGGTCAACTGTTAATAGATTTGAACAAAGAAATAAAGTGTTACTATAGACAGACCGTATTGATTGTAAATACAAAAATAAGACGAGTAAAGAAAATGCGGTACTTATTAAAATAATCACCCTTTACTTAAATATATGAACACAGAAAACTGCTGTCAACAGGTTAATATAACGTTTCCCATTCTATGACTAGGGCTCTCCTCGGAGTAGCTGCGAGCTCTGCGTCTTCTTCTTGTGTAATATAACACATTTTTCTTTTTATGTCTGCCTTTTTCAACTTTTAACATAGACATTTTTACTTTAAATGCGTTGAAATTTATAGGTTTTTGAAAGTTATTTTAAGCGAGGACACCATAGAAATGAATACGTTCTCTCTTAATTTACTTTTTTTTTATATACATAGATATATCATGCATACCTTCAATAAATACCTGCCTGTGGCTATTTACATATGGATTTTGGGCTCCTCTCTCAATTGTGCAGGTATGATTTTTTTGCCAAAACTCTTTCTTGCATTTATTTTGTGGCATATAGTATGTGCTATGCTAGCTGTTAATTTAAGGGTCATCAATATTTTTTTGAGTGATCAGTTTCATTAGAAGTTGTCATAACTCAAAAAGACTGATGCAAACTGTTGCGTTAATTGATTTTGCTGAAACAAAACATTGCTTTAAGACTGGTTTTGTGGTCCAGGGTCACATATTTGAATGCAGGTTTTATGAGAGTAACAAATGTTTGTGTGAAAAAATAGATTCATATTGAATGGATAATTCTTATTTTATATTTATTTTAAATGAGTGATATTTACTGTCAAGTAATGTGACTGACCTGCAGTATATTATGTTGTATTTTGAACATTAAATTTAATTTACTAATGTTTCACCAGATTTTGGAGACATTTTTTATAAAGTTTATGTCAATCTAACAATGAGTGGAAGCATCACAGACCCTCAACACACTATACAGCAATGGGTGAGTAATGACACATATGATAAAAAGTCATTTAGAGCAGACCTTTGTATTTGATGTGCTTCTTTTATTCAGCTTCAGCAAACACTGGGAAAATGCAACATGCACATTTGGAATCTTGTGATAAAAGGAGCTCCTAAGTAAGTGTCCCAACATTGAACACATGGAACACGCAAATACAGTTGAAATAGATGCTGTATTGTTACTCAAATAAAATAAACTTAAACTTAAACTTTTTTAAAAAGAAAACTAACGTTTTCAGAACTTAATGGGACAATTGGCAAATCATTCTTAAAAAAACTTTTTGTTAGCTGGGGAGTTGTCAAAAGTCTTTTGCTGACAAACAAGGGCATAGAATTAGGGGACGCTATGGGACATGTCCCCTACCAATATCCAGCCTAATTAAGACACCCAGCACTCTGCTGCTGCTGTAATGTTGTTGGTTTTACATAATCAAAATTGTGTAATTATTGTCTGATGAATATGCTAACATAAAAAGTTCTCTTTATGAATTATGAGAGTGTTGTCTGCTGTTATGTCCCACACCAATGTCAAAATAAAACCTACCTCTGGGTACCGGTAACAATATACATTGTTAATTTACTTACACTAACGACATTGTAACAATACAAAGCTGGTTGAAAATCTGTGAACAAACCCTTTAATAAATGACTAAATGAGGGTCACTTTATTTCTAATTCCATTTAGTAAGTTAAATGGGGCAACTGACAGAGCAGCGTGGGATCATCCGAACATGAGCAAGTGTATAAGGACGGTTTCAGATTTTGATGATTTGGAAAATATCATAGTTATACAGCTGGTAAGTTATCAATTATGGGATTTTATTTGCCTTTAATTGTCAAAGGAGACAGAAGCATAATTCCCCTTACGAAAAAGAAGTTTATTCAAGTGTGCTATTAGTATACTTATTTTAAACTAAAAATAGGAAAGTATACTTTTAGTTTACTATTTATGTACTTCTCAGACATTGGCTTTATGTACTTCTAAGATATATACTTATAATGACAATTAAGTATACTTGACTTATACTTACAAAAAGTCAAAATATACTTGAACTTTACTTAAGTATACTTAAATAAAATAACTTGAAGTATACTACTTTTTGGTAAGGGTCATTCAGCCCACTTTATTATTCTCTGTGTTGCATCTGGCTCCAGACAACTCAGCAGACATTGTGGACCTGATTGAGGATCTTTTAAATGAACAAACTGATCTGGGGTGCGTTTCCCAAAACCATAGCTGCTAACCTGTTAGCAGCTTAGTTGGTTGGCATTGGGAAATTGCATTGCAACCAACAAAGTTACTAACTTATTTAGCAACTATGGTTTTGGGAAACGCACCCCTGAATGATGCTCAGCTGGACATTGCGCTTGAAAAACTGTCTGAGGTCACTGAGGTTGGAACCTTAACCACAGACCTGTCCAGCGACATTACTAAAATTGTTTCAGGAATCTGTTATATCAAAACTAATCCCACCCAAGTCAACAAGTAAGTATGCAAGCAGGCCAGATCATTTTGTGAAGGATTGTATTTTGATATATATAGTTTAAGGCAGGGCTGGAGGGTCACTGTCTTACAAAGCTAAAAAGTTATTTTAAGCGAGGACACCATAGAAATGAATACGTTCTCTCTTAATTTACTTTTTTTTTATATACATAGATATATCATGCATACCTTCAATAAATACCTGCCTGTGGCTATTTACATATGGATTTTGGGCTCCTCTCTCAATTGTGCAGGTATGATTTTTTTTTTGCCAAAACTCTTTCTTGCATTTATTTTGTGGCATATAGTATGTGCTATGCTAGCTGTTAATTTAAGGGTCATCAATATTTTTTTGAGTGATCAGTTTCATTAGAAGTTGTCATAACTCAAAAAGACTGATGCAAACTGTTGCGTTAATTGATTTTGCTGAAACAAAACATTGCTTTAAGACTGGTTTTGTGGTCCAGGGGTCACATATTTGAATGCAGGTTTTATGAGAGTAACAATGTTTGTGTGAAAAAATAGATTCATATTGAATGGATAATTCTTATTTTATATTTATTTTAAATGAGTGATATTTACTGTCAAGTAATGTGACTGACCTGCAGTATATTATGTTGTATTTTGAACATTAAATTTAATTTACTAATGTTTTCACCAGATTTTGGAGACATTTTTTATAAAGTTTATGTCAATCTAACAATGAGTGGAAGCATCACAGACCCTCAACACACTATACAGCAATGGGTGAGTAATGACACATATGATAAAAAGTCATTTAGAGCAGACCTTTGTATTTGATGTGCTTCTTTTATTCAGCTTCAGCAAACACTGGGAAAATGCAACATGCACATTTGGAATCTTGTGATAAAACGAGCTCCTAAGTAAGTGTCCCAACATTGAACACATGGAACACGCAAATACAGTTGAAATAGATGCTGTATTGTTACTCAAATAAAATAAACTTAAACTTAAACTTTTTTAAAAAGAAAACTAACGTTTTCAGAACTTAATGGGACAATTGGCAAATCATTCTTAAAAAAACTTTTGTTAGCTGGGGAGTTGTCAAAAGTCTTTTGCTGACAAACAAGGGCATAGAATTAGGGGACGCTATGGGACATGTCCCCTACCAATATCCAGCCTAATTAAGACACCCAGCACTCTGCTGCTGCTGTAATGTTGTTGGTTTTACATAATCAAAAATTGTGTAATTATTGTCTGATGAATATGCTAACATAAAAAGTTCTCTTTATGAATTATGAGAGTGTTGTCTGCTGTTATGTCCCACACCAATGTCAAAATAAAAAACCTACCTCTGGGTACCGGTAACAATATACATTGTTAATTTACTTACACTAACGACATTGTAACAATACAAAGCTGGTTGAAAATCAGTGAACAAACCCTTTAATAAATGACTAAATGAGGGTCACTTTATTTCTAATTCCATTTAGTAAGTTAAATGGGGCAACTGACAGAGCAGCGTGGGATCATCCCGAAATGAGCAAGTGTATAAGGACGGTTTCAGATTTTGATGATTTGGAAAATATCATAGTTATACAGCTGGTAAGTTATCAATTATGGGATTTTATTTGCCTTTAATTGTCAAAGGAGACAGAAGCATAATTCCCCTTACGAAAAAGAAGTTTATTCAAGTGTGCTATTAGTATACTTATTTTAAACTAAAAATAGGAAAGTATACTTTTAGTTTACTTTTTATGTACTTCTCAGAAATGGGCTTTATGTACTTCTAAGATATATACTTATAATGACAATTAAGTATACTTGACTTATACTTACAAAAAGTCAAAATATACTTGAACTTTACTTAAGTATACTTAATAAAATAAACTTGAAGTATACTACTTTTTGGTAAGGGTCATTCAGCCCACTTTATTATTCTCTGTGTTGCATCTGGCTCCAGACAACTCAGCAGACATTGTGGACCTGATTGAGGATCTTTTAAATGAACAAACTGATCTGGGGTGCGTTTCCCAAAACCATAGCTGCTAACCTGTTAGCAGCTTAGTTGGTTTGGCATTGGGAAATTGCATTGCAACCCAAAAAGTTACGAACTACTTATTTAGCAACTATGGTTTTGGGAAACGCACCCCTGAATGATGCTCAGCTGGACATTGCGCTTGAAAAACTGTCTGAGGTCACTGAGGTTGGAACCTTAACCACAGACCTGTCCAGCGACATTACTAAAATTGTTTCAGGAATCTGTTATATCAAAACTAATCCCACCCAAGTCAACAAGTAAGTATGCAAGCAGGCCAGATCATTTTGTGAAGGATTGTATTTTGATATATATAGTTTAAGGCAGGGCTGGAGGGTCACTGTCTTACAAAGCTTAGCTCCAACCCTAATCAAACACAGTTGCCTGTAGCTTTCTAGTGATCTTGAAGACATTAATTAGCTTGTTCAGGTGTGTTTGATTAGGGTTGGAGCTAAAGTCTGCAGGACAGTGGTCCTCTAAGGCCGAAGTTGCCCAGCCCTGGTTTAAGGGATAGTTGTACCAAAAATTGATTTTCTATCATTATTTACTCATTCTCATGGTGTTTCAAACATGTATACTTTCATCTATGGACACAAAAAGAGAAAATTAAAATATAAGACCCAAGTTGCTACAATATGATTTTAGAAGATCGCACACTATTTTGAATGGATAATGCTTATTCTTTTTTTTTTCATGTCAATTTTCATGGAGATAAAACAGCTGATAAAACATCAACTTAAAGTTAAAGCATCTGAATGATCGATTTATTACAAACACTCAGCTTTCACTTCACAAGATTTTAATTGATGGAATAGAGTCAGCTATTTGGACTCTCATTCTGACCCATTCACTGAGGAGGATCCAGTGGTGAGCAAGCGATGCCATGCTAAATTTCAAAAAATCTGTTCTGATGAAAAAATTATAACCTGAGGAGGAGTACATTTTCAGCTAATTCCCTGATAGCGCACATACATCATGGAGACGTCTATTTGATATGTCTATAAATATATCTCTGAATAAAAAAAATAAATAAAATAAAGTGTACGTCTCAATATCCAATTTTCCTGCTGTCTTCACTTCATTGTGGCTTTCTGTCTTTGTGTGTGGTAGAATTCTTTCTATTACTGACCTTATGGGAGACAGGATGGTGTTCGAGGGAGATGCTCATAACATGACAGCACCTTCATTAGCACTTCAACTGATGAACCCTGACACCTCTCAGTTCCACAGCCTCACATTCGAGGTGTCCTCCTTACTGAATGATAGCACCCCTGAGGTAAGAGACAAAGAGAGATTGTATATCTGACACTGCATGACATCTAACACGGCATATCTAACACTTCAAGATCATTATGGAAACTTTAGACTCTTAGTGAAAATAGAAGTGTGATATTAAATTATCACAGAACTTTGGGAATGTGTTTTCACACCATTGTGACCACAAGGTTTCTGTGTCCTTGTGTGCGTTAGTGGATCACGGGCTTCAAGTGGTTATTTTAGCACCATTTACATGTCAGGTATGATACTTGCCCTGACCACCAAATGACTTTGAAGAAAGTAAGATGTGAACATATTGAGCCAGCATTGTTGTATGTATTAAAGCTGAAATATGTATTTTTTCAGTGTTTTAAAATATCTTCCTATACCATTTTAAAGATTTGTTTTTTTGAGCATTGGCTGATGAGGATGTTTGTTACGTTCAATGATGCTATTGGTGCAAAAACAGCTTTAAGTTTTATTTATACTTCTATGTAAAACCTACCCCGTTAAGAAACTTGAATTAGTCAGGCTATATCGCATTCGTTCCTATTGGATATGAAGATGCAGCAGATGTATTTTTTACAATGTCTGTCCAAAGCAGATTCAACCGTCACATGTCTCCATGCAACACAGGAGCGGTGCTACTGAATGAATCAGTGTTTTAAACAAACTGCTTGAGTGAATGATTCAATGACTCATTCATAGTCACCTGTCGCCACCTAGTGGCATATTGATGCAACCTGTAAAATGAAAAATCTCCACTACTAATGCACAGTCTGAGAGTCTGGAACAATCAATACAGAGAAAAAGTGTGAACCTCAATGGTTAATGGATTTTAAAGTATGCTGCAACGTTTTCTCCTCTTTTTGTAGATATTTTATGATAAGAACTTTACAGAGTATCCAGACACAGGAACTGTAGCATTCATTTCCTTACCTCATATAATTGAAAGCTTTTTCCCGAACAATGGAGACAGACCTTGTGTACAGTTTCACTTTTATGGCACAGAAAAGTTCTTTGAGGTAACACACTGAACTGGTGATCAGATTTTCCTTGTGTATTTTTCTCATTTTAATAAATCAGTCAGTTTACGTAAAGAACAGCAAAACTATAGAATTAGCAGTTTTTAACTATTTATATGCAGCAATTTTTGCAATCACTACGTACTTCTAATGACAGACTTTTAACATCTAGGACCCTACAGCCAACATGAAGCTGAACTCTTATGTAGTATCTGCCAGTGTCACCAATGCCACAGTAAGCAACCTTGAGATCCCAGTGATGGTCACTCTCCGCCATCTCCAAAACAAAGAGGTCTGTATGGATCCAATCAGCCACCACCAAAACAAACCACAAATCAGTTCAACATCATTATTGCCCCGTTATACAACTGTTAAAACAAACTATAGTAAACAGTTACCATAATAATGTAAGCGAACACCAATTGTATGCTATCTTCTGTTAACAAATACCTTCCTAAGAATAGCTACTCACGAAAATGAGGCAGCTGAAATTCATCTACTATGATAACCCCTGATATTATCACAGATTTACAGTCTTATCATTAAAGTAATATTTCACCACTCACTCTTTTTTCTCTATAGGACTGGGACATTGTCAAAAGTGTCTACTGGGACTTCAACCAAAATGGTAAGCTTTGTGATACACACTTTCAAATGGAAAATTTAGGCCCATTTACAGTAAAAGTGCATTTTGGTCAATATCCCCAGTAGTTGTTTTTTTTATATCTCATAGATGAGAAAGGTGGATGGAATGATACAGGATGTGAGACAGTGAAGTCTAATGCCACTCATACTACCTGTTCCTGTGATCACCTCATACATTTTGGAGTTCTTCTGGTGAGTGCAGTTTGTCTTCCCTAAATGTAGACAGCCCATTAAAATGTTATAAAGTACTCAAAGCTTTACCTCAATTTTAAGGTTGTGTGAAACTAAATTTGCCCTTGCAAAAGCACAAGGTCACTGAATTATAACTGACATTATATTTACCAAAGGCAACATAATAATTAACAGTAAAGCTTTTATGAAAACATTCGGAAACTAAAGGTCATTAGTTAATTTATGGATGTCAAACGGTAACAGTGTGCACAACATACGCATAAAATATGCCTAGATTTTGATTACTGTAACCACTATGCATGTTTCCCTGAAACTGTCTGTCTTCCAGGATATCTCTAAAACCCCAATAAGTGCAAAAGATGAAAGGATTCTGACTATCATCTCATACCTGGGCTGTGGCATATCCTCAATCTTTCTTGGAGTCACACTGTTGACCTATTTGGCCTTTGAATGTGTTCATAGACTCTTTTGCAAGGTATCACTTAAACCAGAATAACAATGCAGACTTAGAGATTCATTTGGTTTGTTTACACCCTTGAACAGCAGCAGTGTCAGTAAATGTCAATAAATGTTAATTGTCAATAAATGTTGATGTCTTTTTTACGTGTGTTTTCAGAGAACTGAGGCGAGACTACCCTTCAAAGATTCTTATTAACTTCTCTGTGGCCTTGCTATGGTTGAACATGCTCTTCCTGGTGAACTCCTGGCTTGCCTCTTTTAACAGCAATGCCATCTGTATTACCGTAGCAGCCTTTCTACATTACTTCTTCCTGGCTACCTTTACTTGGATGGGACTGGGTGCAATCAACATGTGTCTGGCCTTGGTCAAGGTCTTTAATTCATATGTGCCATCTTACATCCTCAAATTCTGTTCTTTTGGATGGGGTGAGACATTTTTGTGTTTTTACTCTTCATAAAATGTTATACTGTGTAGTTTGATTAAATTAATTGTGATGAGAATATTTGTGCATAACAACTAAGAAAATCAAGGAAAAAGGTTTGTGTTTGTTGATTCTTGAACTGTTGTTTGCAGGTTTACCTCTACTTTTAGTAATTTCAATTCATACAAATTCATACAAAACCAAACTCCACAAACCACTTCACAAAAACTCCACAACAATCCAAAGCATGCCATGAGCAAAATAATTTAAAATACACATTTTTAAATGTATAATTTGGTGCACACCAACAACTATAACTATAACCACTGAGCAAGCAACCCAATCTAACAAGAGAACATATTTTTACGTTTCTTACAAAATCATACGATTCGTAGGAAAATGTACAATTGGTAATTTCAGATGTAAACTCAAACCTAAATTCCTAACCCAGCCCAAACCCTAACCCTCCATGTGGCAAGAGCAGGTCATGCAAAAACATATGAATGAGATTGTACAAATTCGCCAAACCTAAAGTAAGGCTGTATTTTCATTGCAATCACTCACAGCAAATTCTGTCCAGCTGATGAGCGCTAAAAACCTTTAAAGCTTGCACAGAACATATCAAATGGCTGCAATTAGAATAAACAGAAAGTTATTGTCTGTTGATGTGTACGCTAATTTATTTACCATTATGGTGGTCATTAAAATTATTGTTTTTGGTGGGAATGGGCCTTTATGGTTACACTACTCTCTTCATTCTCTTCAGTTGCTGGTTAAAGAATGATGTGACCATTTATGTGACGGTGGTTTCCTTCGTGACCCTGGTCATGGTCTGTAACATCTGTGTGTTTGCCGTGGTGCTGGTACAGATCCATAAAATGCGGGCCAATAAGCCCTCCAGCAGCCAAAGAGGGTTCCTGCATGACCTGTGAGTAGTGGCCAGTCTCACCTTCCTGCTAGGACTCACCTGGATACTATCCTTTGGCGCTTGGGGCCCGGCCAAAACACCCCTGCTGTACCTGTTCTCTCTCCTTAACAGTCTTCAAGGTAACAGCAAGGGCTGCTGCTTATGGCCAGAGAGAGAAAGTTAGCTAAGGCATCACTTTGCGGATAGACCCAGTGATTATAATAGGACCATCAGGAAGAATATTATTCTAGTGTTTAACAACAGATAATATTGTTTTTGTATTGTTATCGTCATAGCAAATGTTAATGATTTAGGTTTGTTTTCCTTTTTGCTGTATTTCAGGTTTCTTTATCTTCCTGTTTTACTGTCTGATGAAAGAGAATGTAAGAAAGCATTGGAGGATACATCTCTGCTGTGGAAGATTCAGACAGACTGAATATTCAGGTTTGGCACATTTAAACAATACATCAGTTCTTATACTTAAATAACCTATGGTAGAAATATAATATACCTAAGAGAAAATAATCTTTATTATAAAACACACACTATACATTAAATTAAAGGATCTTTATTAAAAAAAACTTAACAAACAAATAAAGACCCACCCACATAAATCACAATAACAACACAAAAGCTGTCAATTAGAGAAAAGCTTATTCCTTGAAAAATTAAATGAATTAAAGATCAGTTGAATTTTGACCAGACTGGAGCCGTTCTGAGACACTGGGGGCCAAAGCCAAAGGTGGTCTACAAGTCTCCTTACCGTCCATGAAGTCAGAGACTTTCAGTGAAAGGAAGAGCTCTAATACCTCAAACTCAGGGACCAGCCATGATGGCGTTTTCCCCATACAGGACAGAAAAACAATAAAATAAAATGTGTATTTATTTTGTGTTTATGTTAAAGGGCGTCTTTGGAAATTTCCAGCAGAAAAGTTTTTTTTTTTACTTTAATAAAAATAGTTTCAATGATTTATTTCTTCCAGAGAGATGAATTAATTAGGTCATCTGATTAAATGTGTTATGACTGGTGTCATTCAAGAGGCTGATAGCTATATTTTAGACATCTGTATAATGACAGCATTTCCCCCCAAATTACTAGGTTAGTAATTTTTGCTTCGGACTATCAGTATTAAATAAAGACTAGCAGCTTCCCCCCAAAGCCAGCTCTAAAACACTGTAAGAGATCATTTAAAATACAGAGGTTTGTTCATGAAGTAATAATCTACAGTAACAAGGTTTTGGTTAACATAGGTCTAAACTATATGTTTGTGTTACACTGTGCGTACATTTATTAAGATAAATGATTATGACATTAATAATGAAATAAACGACAAATAAAACGATTATTTATTATTAGTGTTAACGACAATGTCAACGGGCAAATGAAGTAAAACAACATGTCCTAAAAACATAAGCTCTGTCAGTGTCTTTTTTTTTTCCAGAGGTGACAGTTAAACTTGTTCAGTCACATTCTACTCGAACTGGTTAAAGTTCACAGATTAACGCCCCACATTTAAGGGGAAAAAGTGAAGTGGTTTCTTTTAGTCGAACTTCTCCTGAAAGGGAAACGATTTAAATTAACTAAACTGCAGCTTTTTTAAATCTCGCGCAGCAGCGGATATTTCGCATTTATCGATGTAATTGTTGAGGTTGCAGCATCTGATTAAACACTCGAGATTCCACGGCTTGTACGGTGAGTAAAAACGGTGGCTATTTCCGTGAAAGCAAAATTCCATCATTTAAAATAGCTGCAATATAAGCGTAACGTTAATGCATAATTCTATAAATCTGGAGACGATCAAATGCTGTCAGAGTTTGAACGTAGTGATTTGTGTTGACACACAGTTTTAGTTTAGTGAGGGGTCATAATTATTAGTATTAACTATAGGTATTTTATTTAACTTTTTTGTGCATATATATAGTCCAGACATCAAATGTAGATTTTTGTAGACATAAAATGCCATAAAACATTCAGGAAATGTTGATCGTCAAACACAGGTGGTCTAACTGAATTATATTACTAAATATTAACTAAAAATATAATATAATATATATATATAATTAATAAAAAATCAAGTAGTATGTATGTATATATATAGTATATATATATATATATATATATATATATATATATATATATATATATATATATATAGCAATTAATTTTAATTGTCAACATTTAATTTGTGCTGTGATGTTATATCTTTATCTTTCATTCATCAATACCATACAAACAATGTCAAAAAGTGATGGGATGTTATTACAATTTCACATTAGAATCAGAAGACATGATATTATGATCAGTGTATACAATAATTCATCAATACTGCAGGATAGATGGATAAATGATGCATTGCAGACTCTTTCTGTTGTATCTAGATCAGTGATGGAGGAGGATCTAGGGAACCCTGTGGCTAAGAAGACTGAGGAGGAGTCCAGTAGTGTCCTTCTCACTTACTTCAAAGGAGACATCAACAGCATGGTGGATGAACATTTCTCCCGTGCTCTGAGTCAAGCAGCAAAACTGAAGGGAGAACGCTCCGAAATCAAAAGAAACTGTAAAGTTGCTCAGACAAGTAACTGTTCCTCTCAAATTTGGCTTTTACACAAAATATTTGATTTGATAAATGAATTTAAACAATTCCTGTGTTTTTTTTTCTTTTTCTTCCCTAAGATGGACTTGGATCAAGTCAATGGGACGCACAGTCACAAACTAGGTTTCAGCACTTGTTTCCTCCAGAACATCTCCGGGAAGGAACAAGCAGAGAGTCTCAATCAAACCATCATATGCCACCAAATCACCCTGCAAACAGTGCTGCTCTGTGGTCAGGAGATTCTAGACAGGGATTGAGTCTTGCTCTGCCCCCCATGATGCCCTACCCCTCAGCTGTATCCTCTGATGGTTTGATGGTGGCAGAACACCAGTACTCTAATTCTCTGTTAAACTTGCTTCACAACGATCACCCTGACATGGGCACAGTGGTGCTACCCTCCTCCAAACAAGACCTCATGTCAGGATGGACCAAGTACCCAGGATTTGGCAATCAGATGAATTGCAATATCAATCTCAACTCTGGTAAATGCCCTCATTTTAGTACTTTTTAAGCTACCCCAGTAACAGCTTTTGTACTTTTAAAAAAAAAACATTTTTTCCTAAGGTGTATTTTAATCACACCTATATAATTGTACAGTTCTCTTTTCAGAAGTTTAGGGTTGATAAGATTTTCAGACATTTTTGAAATAAGTCTTTAATGCTTACTAAAGCTGAATTTATTTGATCAAAAAATACAGTAAAAACAGCAATATTGTGAAATACCTTAATATATTTTCCATTTTATATTTAAATTTTAAAAATAACGTATTCCCGTGACACTTACCTCAGTCTTCAGTAACACATGATCTTTCTTATTCAAACATGTTGATTTGGTGCTTAAGAATCATTACTTATTATTAACATTCTTTTAATATATATATTTTTTAAATGTACATTTTAGTCACTTTATTATACATCATCCATGATCCTAAGTAATTTAATTAAGTAACTTGTAATTGCCTTTTAGGTGTACAGGGGATTGAAAAAAGGGATCTTTATTGGTATTAACAATGTTATTTGAGATTTAAAAGGAAGAACAAAGAAGTCTTTCATCACTTTCTTGTTTAACTGGACCATGCAATGCTTCTCCTGGAGGCGTCTGTACATCCAACCTGTTCAGAAACAAGCTCTTCATGTACCGAAGCACAGAAGAAGATTGTACAAGAGATTTGCCTCAGGCTCTGTATGGTTAAAGACGTTTTACACGCACACAGAAACACACACTAAATATGTTTTTCTTTTATTTTTATTATTATTATTAGTAGA
This sequence comes from Cyprinus carpio, assembly GCF_018340385.1. Taxonomy (NCBI): domain Eukaryota; kingdom Metazoa; phylum Chordata; class Actinopteri; order Cypriniformes; family Cyprinidae; genus Cyprinus; species Cyprinus carpio. The sequence goes on along the minus strand of NC_056585.1, from coordinate 22,999,853 downwards.
GTGTCAGGTGGAGAATTTTAATGTTTTGGTAAATTTAAAATAACATAAACATAAAAAAAAATATAAATATAAAAAAATACTAGGTCTAAATAAATTTTAATGATTTGAAAAATTATTACGAACATAATTACATAAAGAAATGTAAAAATGTACAAAACACACAACTTCTCAATGCTATCATGTCAAATTCAGCTACTTTAAAGGGATAGTTCACCCAAAAATCAAAATTATGTCATTAATGACTCACCCTCATGGCGACAGACAATACAGTATTGGATGCACAGTCTTTGATGCCAACAACAAAAGGAAGTTTTTATTTTGCAAATGTATTTTGCTATCCTAACCATGCACAATTATTAGCATTCTATTTTCCATAATAATAATAAAAATCAAAAAAAAACTACAACACAAACCACTTCAACTCAAAAACGTTGAAATCACTTTGGTATTGTATTATATAAATGCTTTTGTATTGTATTGCACTTCCATAAATGGCACATGACAGCATTTCTTCAGTGCTACTCAAATACATTTCATTTGTATATTACAGTATTTAAGACCAACTTGGTTTAATTCTGACTTAAGCGTGGCGTCCTGGCTAATGAAAACACCAACACTGCACCCTAGTGGGCGAGAACAACATTGCATTGCATCTCACTGTAAAAATACATTAATTACAGCAGCATGGTGTGAAGTCTGTATATCTTGGAGCCAGTCTTAATCTCAAACTATGATGTAGGTAGCAAACTCCACTCCCCCACCATGAATCCAATTCATGGACGCAGATGGAGGAACAGCCATCTCCACACCCCTGCTTGAGGATTATTGATGTCCTTGCACTATATTTAGCTGTTACCCATCTGGTGGCACACACACCCTTTTCCAAATAAAAATGACCAAAGCCAAGGCTAAACTCTGCACTCAGACTCACCTCTGGCTAGAAACATTCAGCACAATGATCGATCACTCCACATTTTATTGCAATGGTAGTGGAGGACTAAATTCGTTTACTAAATTCTTCTCCCTACTTCCCTACTCCGAAAAGCGGTACAAGAAATGTCCAAATTCCCAGCATTCAGAAAACGGCAAGCAAAATTATTTTGCTATCCTAAGTTCTAACTATCTAATGCAGCGCTTCACAGTTTTAACCAGAAAAAGTCTCACTTGTTTAGATTGGACACTGCAAAAAAAAAACCCACTGCTGTTGTGCACAGGGTAGATTGGAAGTATTTTACATCTCCTCTGGCATTTCGGTTTGACTTTATTATCGACACTCTTTCCATTCAAGCCTCTGCTCTCCTCTTTACTCACACTTCATCTGTAATTCTAATATAGTCTGCAGTGACACCTCAGAGAATCCACAGCTCACAACCCAATTAGTGTTGACCTACAGAGGTGTCACCTTTAAATAGGACATATTTCATTTTTGGCATCATGAAATAGTATTATTATCTATGTTGTCTGTGTTGCAGAGCCAATTTCCATGATAATGTGTCAGTTCTAAAAGAATACGGTCTGACAGCAGAGACTAAATAGCTTCTGTTAACTATTGTGAGCTAACTGATAACACTGACCTACGAGTATTCGAGGATTCTGCCAGCAGTCCTTGCGTTAATGCTGACATTAACCTTATTAACCTTCTTGTAACTGCCGTTTCCCTCTAACAGAACTTGTAGCCATTGAGTATAATATGACAAGGTGCTGCTGTTTTACATATGTGATTTTAGTGAGAATCATACTATATTATAAAACCATGTGGGCTCCACAGGGGAAATCATCACAAAGGTGGATGCAACATGATTCTGAATGTTGCTCTTTGAATGATGCATAATATTTAAAACATGCTTCACATGGTCTGACATTCTGAACCACTTCAAACAACTAACTTTCTTTTGACAGAGCCTTTAATGGACAAAAAAGAGTAAAGAACCATAGTCATAATACCAAGAAAAAACAAATCCTATTCAGATATTACAAATGGCCATTTAAAAAGAGATATTTTCTGGAATCTAATTTTATACAAATACCCTTTAATCATGGGCAGAATTTTTTTCCAGCAAATTAAACTGATTATATACATGGAGGAGACTGGGAAGTGTCATGACACAGCGTGGGTTGTAACATCATTAGTTTTTGAAATTCATAAAAATCTAGTTATGATTGCTCAAGTTTACTCAGAATCCAATTTATGAAAACGTGATTATTCTAAGTAAAGTTAACAAATTTACAGTGTTCAAAGCTTTTTCAATTCTCCTTTACATCTATGATTCATGATTCATTTAATTTCAGTGTTATGATGGTGGCCATCCTCATTTATTATTAAGCAATCATACAATGATTCAATCACTTATACATTAACTTACACCTGGGTGTAGGTTTGATTTTGATATTGGTGGGTACCTAACAGCAGACCCCCCCCTCCACCATCCAACTTTCCCAATATTTTCACATTTATGATAGACTTTTGACCACAGTTTCATGTCATCTAAAGTCTTTATTTATAACTAGATAACATACTCATTATTCACAGAGAGCTTTTTAGCATATCCATCAGACAATAATTATATAATTTTGATTATGTAAAACCAACAACATTACAAGCGCAGTTTTAAATATGTTTTCTTTAGATTGTTTGACTGCTCAAAGAGAATATAGCAAAATATAACTTAATTAATTTGTGTTTCCTGCTACGTAAACTACACATAATCAGAAATCTGGCTCTAAACCTCTCTTTTTTGTTCAAAGATGATCTAGACAAGTGTAGGGAAACTATCCAAAGCTTTCCTATGCAGTGAAAACTGCATCTCTATATTCATCCTAGGTGTCCTCTTAAGGTGAAAATGTATTACTTTTTTTTGTTAACCTTACTTCTACTACAAACAAACAAACAAACTATATATATATATATATATATATATATATATATATATATATATATATCTATATATATACATATATATATATAATAATATATATATATATATATATATATAATATATATATATATATATATATATATAATATACATATATATACATATATATACATATATATATATAAACACACCATGATTAATAATTAATCCATGGTAACCACAAATTAACCATGTGTAATTTTCTTAAGGGATTTGTATGTGTATACTTTATTTTTTCTTTTTTTTTTTATTTGAAATGTACTACCTTAATGGTTTGATGTTTTGTACTATTTAATTAAAAAAAAGAAAGAGAGAGAGAGAGAGAGAGTGAAAAAAAATCTGAATCAAAAGATTTGCGCACCCGGTCGACCTTAAAAGCAAATTCTGTAGGTTATTTTCAATTAAGCTGCCAATTGGCCAAACTAGCACAGTAAGCTAAACGTCACTAAATAAAAATATCAACAAAACACTTACATTTGTATTTCTGATATGCAAATCTATAATAAATATAGGCTATGACGTCGCATACTGATCAAAGCGTGTGAGCGGCGCAATGTTGCTATGGTTATAGCATTATAGCATTTATCAATACTGAAACGTTATATAAGTGTATAAAAGATAATATGTAGCCTAAAAATAATATTTACCCCCCTCCCCCTACCCCTTATAATTCGCACCCTGGTCACCCAGTTCTCATGCACGCGCCTCTCAGACACAAGCAGGTCATCAGCAGCAGAAGCAGTGTGTTAATGGTGGGCTGCGCGTCAGTGAGGGGGAGAGATGAAAACTGTGAATCCATCCGTGAGGAAAGTCACAGTGTCAACACTATTTAGCCGTGCACTGAGGCTGCTATGGTCGTCTACATCTGGAGTTTGAACATTAGCAACAAAGACACTTCTGCGCTCAATCAAAGTGCAAATGTCAGTACAGGAGACCCTCTAGAGCCCCACGAGAGCCCACCTGGCCTGAGCCGGACCGGCCACACGGTGACAGCCGTCTGTCTGGGAATCATTCTGGTGTTTGGATTCCTCAACAACCTGTTTGTCCTGCTCATCTTTGCGAGGTTTCGCTCACTGTGGACACCTATAAACCTCATTCTGCTGAACATCAGCGCGAGTGACATACTGGTTTGTTTGTTTGGGACTCCCTTCAGTTTCGCTTCCAGTCTCTATGGGAAATGGCTGTTGGGATATCACGGCTGCAAATGGTACGGTTTCGCCAATTCGCTTTTTGGTGAGTTTTCCTGAAGTTCATTCAACAGGAAAGTTATAGGTGTAACAGGTTTCAGAAGTTATTTCAGAGGGTACCTTACAGCCGAACTTTCTGGGTTATTTTCTGGCGTATGTGTCTAGGTTTGCTGATCGATAAAACACATTAATCAACACAATAATAAAGTTAATCATACATTAATCATTCAATATTAACACTATAAACAAACCAAAACTTGGGAAAAAGGCTATAAATATATATAACATATATATATATATATATATATATATATATATATATATATATATATATATATATATATATGTTTTTGGCAGATAGTCTAGATGTTTGTAACACTAATTTATATGATTTTTTTAAAGGTAAAAATAATGTGGAAATGACTTTTTTGTCCTAAAGGAATTATGTTGCTGACTAATTTTAATAAAGCATTTGATTTTAAAATGTTTTTGTGTTAGTGTGTGTGTCACTCCACAGCACTGAGATTGATTTTAAAAAATGTCCCAAACCTTAAAATGTAACCGAAAAACCAAGATAAATCTTCCAGGATGTTGCAGTTAAAGTAGTTAACCAACAATAATCAAAAAAATATATCATATGCAAAACAGTCAAAATATCACATAGAATGGTGTGATGTGCAAAAGGTGGGATGAATGAATTGCATGTGAACAGCATATGATTTCACATGCTGTAAGGTCAACAAGTACCCTAAATTAAATCTGAAAAACTGAATCTTTGTAGTGTCCACAATCACAAAGAAACAATAGTTTTGCAGTACCAGTATTATAAAAATAATCTTTCATTTTTGTGTATTGCCCATTTTTTTCTTGTTAAGCGAAAAACATGTCACTGTCTAAAAAAATACATAATTAATTTAAAATATAGAAGGCTATCTGTATATTTTGCACATACATTTGTGATTTATTTACTTATTTATTTGCGATTTATTACTTTTTTATTTATTTAGGTGTGAACATAAAAAAAAAATCCTAAATTTGGATGTTAATTATGATTAAAAAAAACATAAAATCATAAACAACCTCATTATATTTCTCACTGTTTTAATTAGCAGACTAAATAAAAAAACATAAAAAAAATATATTATATTATAAATAATTAAAATAAATAATTCTCCAATGCATCGTGATTCTCTCCTCAACGATTCTGAATCGATTCTGAGCTTGTTTTTTTCCCCGCATATATGTGCAAATTGCTTGACAGTGTGTGCTTCCACCCACTGTTATTTATATTTGCTTGTTTATTTGAAGATATATTTAGTTGGTTAAAATCTTAACAATTGTCTTAATTCATTATTAATTTGTAATTATTTTAAAAAGTAGCCTGCTTATATAGTTTGATAAAAATTCACTAAATAAATTTGATATGGCTATAAAATTTATATGTAAATGTAGCTATGTGCAGTAATATCTAAAATTGGGTGTGATGTGACACATCATAATTGAATCGAATCGTGAAACCATTGAAGATTCACACCCCTAATATGCCATATCTTACTAACCTGGGTGCCTTTATATGTTTGACTGCAGAACTTACAGCTGACTAATGTTTTGTGCTGTAAAAGTTTAGTAAAAGATTTTTTATACATTTTTTAAAGGAAACATGGTTTTGTCAAGTTCACATTAGACCATATGCTTCCATTTTTTTCAGTCTGTTGAAAATTTTCCACAAATGCTCAAGACAGGCAGAAGCCAGAATCACTTTGATTTAAACTCAGTTGTCTCAGAAGTCACAGTCTTCCCCCAGTGATCTGACATTTGAATGAAGAGACTATTAATTACTCTAGTGGGAGTGTTGTGACACCCTCTGCTTCTCTTGTGTAGAGGATCTGCAGATCTGTGAGTGCAGACCGCTTTTGTGCAGAAGGTGGAACTGCAGTGCAAACCCACTGAAGGAGAATGAGGCTCACAGTTTTTCTCTGTGGTTACCCACATTTCTGTAGAAATAAATATGTTGTCAACGGCTTGTTTTAGTTTGTTTTATTCTTTTTATGTTATTTCAGTAAGTTTATAACAACTGTGCATTCATTATTTTAGAATTTATGAAAATGTTTTTAATCAATATAGTTTTTGTCTAGTATAATATACAGCAACAGCAGTCTCATTAACACACTACCTCAATGGCAACGCTGCAGTTAATTTTGACAGTTTTCATATCCAGGAGCAGAACTCAGTTGAGAGCATAACTATATAACAATTATTCTTCGCACTTAACCTCAGACTTCTCTCTAGGGACTGTCCCGGATGTTCACAGTGAATTGCTTTATCAAACTTGGGTTTATTTTCATTTTCCCCCTGCGTGACAGAAAGTTGACAAAATTGCTGTAATTGCTTTACAGCACTAAGTGTAAACAGGCAATAGATACAGTACAATTATTAACATATATTACAATAATTTTTTTTTAGAACATCACAAATTGGTCGTTTTATGACCGCTATTTTTCCATATCTGTTTTCTTTATCCCAAACAGGAATTGTGTCTCTGATGTCTCTGTCCATACTGTCTTATGAGCGTTATGCCGCCCTGCTGCGCCCCACCAAGGCAGACGTGTCTGACTTCCGCAGGGCCTGGATCTGTGTGGCTGGAACCTGGCTCTATTCGCTGGTGTGGACTCTCCCACCATTCCTGGGCTGGAGTAGCTATGGACCTGAAGGGCCCGGGACAACATGCTCAGTGCAGTGGCATCAGCGCTCAACCAACAGCATGTCTTATGTAATGTGCCTGTTCATCTTCTGTCTGCTTCTACCCCTCATGCTCATGATCTTCTGCTATGGCAAAATCCTGTTCATTATTAAAGGGGTGAGTGAGAAGAGGACTCTCATTATTATATGTTATATATGTTATTATTTATTAAATCCGCTGTATATTTTTAAACCCATCATTAGAGAATTGGGAGAGAAACAGAAAATTGTGGATGTCACTATCACTCCTAAAATGAAGGATTCTTTATTATTGGCATTTATGGTTCCATGAAGAACCTTTAACATCCATGGAACTTTGCATTGCACTAAAATGTTCTTTATAGTGGAAAAAGTTTCTTTAGTGCATTAAAAAGTTCTTTAAACTAAGAAAAAAATATTATTTTAAGATCTGTTCACAAGGTTCTTTGTGGTTCGATTGTCCTATTGATAATTCACAAGGCTCCATCATCGAACCTTAAATTATGAATGATTCAATGACTTTCTCGTAAAGACTGATGTTTCCTACTAGCATACTAATCTTACTGCTCTGACTATTTTTACCATATCTTTTTTAGGGCAGAAATAGCAAGACTGAATAGGGAAAAAGAGAAATTCATAATCTTGCTGGAAGCAGTAAGTCCGGCGGGTACTTTTCACCTTCTGTTTTACGAATACTGTGAATTCAAACATATTACTCTTTTCACATACTGTTTTTCACCTATTATAGGTAGGGATGTATGCATAATCAGATGGAGCCTAAGAGCAGTATGCTAGTTTGTAGTTTCGAATTAGGCAAGTTACTTGTTTCATTCATGAATGAATCAATGTTTCATTCAGATTGGTTGAATTAATAATTCACAAAGATACTTGCTGCCACTTACCGGCGCAACAGTGTAACCTGGAGAATGCCACTGTAAAATTCTGATCACTAATGCACAGATTGACTCGAATACAAAAACATTGGCGAACAGAGTGATACAAACAGTGAAAGGTCCCAGTGCTGTTGTATAACACTATCACTACAGTCTCCCCTCACCATGTTAATGTCCTTTCTGAGGAAATATAGCTGTTATACCCAGAAATCTGCACTGATGTCTCATAGCCAGTGTCCAATTAACATTTCAACCCCGGCAAGCTACAGATAACAGGTCCTGCGCTCTTGGATTCTTTATTTATCCATTTGATATCGATTTGTCCAGCTAAGGGAATATGATCAAAGCACTTTGGGGCATCAGGTTAGACAGTGTTTAGGGTGAAGACGGCTTAAGGTTTTTGTGACTCATCCGTGTCTGAAGCAGATTTCATAAACACATCACTCTGTGAAGGAATATGTAATGAGCATTTCCAGCAGGTAGTAAGGCAGCGAGCCTCGCCAGAGCAATTCTATGAATGAATCACCATCTGAGGTATTTTTAGAACGAGGAGCCTGTTACTATTGGTGACAAACTGTTATGTAACCAATTTATTTCCTCCAGGATTCACTCTGTTCAGTAGTAGGTGCCGCATTGTGTATCTGACAAATGGAAAGAGCTGTTTCCATTACACATATGAGTGGGCCAGTCACTACAACCCTCAGGCTTTTCTTAGAAACACAAACATGGGATTCCGATGGGATTCAAAAAAAGGTTTTACAAGAAGAGAGGACTGTGAAAATCAGGCAATGTCATGTCTGAAAAAGTAATTGCATTCGTAACATGCCATTCCAGACATGTGGTATGAAATTGATTTCCATGACACTATTCAATGGAACTCTGAATGAAAATGCATTCAGATACAATTAACATGCACTTTTGGTGGTGTTTATGAATGGAGGACACTTTTGTGTATATTAAACCATTTGCAGACTCAAAGATGATTTGTTTATGTTGCTTCAAATATTTCTTGTCAATGTCATATTGATCCTTCAAATTGCTGAAGGACCATTCCAGAGGATTACACAGGTGAGAAAACACTTAGCCAAGCTGGAGCTGCCAATACAATCACAATCATCTTGTTTGGGACAAATGGAGCATGTAAAAGGTGTGGATGACGACATGAGCCTGTGCAGGGAACTCAGCTTCACTGATCAGCTCTCATTTGCCGCCACCGCTGATTGGAAGTTCACATTCTGTGCCTGGCTGGCAGGAGATCTTTATACAGAGAGATTACTTCATGATGGGAAGGGGATAAGGAAGGTTAACAGACTCCAGAGGGTAGAAGTCACGACTCCCATCATTTGACACATAAAGGAGCCATCTGCCAGTCTTTCTTTGATTTGCAAACAGCTTACACACATGGCAAGCTAATTCATACAAGGCATGTTGACATCATGAACTGTTGGGATAGTCCATGTTCTCTGCAGCAAGATAGAGGCTTTTAGCTTGATTTAGATGCTTGACAAGGCCTACTTCTACATCAAAATCAAAATACATTGGAGATTAGATGCCATGTTTGTGGACTAATCAAAATACATATGCATTAAGTGTTTCTTTTTTTCGGCTCAGGTAACTAAAATCAACCTGCTGAGTGCACAGAGGAGAGAGAACCACATCCTTTTGATGATTGTCACGATGGTATCCTGCTATCTGCTGTGCTGGATGCCTTACGGGGTGGTGGCCCTGCTGGCCACCTTTGGCAGGAGGGGACTGATCACTCCCATAACCAGTGTGGTGCCATCAGTCCTGGCCAAGAGCAGCACTGTGGTCAACCCGGTCATATATGTGCTTTTCAACAACCAGGTTAGTCCACAGACTGAATGGAATGAATTCTGAATTTTTAGTTATAGTTATATATTACTGTATCTTTACACTGTCAGAAAAAATATGCACAGATTGTACCTTTAAGGCTCAGATATTCTTCATTTTCCATGTTCCACTCCATCTAGTGTAAAATTGAGTGTAAAGACCCTACAGAAAATTCTGTATTGAGTGCACCATGAGTGCAGATGAATGTGTAGGACCCGTGTGCACTACCTAGTGGTCCCTTGTTTTTGAAAGCTCATATTGCTCACATGCATGGTTGTCCACGCACAAGTCTGTGCAGACACAAAAATTTATGTTGTGCATTGTCCGCGAACCAGAGCAGAACACGGAGAAGGTAAGTGTACTTACAGGTACATCAGCTTGTCCCCTAAAAGGACAACATTGTATCTTCTCTACCCCTAAATGTTGTACATTAGTGAAATGAACAGACTTTTTTCTTTCAGTTCTACAGGTGTTTCTTAGCATTTCTGAAGTGTCAAGGAGAACCATCTATTAACATTCAAAATCCGCAGCAACAGCAAAGAAGATCCTCATGCACTCAAGCCCTGTGACGGGCCCTCGTGGCATCACACCATCAAGGGCCCTCAGATAAAAGAGCAGCACACTCTGGCCTTAGTAGTCCACTACACACCCTGACCTATGGCTTGGAATTAATGTGCAGTGTCAGTTTAATTAATACTTTAGAACATAAGAATGTATTTTAAACATATTTAAGAACATACTACACTGATTGTATACAAATGCTGATTATGTAATGAACTTCTGAATGAAGACAACACATTGCTAATAGTGCAGTGAAGCAGTAAGTGTAAGTGTCAGGATGTCAGTGCTGTATGTAGTGTGTGTAGTTACGCTTGCCGCCAACAGTAGGAGCCACTGCCCATGCCATACTTTACATGTTTAATCACAAATACCAGAACTGGCCAAAGTTCAGTCAATATCCATATGCTGCTTGTGGCTGATTTTTTTGAGTGATCTTTGTTAGTGGCATGTTAGTAAGTGAAAAATTTCCTATAGCATAGTATTGAATATTTTTAGGATATTAAATTCCACTGCTTGATTGATATCTCCATGCTTTATTTAAATGTCATCATATCAAGTAACATATTTTATTAAGCTTTACAAAACTGTATAAAATGTGTAATTGTGAGTCATGTTATAACGCACAGACATGTAATTACGTCATTATTCCAGCTGGAGTATTTTGGGGCTTCAATCCTGCATCATTTGCACATTTTCCAGAAAGTGTGATCATTTTCATATGTGCCATTCTCATAGTCAGTTCCATAGGCCCACAGTCTCTCATCTTTTCACCAACATGCACAGAAAACATATTGAGTCATACGTGCTTTACAAAGTCATTCTTCCCATCCCTGGAAAAAGAAGCAGTGAAAACAAAGCTTGCATTGTATGTGTTGAAGTCTTTCTCCCAATAATGATTTTGGGGTTTTAATGTGTTTTTTTTCATATTAGTTTAATATTTACTGTAATACCAACACAACACAGTAAAAAGTCAGTTTCACAATATCAGACAAACAGTAAATACTGTATAAGGTCCTAAATTGCTAAAATGCTGCTTGATACTGCAAACTGGTATTTCTTACCATATTGTTGTATTGTCACAATTATAAACACTGGTTTGTAGCTAGTTTTACCATTTACTGCTCTTTGTTATTCTTCTAGTCATTTACAGTGTCTAATGAATTGTAAGTCTCATACAATAGCTTTTATACTCATTAAAAAATAAGGTAGATATATTCAAAATTACATAAAACAACATCATCATTATAAGTTTATTACTTACTGTACTTCTGTACTATAACTAATAAAGCCTTGGTTTTTAAGGGATATCTATAAGTAGATCTAGAACTGCAGTTTTATAAAAAATTGTGTAGTATTCATTTGTGAAACAATAATGAGATAAGTGCCAATTTTTTTCACTGTAAATGACCTCACATTACTCATGAGCACTGCATATTCAAAACTCTGAAACATATATTCACTTCCACCCACATCCATTCACAATACACAGAAAGCACATTTTATATAATTTCTGATGTTTCAGTTAATAATAAAGGTCTGATGACAAGTCCCAGCTGTGTCCTTTCATGCCTTGTGGGTGAAAATCATTTTCTAATCTATAAAGCATGTGTTTAATACCGATGCCTTCGGAAAATGTGAGCCCTGGCAGAGGGACTGAAAAAAAATCAGTGGGGGTGGAACTGAGGTTAGACGCTGCAGTTCATGTGAAACCTATTGTGTGTTTTTCTTTTGCAAAAAAATTGATCGATACTAGATAATCAGCATTTTCTCTTGTCGACAGTCAACATTGGAACGATAAACAATTCTGTTTTGATGTAAAGCATAGTTTATAACCAAAATGAAGCACTGAAGGTCCAACAATTCAAAAAGAAAATGTTTAAACACTTACACATATAAACCTATATATGGATGCTCACTAATTTACAGCTACAGCAAAGTAAAACATTTAAAACTTTAAGCAGACGTCAAGAAGGCAGTTATGAGAATAGCTACTGTAGCAGAGACCACTGGTTGGTGGTTAAAATGAGGTCAAAATTTGGCGGCTATATAGGCCAAAAGCCAAAATGAAAAACATCTTTCATATATTTTCGAGGATCTTTCATAGATGTGGTAAACTAGTAACTTATCCGACCTTGATTATTAAACGAAATTAGTTATGGTTCATAAATAACAGTTTTCATATGTGTTTCTCCTGTGTTTATACTCACAGCTCCAAAAATAAAAATAAAGAGGCCCCGAAAGTATTGGGACACTTAAGTCAAGTTTAAAAATGTATGCATATCATTGCATTTGGCAAAATAAAGACAAAAAGTATTTGGATATTTTGTGTTTGTTAAATAGTAGTGAACCATGTTCATAGTCAATGTTCGTCTAATAGGACACCTGTGTGAACTTGAGGAGGAACGTCTTCTTACATTCACTAAAAATCACTTTGGAATCGGTTAAATGTAATAGCAAAAATTGCTCAGAAAAAGTTATTTCTGAGAAAAGATCTAGCATTATTTGTTTGTAGAAGTGCCACTTGGTTTGCTATTTTTATCTAATGCAATGCTATTCATACATTTTGTGGCTTAAGTTTTGATATTAGGTCATTTAAAAAAATCTTTACAAATACTTATTCACAAAATCTGTTAAAGGCAGAAAACAACAATTCGAATCTGCAAAGACAGTGACCTTTGTGCAAAAAAATGTGTGACCTCATGGAATCAAGCCTTTCTAGTACTTGGTATGAGACTGCATGCTTATTTACGCCAAATTGCGCACAAACACGTATGCCGTAAGTCTCAGCCCATCTGAAAGGTGACAACTTTCAGGAAGTTGCATTCAAATGAGCTTGCTTGCATTGAGAGCAGCTCTTCAGAACTGCATGGGTGCCACAGGAGTACACGTCTCTCCTCTTGTCAACTCGTCATCTCTTCATCATGATAAACACCTATCACAGTAGCTACAATCCCCCACCGGTGCCTCCACGGGCAGGATACAGCAAACCCCAGCCAGCGGGCAACTCACCTTTAGTCAAGTTTTTGTCAGTGATGCTACTGCTGTTAATGATACTGACCTTGGGAGGCTTCCTCTACCTGTTCCAGAAACTTAACATGGTATGAACTGCTCTTCTCTTGGTGGCTCTTGGCACTCACGTTTGTATCTACTGCAGGTTACATGGGTGTAAAAGAAATTATTTGAAAGGATAAGGTTAAGTTCATACAACTTTATATATATATATATATATATATATATGTGTGTGTGTGTGTGTGTGTGTGTGTGTATTTAAGTTATTTATTATTCTAATATTAGTTAACTGACTTTTAAATGGCAGATTATTTTATGGTAACGTATCGTAGTCATTTTGCTTATGTTGCTTTTGTAGCTAGGAAATAATTGTTGATGCGTTTTGTGGTAGAAGCGATGTAAAAGAATATAAAGTGAACTGTATCAAGTTTACAAATACATTTGAAGATTTTGCTCATTCACTCAAGAAAATTTTATTGTATTTTATATATATATATATATATATATATATGTGTGTGTGTGTGTGTGTGTGTGTGTGTGTGTGTGTGTGTATTTAAGTTATTATTCTAATATTAGTTAACAGACTTTTAAATGGCAGAGTTATTTTATGGTTTTGCTTATGATGCTTTTTTCAATATGTAACTTAGAATATTTTGTAACAATAATTCATAATGTGTTTTGTGGTAGAAATGATGTAAAAGGTGCCTTCATCAGGTTCAAATTTATTTTAGAGAAAATGCATCTCTGTGTCTCTGTATCAAGTTTACAAATACATTTGAAAGTTTAGCTCATTATATATATATATATAAACAAAAATAAAAAAAAAATATATATATATATATATATATATATATATATATTACCACACACACACACACACACATATATATGTATGTATATAACATTTTTTCTTGAGTGAATGAGCTAAACTTTCAAATGTATTTGTAAATGTAATGTAAATGTAATCTGTATATATGAGCTAAATACAATATGTAATATGTAAACATAATATATATATATATATATATATATATATATATATATTAACATATATATATATATATATATATATAAAATGCAACTTGAGATGAAATGCAAATGGTTATTTTGTCTCAGAATATACAGAAACAGTTAAACTTAAAAGACTGTGAGGCCAGATCTCACTGGTGTATTTCCTGGGTTGTGTGGTTTTATGAGCAAGGCAGCATGCTGTGCATCAAAGAAACAAAGCAAACAAAAACCAGCATTTCTGTCTCAAGAGGAAGTTTAAACCAAACTACCCAACAAATTATGCAATCTCACTCTATGAGTTATATGCCAAAGGAGTGACTCAATAACAATATGCATTATCCCAAAGTAAGCATGACTGATAATTAAAGCATCATTAGAAACAAACTGGAAAAAAAAATATATACATATAGGCCATTTTTTTGGCAAACATATATAGAGTTTAAAACAAATTATGTCCATCTCATAGATTAAGTATATCAGCGAATCAAGCAGACAGGTTGATATACGAATCAATGAAGTGTTAGTTTCAGTAGGGATTTCTAATGTTTCAGTAATGATGAAGTGCAAGTTAGAGTGCATATTTCACCAAACAGACGCGCAAACGTAAGTCGAGTTCTCCAGAAGGGTAACTATAGCAACAGTGCATTCAAGCGCTTTCCATAGTGATCAGTTTCAGGCAGTATGTTGATAAAGCAAAACACATACCGTCATTAAATGGTTATTATTAAGCTTATTAATGATGTACAAACCACAAATATATGACAATGTTTTTATCATATTATGTATTTTGGACCCACTTTATATTGTGTCCTTAAAGGGATACTCCACCCCAAAATGAAAATGTTGTCATTAATCACTGACCCCCATGTCGTTCCAAACCCGTAAAAGCTTAGTTTGTCTTCGGAACACAATTTAAGATATTTTGGATGAAAACCTGGAGGCTTATGACTGTCCCATAGACTGCCAAGTAAATAACAGTGTCAAGGTCCATAAAAGGTATGAAAGTTATCGTTAGAATACTCCATCTGCCATCAGACGTGCAATTATTCAATAATTCCTTTATGAACTCTCATCTGTGTCTCTCCATATCACCGTATGCTGTGTATGCTCTTTTGTATCATCCGTGCCACAAGGATGCGCTGTTTAGCTTTGATTTTATGATTGTTGATACTGCTATTTACTTACTCCCGATTTTCATCCAAAATATCTTAAATTGTGTTCTGAAGACAAACAGAGCTTTTAAGGGTTTGGAACGACATGTGGGGTAAGCGATTAATGACAAAATTTTCATTTTTGGGTGGAGTATCCCTTTAACTACTATGTACTTACATTTAAATTAATCATTTGATACAATGCACTTGTTTACCTACGTGTTTTTACATTGTACTTATACATTAAAATAATTACATCTGTAATTTTAGAAGTAAACAGTATTTAAAAACACCTAATATAGAGTGAGACCTATATTTTTTATATATATATATATATATATATATATATATATATATTTACAAATAATCGATAACATCTAGGTAATTGTACTTGTAACGCTGTGTGAAATAAACTTTGAAAGACAACGTATATAAAAAAAAAAAATTCATTTTCATTATCGTATTGTACATGAAAAGTTGGATAACTGACACTCCGGGTTCTCTGTGATCAGATTTATTAAAGCTCTATATATATTCACTATCAATTATTTGAGCATAAAGAATTCATTCATAAATGTCTTTTCCTTCATCTTCAGCAGCTCCATGGCAGTTATTATGAAGACATGGCAAGCCTACAGAGACTACAGGACTGTGCAGATAGCAGTATGGGAGAAGACTCAAAGACAGAATGTGGCAAACTGATGGAAAAATATAAAACTGC
Source organism: Cyprinus carpio (assembly GCF_018340385.1). Classification (NCBI taxonomy): domain Eukaryota; kingdom Metazoa; phylum Chordata; class Actinopteri; order Cypriniformes; family Cyprinidae; genus Cyprinus; species Cyprinus carpio. Next base: position 22,983,837 of record NC_056585.1, on the reverse strand, counting down.
CATAGCAAAGGTATGTTTATTTCAAACGTTCAAAAGTGATGCTTAGAATATTTTCACACTCCTAGATGTGAATCGTGCAAAATAAACATTACATGAAAATATTGTGTACAACTATTACTTTATGTATCATTAATATAATTTACTTCTTCCCAAAGGTTTCACAAGCAAATGAAAAATGTAAGTATTCCTAACCTGGCAACCTTATTAACAGTATCTAAAACATATCAGACTGTTTAATACTGACTGTTTGATTTTTTCATGTTAGCATAAAAATATTTTTTCTTAATGAATAACATTTGCTTTTAATATTTAGCAAGCAATTTGGTGTCCTATTAATTATGATACACTATTTCCCGTATCCTTACTGTTGTGTAATTATCCTGCAGTGTCTAAGTTAACTGGAGGGCCACAATTCATTGGACCAGCTGCACACATGACTGCTCTGAGCGAACAAAAAGGTGAATGCAATAGAATGATCATTCATTTAGTATTAAATCAAATCATGTAATTAAAGTTAAAGCCCAGCCATTGTATGGTGATAATAGGGTTCTCCTTGTTTTAACGCCACCAGATAAGAATTCTGACTTCTTGAAGACAAACAGTGTTCTTTGGGATGAAGACCATTCGCTGCTACAGGACGTACGGTTTAGCAACAAACGGGACAAGCTGACCATTCAGTATCCCGGAATCTATTTCATCTACTCCCAAGTCACCTTCTCCAAACATGCTACTTCTTTTGGATTAAAGCAATCCATAAAGAGCATAGAACCAGAGACAAAGAAAGTCAAGGAGCTACTCAAGTCTTTTTGCAGTTTGGACCCAAACGCATCAGATTTGTGCACAGCCTCTCTGTCAGGGGTGTTCAGTCTAGAGAAAGACCAACAGCTCTATGTTACAGTTGCAAACACATCCTTGGTGAACCGGGACTCCTGCAGCTTTGGATTATTCAAATTGCAGTAAAGAACACTCTGGAAGTGAAATGCGGGAGAAGGGGGAGATGCATGATACGAGATGGTCAGGAATCGACTGGATCGAGGCACTATAATTAAATGGATAATTATTCATTTAGGTGCATGACATCTGAAAAAGATCAGCTCCAGGGAAAGTCGCCGCACCACCTATTCTCCTCGACGTCAAAAAAGCAAACCAAGCTCAGGAAAAACGAAGAATCACTGAAATCTTCTAATCCTTTTAATTATATAGTTCAATGCAAATAGAACATGATAAGAATACCATGAATGTGTTCAAACAACTAGTGTTTGTATGATATTATTTATTTACTGTAGTTTTCCTGTTTATGGTTTGTTCTTCTTTGTATAATAGCAATAATAATAAACTACTGACCTAATAAAATTATATTTATTTTAGAATAACCCTGACAATTATAATTGCTGGTTGATTCTTATTTAAAGTACTTTTTAAGAACAGTACAACAACATCAACTGTTCTTTATACCTATCTATCAATTACCTTTATATATATACACACAAACACACATTCATACAAATATATATAAACACACCAATATAAATATATAATATACATTATGTAGGTTATATATTAATATATAAGTAACTTTGAATAAGAGAGCCAAAAACGTTTATTTGCCCACTATTACACTCTTCCCCTAGACCTCCATTAAGTATTTTTAATATTATTACTAATGTTTCTAATTGGCCATGAGTTGTGCAGGTCTTTCTTAATATAGTAGATTGCGGTTATAAAACTCTATTCTAAAAGTTTGGAAACTATAAGACGCGTAAGCCTACCAGTTCAGTTTTTAACTTCAACTTTTTAACTTTTGAACACGACCCTGAACTGACTGCTGTGCCAATTTTACAGCATTCCATCCTCCTCCATGGAAACAGTGAGTTTTAGGTGACAAACGCGTGCTCATTTGAGCCACGCGGATGCCTCTGCTTACAGGAAGTTGTCAACCTACTACACTCACTCTAGCCTGTACTTTTACTCCATTCACATACATATATATATATATATATATATATATAAAAAACACCCGATCAAAAATACTTCACATGTACTTCCTGCGTATTTCACAAGGTGGAATTTCCTTGTATGTGTAACTATGATTAAAATAAAATCAAACGTATAACTTATTAACATGATGTTATTTTATTAAAACAATTCCATATTGAAATGAGGACAAAATAAAAACATAAGCACTAGGGAAAAAAAACAACAACTAAAATATAAATATATATATATATATATATATATATATATATAGTATATTATATATATATATATATATATACACCATTTATATTGCATAGATCAGCTCCGCAAAAATAAAACATCTTTTTTGTTCTGCAGACATGGGCACTTTTAAGAGGAAACTGATGTGGGCATTCTTCAACCCTTATGAACACCTGAAAGTGCTTTCATTTTTAGGATGAATGCTATACATTAGGAGGACAAAAGTGAATTTCCTTTCAGTGAGATCAGTAGCCACCTATAGCAAATAGCATGTTTCCACATGGTACTATACATACTTACATAACCTACTGATCAAATCAGTCTCTCTTTCTAATAACACACATAAACAGACCATCAGAAATATCACATTTACCAATGTAGATGTCAACATTTTAGACCGATGTTTTAAAATTTCAAGACAACAACAACAATACAATCAGGGTTAACACTTTGAAATAATATTTAAGGCTATGTGTAACATCTTGGCATGCAAGGTTAATTGCCGCAAAAACAAACACGCACACAAACGGGAAACAGATTAACACACAGTACCACAGTACCAGCATTATATTTGTGTACCTCAGAGCACATCTTATTGCTTAATCAGAAGAATATATTATACAGTATACTCCTTCCAAGAGAAAAACTGGCTCTTGCACAGCAATTGTAACAACAAACCAGTTGCATATTGCATTGAATTGCCACAGCAATGCTCCGGAGGTATCTGCTGGTGGGTTTAAAAAGACAAAAAAAAAAAAAAATCCCCACCCAGGTTTTGCTTATCTTTACAGCTCTTTGCATGCATTTCTTCACTGCTTAAGATAGAGATCACATCTCTGATCCACAGCGAATGAAAAGATTAGTCACAGTTATGATCTGTAATGATTAGTTAAGAAAGAAAGGTTTAGCACTCCAGACACAATGTAATTGTGTAACTGTCTGTGTAATGACTTTTTCATTTGATTTAACTTGTTACAGTTAAAATGGCAAGTGTTCAAGAAGAAAATATGTACCATGCATGGCACCCAGAGTACAAATGAGTTAGAAAATGCACCTCCAGTGCAACAGAATTTAGTCAGGTTAGATGCCATATTGAATTCAACGTGAATGAAAACGAGGCTGTGAGGGATAGATGTACAGTCTTTCCCATGGTATCCACTGTATAAAGATCCTAGATCATATTTTTCACAACTCACAACATTCAAACTACTGTCTACAGGAAGTTTCTTCAGAAAGATGTTTTGTCAGCTGAATAATCGGTATGTTGTTCAACGACAGTACAATCCATTGAAAGCACTGTACTTCTATCCCTCACAACCTCGATTTCAGTCCTGTCAAAAATTAAATATGGTGCTACCCTATGCTCTATTGCTGATGGCGCGCAGTTTGCTGAAAAAAAAAATTGGCTTCTAACCACATTTGTTTCTCACTCTAATATGAGCCTTTAAAATATGCGTCAGTGCCTAAAGTACTTTATGCTTCTACATACACTTGATTTTCGAGTCCTGAAAGGGCTCCTAGTACCAAACCCACAAACATACTGTATTTTTTATTATTATTTTTTTGGTTTAAGATCATATGAAATAGTTTCAAGCCTCTGAAAAAGGAGCACAACATTTCCTAATGAAGTTTTGTTATCATTAAAAAAAGTTTAAATGGTTCCTTTTGCCATAACATCTATGATATATACATATTTATACTGTATATATGATATACATACATTATATGATGTTTAGTATTAGTATAGTATTATAAACTCAACTATTTCTGACATCTATATCCCTGATAGCTTTAAACTAGTGATGATTATCAGAAGCAGGATTATGTAACATAATGGCTGTTTTAGAAATACTGTGTACCCATGCTGATGAAACTCAAAATAAAAAGAAAAAGCAAACTCATTTCAAGATGGCAAGTTGGCCATCTCATGTCAATCAGGTGCAAACTACAAATCTCAATCTTGTTCATTTGTGACCTAAAAGTTACCTCGAGCAATCGTTTTCACATTTTAAAAGCAGAAATAGAACTGAAAAGAACAATACTTGTGGATACTGTGGAGTCCTGCAATGTTCAGCCACAAATATCTTCTCTTACGCCATTAACAGAATATTTTCACTTGTGCAATAGTGGCTTGAGTCGGAATGCTGTTCATGGGCTGAATGTCATCGAATTTCTTTTGTCCACGACAAGTAACAGTCATAAAGTGAGGCAGATATTTGTTCAGTTCGAAAAACAAGAGATTCCACCATCTTTTCTGTGATGATTCTTCTTGGAGCGTTGAGTGAACCGGAGCGAAAAATGGACAGTTATCTCAAGTTTTGCAAATCACAAAATACTTAATAAGCAGTGAACTTGGTCTTCCAGAACAGTTGCCATTTTGTTCTCAGAATGTCACACCACAGGAACGTGAAGCAAGCCGCACAGTGATATTCTTCAGTATGGCGAGAAAAACAGTCACTAATCACAGAGTTGATATTCTCATTGCATCTTGTCCAAAAAAAAAAAAAAAAAAAAAAAACATTTGATGAGAAATGGCTGAAAATTCCCAGCATTGTGACTTTCCAAAAACAATGTTCAGTGTGTAATGTGATGGAAACACACATAAAAACACATTTGTGAGGACACACAGACACAGAAACACATACATGCAGCTGGCGAGGGGAAACAGGAGAGTGTTCTTTAGTGACCTCCATCATCCCAGGAACAGTCATTCTTCTGCTTGGCCAACTTTTTCACTATACGCTCTAGCTCCTTACGGGACTTCTGTTCCTCTTCCAGACACTGCTTCATCCATCTATTCTCCTGCATTCACAAACACACGCCATCAGTAGATTACGCCATAACGCCTGTTAAGAGTTCAGGCCAACAAAAGGTTACAATAACGCAGAATCTCACCTTTTTTAATTCGTGGACTTCATCTTTTAGAGCATAAACAGCATCAACAAGACTTCTGCAAGACAATAAAACAAAAATATTCTTTCAAATATTCAACTGTTCTGTATATATACAGTAGAAATCAAAAGTCAAGGCCGAGTCAAGATTGAAAAATCTAGGGTTAAAAGTTAAAAAGAAACATTAAGATGCAAAATGAAGAAATATTTAGGATTCTGCACTATTAAAAAAAAAAATTAAATATAGCTGCAAGCAGCAATTACGGGGCCAAGCACTCCAGCGGCAAATTGAGGAGCTAAGCATGGCATGGAGCATCACACCAAATGCAACAATGAGCAATTACAGCAATTTTAGGATGATTGTAATTGAAATGGTGGAAAAATCATAAATAAAAGCACTATTATTATGATTAAATGACTTATCACTTTTGACCAACAGGTGGCGCTGTAATCAAATCATTTTGGTGTGTGTTCTGTGTGAGGTGCCAATGCCACACTCAAAGTTTGGTGTCAGTATGCCAAAGCATTGCAGAGATACAGGCTGAAGTGTCATTTTGGCATCATGCCTGAAATTCGTCGCTGTGGTATGCGAAAACGGTTTTGTCTATCGACACAAAATCCACAACATTTTGTCAGGACAGTCTGAAGATCATCTGATTCAATTTTGGTGAAAATCGGACAAACCGTTGATGAGGAGTTCGAAAAAGTAGGTTTTCAACATAAATCAAAATGGCGGACAGGAAGTTAAGCGTACTCTGGCATATTTGGTATCTATGTTTTCGGCATAAGCCACAGAATATTTTGAGACCAGTTTCATTGCAATAGGCTAAAAAAAGTTATTAGCATTTTTATAAATGTAATTATTAATGGTTAATGAATGATTTATTACTCTTGACCAATAGGTGGCGCTGTTACCAAATTGATGTGGCACGGTCAGTCTGAGGTGCCAATGGCACCTACAAAGATTGGTGCAAATATGTCAAAGCTTTGCCGAGATACAGCCTCAGATGTATTTTGGCATCCTACGAACAAATTCGTTGATGCGCTAAACGAAAACCGTTTCGTATATCAACACGAATTCCATAACTTTTTATCAGCTTGGTCTGAAGATGATCTGAACCAAATTTGGTGAAAATCGGACTAACGGTCTAGGAGGAGTTCGAAAAAGTAGGTTTTCAACTTTTAAATCAAAAATGGCGGACAGGAAGTATTGCCAATTTTTGGCATAATTGGTATCGATGTTCTCGGCATGACCCAAAGAATATATGGAGACCATTTTTCATTTCAATAGTCTAATTTATTCAAAAGTTATTAGCATTTTTTAGATATTTTATTATAACTTTTGACCACAAGGTGGCGCTGCCCCCAAACTTTTTGAGTACCTTCAGGGCATGGAGCCAAACATTTTTGTAATTATTTTCGTAGCGATACGATAATGTGTTCAAAAAATACAGCATTTTGAAACATAATTCAAAATGGCCGACACCCAAAATGGCCGACACGGGAAAATTTGACATCATTCGACTCGGCATGACCCACCGAATACAAAGAGACCAGTTTTGTGATTTTTGGCAAAACCATTCAGAAGTTATAAGCAAAAATATGCATTTTTCATATCTCCTGACCACTAGGTGGCGCTGCGTCGAAACACTGCAGGTAGTCTCAGGTCATGGTTGTTATAACACACACCAAGTTTGTGGTCTCAATACGCCAAAACCGTTGCGGAGTTATAGCCTCACAAGCATCTTTTGCGTGCTTTTCGTAGAATTTGTTCGCGTGGTATTCGAGAACGGTTGGACGAATCAACTTGAATTCCATAACTTTTTGCCGGCATCATCTGGAAGATGATCTGAGCCAATTTTCGTGAAAATCGGACTAACCGTCTAGGACGAGTTCGAAAAAGTAGGTTTTACGAACAATTGAAAATAGCGAAAAAACTAAACCTTGCGATTTTTGAATTTCGGGGTTTAATTGACTTGGCCTGAGCCAAGGATTCAGAGGAAAAAAGAATTTTCATTTTGTGGCTTACGGTTCAAAAGTTATTAGCATAAAAATATTGAAAATTTGGACAAGTGGTGGCGCTAGAGAGTTAGAGTTAGAGACTTCAAATTTGCTACAGTTAATGCTGGGATTGTCCTCTATCAGTGTGCCAAATTACACAACTTTCCCGCAATCGGTTCTATGGGCTGCCATAGACTTGCGGCGGAAGAAGAAGAAGAAGAATAATAAATATAGCTGCAAGCAGCAATTACGGGGCCAAGCACTCCAGCGGCAAATTGAGGAGCTAAGCATGGCATGGAGCATCACACCAAATGCAACAATGAGCAATTACAGCAATTTTAGGATAATTGTAATTGAAATGGTGGAAAAATCATAAATACAAGCACTAGTATTATGATTAAATGGCTTATCACTTTTGACCAACAGGTGGCGCTGTAATCAAATCATTTTGGTGTTTTCTGTGTAAGTTGAGAATGGCACACACAAAGTTTGGTGTCAGTATGCCAAAGCATTGCAGAGATACAGGCTGAAGTGTCATTTTGGCATCATGCCTGAAATTTGTCGCTGTAGTATGCGAAAACAGTTTTGTCTATCGATACAAAATCCATAACACTTTGTCAGCACAGTCTGAAGATAATGTGATTCAATTTTGGTGAAAATCGGACAAACGGTTGATGAGGAGTTCGAAAAAGTAGGTTTTCAACATAAATCAAAATGGCGGACAGGAAGTTCAGCGTACTCTGGCATATTTGGTATCTATGTTGTTGGCATAAGCCAAGGATTATTTTGATACCAGTTTCATTGCAATAGGCTAATGCAATAAAAAGTTATTAGCATTTTTATATATGTAATTATTAATGGTTAATGAATGGTTTATTACTCTTGACCAATAAGTGGCGCTGTTACCAAATTGATGTGGCATGGTCAGTGTGAGGTGACAATGGCACCTACAAAGTTTGGTGCAATAATGTCAAAGCTTTGCAGAGATACAGCCTCAGATGTATTTTGGCATCTAACGACCAAATTTGTTGATGCGCTAAACGAAAACCGTTTCGTATATCGACACGAAATCCATAACTTTTCTTCAGCACACTCTGAAGATGATCCGAGTCAAATTTGGTGAAAATCGGACTAACAGTCTAGGAGGAGTTCGAAAAAGTAGGTTTTCAACATGAATCAAAATGGCGGACAGGAAGTATTGCCAATTTTGGCATAATTGGTATCGATGTTCTCGGCAGGAACCAAAGAATATAGGGACACCATTTTCATTTTAATAGTCTATTTTTTTCAAAAGTTATTAGCATTTTTATGATATTTCATTATAACTTTTGACCACAAGGTGGCGCTGCCACCAAACTTTTTGAGTAGCATCAGGGCATGGAGCCAAACATTTTTGTAATTATTTTCGTAATGATACGATAATGCGTAAAAAAAATACAGCATTTTAAAACGTAATTCAAAATGGCCGACACCTAAAATGGCTGACACATGAAAATTGGATATCATTCCACTCGGCATGACCCACCGAATCTAAAGAGACCAGTTTTGTTATTTTTGGCCAAACCATTCAGAAGTTATAAGCAAAAATATGCATTTTTCATATCTCCTGACCACTAGGTGGCGCTGCGTCGAAACAGTGCAGGTAGTCTCAGGTCATGCTTATTATAACATACACCAAGTTTGGTCTCAATACGCCAAACCGTTGCGGAGTTATAGCCTCACAAGCATTTTTGCGTGCTTTTCGTAGAATTTGTTCGCGTGGTATTCGAGAACTTTTGGACAAATCAACTTGAATTCCATAACTTTTAGCCAGCATGGTCTGAAGATGATCTGAGCCAATTTTCGTGAAAATCGGACTAACCGTCTAGGACGAGTTCGAAAAAGTAGGTTTTTCGAACAATTGAAAATAGAAAAAAAACTAAACCTTGCGATTTTTGAATTTTGGGGTTCATTCGACTTGGCCTGAGCCAAGGATTCAGAGGAAAAAAAAATTTCATTTTGTGGTGTACGGTTCAAAAGTTATTAGCATAAAAATATTGAAATTTTGGACAAGTGTTGGCGCTAGAGAGTAGGAGATAGAGAATTCAAATTTGCTATAGTTAATGCTGGGACTGTCCTCTATCAGTGTGCCAAATTATACAACTTTCCCCGCAATCGGTTCTATGGGCTGCCATAGACTTGCGGCGGAAGAAGAAGAAGAAGAAGAAGAAGAATTAGAAGAAGAAGAATGCCAACGGTTTCAATAGGTGCCTACGCACCTTCGGTGCTTGGCCCCTAATAACGCCAACGGTTTCAATAGGTGCCTACGCACCTTCGGTGCTTGGCCCCTAATTATAATTCTGGACGATTTCTAGGTCACTAATCAAAAAACAAAACAAACAAAAAAAAATAAGCATTTTCTTAAAGTATTTCTGATTTCGGACAACAGAGCATACTTTTCCTCAATGATCGTCTGGCCATTGCTCTTGACCTCCTCAACAATAATCTTCTCCTCTTCTGGAAGCAGGACCTGGGGAATGCACTCCTTACGAACAGCTGTACAAACAAATCAAATCTTCTAATTAAATCACACCATTAAACTATATTAACAATACTTTTCCACTATTAAAATTGCAGTAGCTTAGTTATACAGTACATATGACACAAAGGTCTACCTGTGGTGGATTGGTGGAGACTGGCTCCAGTGCAGTAGGCCTCAATCACTTTGAGTATCTGGGCATCCTCCTCTAGAGCTGCTGTGCCTGCACGTCACAGAAATAACGTTTTAGAGGTGCGAACTATCAATTTAATATTTCTATTTGTTTATGCATGCTAAAATACAAGTTGCCATGCAATTCTACCACCACGGGGATTATTTGTGCAAGATCATAGCTCTGGGAATTAAATGAATTTTATTTATCAATTATATATACCTACTTTTTCTAAACAGGAAATCATCATCTGATGGTTTTCTCTCCGTTTTTTTCTTTGGAAGGAACTTGGATCTGGTTCTGGGGCTTTTACTAGAGTCCTGGGGAAACAGTCTGGTGTTAATGGAGTAACAGCATCTGCTGAGCTCTACGGTGGCCGAGAAGTGCAAAACAGATTACAATTCTGAAAACAAAATAACAAATCAGAAAACACAACAACAATTCTGAAAACATTATAACAAATCAGAAAACACAACAACAATTTGAAAACAAAATAACAAGTCAGAAAACACAATGACAAATCAGACCAACCTGAAAGAGGCAGGTATATCTTGAGACAGTGCCATTGGTTTGGGATTACTCACCGCTGACAGGACGAGACATCTGCCAATCAATGTATACAGAAAGAACCAGCAGAGTCATGGTAGAAAGTTCGGAGATGGTCTTAAAGTAGCTCAGTTTAAATGTATTGTATGAATTGCACTTACTATGGAATAAAACATATGGAGTGGAGTGTCTATTTACACTTTGTGCAAATAACCTGCCCTATTGGCAGTAATTCTGCTCTGTAACATGTGATCAAGCTATTCAATACTTTAATAGCAATCATGAATTATAAGCTCCAGTGGCACAGATGGTGAAGCATGTGTCCTTGGCTATTTGACGCAATCGACTCAGGTTCAATCCCGCTTTGTGCCAAACTTTTTTTCTCCCTTTTCAATTCTCGTATTAGCAATCAATTCTATTTACACTAAGTGAAAATAGCAGTATTTTTAGCAATATGCTATTTACACTATGTTAAAATAGCAGGATTTTCTGCTATGTATACTACTTGTTGCAAATAGTGACAATTATCTGCACTTAAGAATTGTAGTACATTATAAAACAGTACGCAATAATAATGTATTGAGTGTAAATTATAATTTTAATTCAAATTATTAAATGGATGCCACCTTATTGGTACAATAAAGCCCTCCCTACACCTACCCTACACATTATTTTCACCTTTTTGATTATTTCCTTAATTTTTATTGAAAATGTGATACGAGATTTGAAAAGGATGAAAAAAAATTCGGCCACACGCTTAACCACCTGCGCCACTGGAGCTAATGAATTTCTATTATTAAAGTGTTGACACACGTTGGAGAGCGGAGTTACTGCCAATAAGGCAGGTTATCTGCACAAACTGTAAATAGACACTCCGTATGTTTTATTCCATAGTAAGCGCAATTCATATAATACAATTAAACTGAGCTACTTTAAGACCATCTCCGAACTTTCTGCCATGACTCTGCTGTTCTTCAGCTGGTTCTTTCTGTATACATTGATTGACAGATGTCTCGTCCTGTCAGCGGTGAGTAATCCCAAACCAATGGCGCGGTCTCAAACTATACCTACCTCTTCCAGTTTGTCTGATTTGTCGTTGTGTTTTATGACTTATTTTGTTTTTGTTTTCGAATTTGTCATTGTGTTTTCTGACTTGTTATAATGTTTTCTGAATTGTTGTTGTGTTTTCTGAATTTGCAGATTTGCATTTGCATTTGCGTTTGTAATTTGTTATTTTGTTTTCAGAATTGTAATCTTTTTTGCATTCCTCAGCCACCGTAGAGCTCTGAATAAAACCACAAAACCTCAGCTAGTGGGCCTTAATTTGCACTCAAATCCTGAGTGAGGTGGGTAAGAAATTAGGCCAATAAACGGTAGCTTACATAAATTTTGATGCCATTCAGGATAATTTAACAGCTAATTATCAGGGACTCTTGAATGAAAACAATTTGCAGATGAGAGACCCTTGTCTGTTTGTGAACTAATTATGTCAGTCTGAGTCATTTGTTGACTTTTTTTCAGAAGTGTCACAGGGCAGCTGGCAACTTTTTTTTAATGCAAATACCGCAGAGTGAGTCATCTAAATTGGACTCCTCCAGAATGAAAGCTTTATTAAATCAAGTTATTTTGACCGACTTCATTGAATTGTTTAAAGGACAGTTCATTTAAAGCAACACTATGTAAATTTTGGCGCTCTAGCGGTTAATAAACAGAACTGTATGCATCCCGCAGAAGAACATTCTAACCAGAGCTACTTCTCCAAGTTTATGTCGATTAAGGCGATTCACGCAGGTATGTGTTACTCCGCACGGGTGACGACCCGAACAGGCTACAATAGTCCAAAAATAATCCCTTATTATAAATATACCGTACTGATTTGGCATAAGACAAAAAAGCGGTTTGGTAGATGAATTTATGATGTACTCGCTCATTATACAGGTGCTGGTCATATAATTAGAATATCATCAAAAAGTTGATTTATTTCACTACTTCCATTCAAAAAGTGAAACTTGTATATTATATTCATTTATTACACACATACTGATATATTTCAAATGTTTATTTCTTTTAATTTTGATGATTATATCTGACAACTAAGGAAAATCCCAAATTCAGTATCTCAGAGAATGTGAAATATTGTGAAAAGGTTCAATACTGAAGACACCTGGTGCCACACTCTAATCAGCTAATTAACTCAAAACACCTGTAAAGGCCTTTAAATAGTCTCTCAGTCTAGTTCTGTAGGCTACACAATCATGGGGAAGACTGCTGACTTGACAGTTGTCCAAAAAATGACCATTGACACCTTGCACAAGGAGGGCAAGACACAAAAGGTCATTGCAAAAGAGGCTGGCTGTTCACAGAGCTCTGTGTCCAAGCACATTAATAGAGAGGCGAAGGGAAGGAAAAGATGTGGTAGAAAAAAAAGTGTACAAGCAATAGGGATAACCGCACCCTGGAGAGGATTGTGAAACAAAACCCATTCAAAAAATGTGGGGGAGATTCACAAAGAGTGGACTGCAGCTGGAGTCAGTGCTTCAAGAACCACTACGCACAGACGTATGCAAGACATGGGTTTCAGCTGTCACATTCCTTGTGTCAAGCCACTCTTGAACAACAGACAGAGTCAGAAGTGTCTCGCCTGGGCTAAAGACAAAAAGGACTGGACTGCTGCTGAGTGGTCCAAAGTTATGTTCTCTGATGAAAGTAAATTTTGCATTTCCTTTGGAAATCAGGGTCCCAGAGTCTGGAGGAAGAGAGGAGAGGCACACAATCCACGTTGCTTGAGGTCCAGTGTAGAGTTTCCACAGTCAGTGATGGTTTGGGGGTGCCATGTCATCTGCTGGTGTTGATCCACTTGTGTTTTCTGAGGTCCAAGGTCAACGCAGCCGTATACCAGGAAGTTTTAGAGCACTTCATGCTTCCTGCTGCTGACCAACTTTAAGGAGATGCAGATTTCATTTTCCAACAGGACTTGGCACCTGCACACAGTGCCAAAACTACCAGTACCTGGTTTAAGGACCATGGTATCTCTGTTCTTAATTGGCCAGCAAACTCGCCTGACCTTAACCCCATAGAAAATCTATGGGGTATTGTGAAGAGGAAGATGCGATATGTCAGACCCAAGAATGCAGAAGTGCTGAAGGCTACTATCAGAACAACCTGGGCTCTCATAACACCTGAGCAGTGCCACAGACTGATCGACTCCATGCCACGCTGCATTGCTGCAGTAATTCAGGCAAAAGGAGCCCCAACTAAGTATTGAGTGCTGTACATGCTCATACTTTTCATGTTCATACTTTTCAGTTGGCCAAGATTTCTAAAAATCCTTTCTTTGTAATGGTCTTAAGTAATATTCTTATTTTCTGACATACTGAATTTGGGATTTTCCTTAGTTGTCAGTTATAATCATCAAAATTAAAAGAAATAAACATTTGAAATATATCAGTCTGTGTGTAATGAATGAATAGAATATACAAGTTTCACTTTTTGAATGGAATTAGTGAAATCAACTTTTTGATGAAATTCTAATTATATGACCAGCACCTGTATACATTTGGCAAATTCTGAACACAGAAACAGTTACATAGTGTTGCTTTAAAGACTAACCATGGCAGAAACAAATGTGATGTTGACAGCTTTATTAAATAAGACCTTAGTTAGGAACATTTTTATGAATATTTAAGGGTTTAAAATATTTTGGCACTGATAACCAGACCAAATGGTTATTTTATTTTGAAATACGCACATATACACATTTACATATAACGTTACAGCACGCTTCCCGCTGAAAGGCGTTTTCAGTTTGTATGTTTTACTCATCAAAACGAAAGTAAACAGTGGCAAGTTTAGCATGCACACGTTCACAGTTTACAGAAATGCTCATCACTAATGAATTGCTCATTCACAAAATTAATGTATAATACCATTTGTATCAAAACGAACAGACGTGAAAGAGGCACTGATTTACAACATTGTGGCCCTGAGATATGGAAAAACTGTAAATGAAGTGCTTGGTCTCTCAAATCATTCTACAGGTATGTTAACAGTCTGGAAAATGATTTGAAAACTATCGGAAAGACCTGGCTTATGAGAAGTCCTCATAAACTTGCCATTATGCTTTGAGGTAGTTGTTGCTCAGAACACTGGGACATAAAACAGAATCACGCAGCATGATTGGAAAGTAATATTCCTTCTTATGGTGAAGAAAGCAGTGCCCTTATACCTCACCCTGACTAGGTATTATGAGTCATTTCGCCATTTCTATGAACAGATACATGGCACATACTGACTCTAAATTTAGCCTTCTGGTAGACAAAATAAATGCATTTCACATGTTCATTGCGCAAGTATAAGATTATTTTCTGAATTCTGCAAATATAAGATGTTATATCTGTGATATCAGCTGTGAGAAAGTGTTTTTTTGAATTGCCATATTTGTTGGAAGCAATAAAATATATAGTAAATTCTTTATTGACATGGTCAAAGTGATGTTTTCTAACACTTCAGTTACCACGGCAACAGCTAACCTATGCCTTAATCCCTTCAGAATCTCATGAGATAGTCTACAAGACAATTCATTATCCCACTTATTTATTTTATCCCTGGAACACTGCCGCAGGTTATTAGACTATTGCCGAATATAGAAAGAATTATTGCCATTATGCTTTTCCAATATGAAGTAATCTCTATCTAATGCTCTTGATATCTTCGATTGATTTATGTTTAATAACAAATCTAGTTACTCAGACTTAACTTAAAAGGGAAATACCTTCCTCATAATATAGTTTATACAAGTGCCACATACTTATATGTTCAGAGGTGTTTTCTGCGATACATTTTCAAACATTATGGTAAAAAAAAGAAATGTAGTACATTGTCATTATTGGAGAGATGGCTACATTTACCATTTTCTATTGATTTCTATAAAACACACTTAGTAGCTTTTACTGATTTGAATTTAATACATACATTTAATAGAGTTATTTAAAATAAAAATCTATTCATGCTCCCTGTCTTGTACGTACAATATATAATGAAAACTCTTTCTACCATCAGAGCAACTGAAGCATCAAGCACCACCAAATGGAAGGCAGGTTTTTGCGAGTCTGCTACCATATTTGTCGAGAGCAAGCAGCATGAAATGAATAAAAAGCCATTTGCAGAAGAACTACTTTTGCATTCTGAAACCACTGGACAAAGTGTAGGAATCAATCCTAGGTTTGTGAGACACATTTTTAATAGCTTTTTAACCGAATCGTAAAATATGGTTCCAACGGCAGGGAAGCAGAAGAAGGAACCGCCAAAGATGTATATGTCCAGAGAATGTTTACTTGTACCAATAATTACTGGAATGGAAAAAAACAAGCAATATATAGCCAATTTTGCATATTCAGTGCTTTGTCTACCACAATAATGTAATATCTTTGGGGCAAATATTTATAGAAGTGATTTGTTTGATTAACTACTCACATTTCATGCAATTAATTTCCTTCGATTGATAACATTTCTATATACTGTATGCATGTAGACTTTTGTTTTTTTTTTGTTTGGATAAGTATCATCTTTGTAAGTATCACTGCAGTTTTTTTTTCATGCAGGAAAAGGGTTGGTTGGGTTTGTGGCTATATTTATTAAAGACAATGAGCTTTGAAGGTTGAGAAGCAGGATATGATTCAGTACACATTGTTCACTGCCTGTCAACATTTTGCTGTTGTATCTGAACTCCCTTTAATAAATAAACACATCACAGCAAAAATCAAAGATTACAAATAAATGCATTTTTAGCAAAGATCATTGCAGAGGGAGAAGATACAACTGCAAACAACAACGGAAATGGGCGGCTCTCCACAGAATTAAAGAGAAAAGACAGATAAGCATGGATCCAGCGTGAAACACCGGTGCTAGCTAAGCACACAGACACACACACACACATACACAAAATACACAGACTCACATCTACTCTTACCTTCGGGATATAAGACATCCTCTAAAGAAGCAGAAAATGGAGAGAGAATGAAGATGTGTATAATGGAAAGATCAGTGAGAGGTGAACATTAATTGTTGCAGAGAAACAGAAGATTTCACATGCATTTCATGAGTCAGAGAGCATCAATAACACCCTTGGCACAGTCTTGTAGAGATACTGTGTGCACATTAATAAGATGTTTGATTGGGCTTTGGGTAGCTAATCTGCAGCTCAAAGACCAATAAACAATCTACTAAAATCTGAGATTACATCAACACTGCCACTGCAACTTGCGGTAAAGGAAATGAAGGTGGCTGCTGGATGAAAAACTGACATTCTGAGTTTCCTGTTAGGACCACCAAGAATGCACAGAGGTAAATTACGCTCCCACTCAAGATTGCTTATGACTGTTTTCCAGAAAGCTTACCTCTTTATACCCTAGCGCAGCGGAGGGCTTGAGGGGCGGCGCAGGTCTCAGACAGCTTAAGGACCATGGCTTGGTGATCTTGGGGGGTTCGAGAGGGCCTCGGTTAGCCGCAGCAGTACCGAAACTGTGCAAGTGGTGGGATGACGTGCTAGCCATGGTTGTAGGCTTACCATCAACACTCTGCTCATGCATAACACATAATCAAATAATGATTCACCAGTAGACATTCTGTGAAATACTGAGAAGGGGGGGGGGGGCAAAATGCACTGGGTTAAAGGTTTTTACCTTTAATATTGTTCCGACTGGACTCCCTTCCTTGGTGTAAGCATGAAGATGTTCCAACAACTCCAGCTGCTCCTGTGCACTACTGCAGAACACTGTGGTGCGATCTATCGTCCCCCCTAAAAAAAGGCAAACAAAACACCATCAGCAAAATGGAAGATATAACAACAAGAAGACTGCAACTGTTCAACAACTGTTTCAGCATGTGCTTTACAAACCAACATTTATTGGATAAAAATACAGTACAAAAGTAATATTGCGAAATCTCATTAGAATTTTAAAGAAGGCTTTTTATGCTCAACAAGGCTGCATTTATTGGATAAAAATACAGTACAAAAGTAATATTGCGAAATCTCATTAGATTTTTAATATAAGTGTTTTCTATCTTAATATATAATTTTTTTCCTGTGACAAGAAAGCTGAATTTTCAGCATTCATTACTGCAGTCTTCAGTGTCACATGATCCTGTCAAATCATTCTAATATGCTAAAAAAGAAATCCTTTGTAAGATTAAAAATGTCTTTATTGTCACTATTTATCAATTGAATACAACCTTTTGAATGGTAAAAATAAAAAAAAAAAAAAAAGAAAAAAACTTTAAAAATTAAAAATATAACACAAACAAATACAAAAAATAGATTAAAAGTCAGTTTCTCACACATATGGCTTCAGAATATAGTGTACAAGTCACATGGACTACTTTATGAACTATGTAAAACACCTGTGTGAAAAGTGTCCATAATGCCTTGCTTTGTGTTCCACAGGATGACATGAAAGTGAGCAAAAGATGACAAAACTTTAACAAAATCTAAAGAAAATAGCACCGCTGTATAATAACAGGTCAAGATACTAGCAGCTTTTATATATATATATATAAAAAGCCTGCATTAATGACAGTCGAGTGCACATTGTTCTGTGACCTCTCAAAAAACATGCCTCTGTTTACATGGACTGAAACAAACCTGTGATCTCAAAAGCATAATAGCCTGTCTCTGCATCCTCTGGCAGTTTGGTTACAGTGGTTCCAGTCAATGGCAGACGTCCCTATGAGAGGAGAGTGTGACAAATGAGAGCATTAATGACACAGGCTCACTGTCATGTACCCAAGATGAACATAAGAAAAATGAACTTACCTGGTAAATGAAACCACTCATTCTTGGGCTGGCAGACAGCATGACTACCACATTGGGAAACAGCATGAAGTATCGCTCTTCCTTTTCCTAGAAAAAAAGCACATATGCACATTATTTTAAATTCAATACTGCAAAAATGATATGAATAACCACTACATAAAAAAAAAAAGGATGCAGGTGTATGGCATTACAGCACAGCCTCACAAACACAAACATCAAATGTCTTTACTAACACACGGTTTTGGTTGCTGCATAGCTTTATTTTTTGCTAAACTGATTACTCATGATCAACAAATATCATACCTTATTTCTAGCAAACCAAGATACATTTCAGCTAAGCAAAAGAGAGAAAGAGAAAACATTGAACACAAATGGAGGGAATCACTCTGAATGAGTTTAGCAGTAAAATACTTTCATCAACCTTCTATTTTTCCTTCAGCTAACTAACACTCTTCTGATGTAATTACTCTGATGTTTCCATTACCCAGATCATCAGATGTCAGGTCAAGCCTAACCTCAACAAAACTTCCCCACACTCCTTCCTCACCTCATTTAAACTGCTCTGGATGTGGACCTGTGACGTGTAGACCACCTGACCCAGTGACTTCATGCTGTCGCCCTCCCAGCCCCGCACTGGCTCTGACAAGATCTGCAACTCCAGGTTCTTTCTTTTTCGCAAATCTTGACACTGAGTCTGAAATACACAAACAAATCAAATCAGTGAAACAAAAATTAGATACATTGTGTGTGTTAATATGCATTTCATAATATGAGTCAGGGTGAAGACAAACCTATAACACATAATGATTTGAAACAATATTGTATTAAAGTATTAAGACTGATTCATACCAATTCTAAAAGAGGTTACCAGCTCCAATTAAATGTTACTAAACTATAAAATATTTACTGAATGTTCTTAATTATGTCCTGATATCTAATATAATATATATCTAAAATATATACACATACAATTTTTCTAAAGTTTGGGGTTGGTATGATTTTTTTTGTTTTATGCTGTATAATGTAATGTAATGTTGTATTATGTTGTATAATAATATGTCTTTTATTCCTGTGATGCAAAGCTGAATTTTCAGCATCATTACTGCAGTTGTCAGTGTCAGAATGTATGCTAATTTGTTGCTAAAGAAACAATAGTGCTGATTATTTTGAAGGAAACCAGAATACAATGCCAAATTTAATGTCAAATGACTGTAATTCAAAAATAAAAATACAAAAAAACAAAACATATTCAAAAACACAAAAAAACCTATATACAAAAAAAAGTTCAAAAAACAACAAAAAAAACAAAAAAAAAAAAAAAAAAACCTTGGCAAAGGGGGAAGACCAAGTCTATATGACACCTCCACTAGTGAGATAAACTACGAAAATGGGACTCTCCCTTACCTGTCAAAAAAATCAAAAAGAACAAACGAAACCGTTCCACAGAACACAACGGGTAAAGAAATCACCTACCACTATAATTTTCTTTGAAGAAACACTTAACCTGAGAAGCAATTGTATATGGAATGACTCATCTTTCCTCAGCCTTTTTATATTATAGAGGCACTGTTGCAAAACCTTAACCTTTACATTTCATGTAACAGCAAAATCTCCTCCAACCTGTAAAGTGCGGTTTCAGAGATGAGGGTAAAAGGGAATTGGAGAGAAAAGACTCAAAATGTTCTGCACCAAGACAGGAAACCTCTCACTCTGGTCAAAACGGAGAAGTCAAAGTCAAAATGATCATTGGATTTTAAAGAAAGATTTAGTTCTCAGCCATGCACCAAGATTAAAGGGCAAATCTGGCAGATAACGGAGACATACCACAAGATTTTTAAAAGCAACTGTTGCTTTGAGAATGTCACTGTAATCTGGATGCGCTTCCTACAAGAAAAAAAAAAGAAAGAAAGAATCTGTAAATATTATAATTCATGAACAGACTCACAGGCATTCATTGCCTTAGCAGCTTACGGTTACCTCCACATGTCGCTCAAGCTCCTGCAGGAGGGTGGGGTACTTGTCGAGCCTCATGAAGGGTTTGCTCAGGCTGGTGGTGAGGGTCAGGATACCAGGAGCACTGGCACCCTGACTCTCCATGAACTTGTCCAGCTCCTCACTGTTCAGGAAAATGCAAAGTATTTTTTATTTGATTTATTTGCCTTTTCTAGTCAATTCTGATCAGCACATCAGCATCATCAATGTTCGAAAACAGTCTTTTCAATTTAACATTTATTTATTTATTTAATAAATGTAAGAATTGTTTAAAATTGATCAAACCTTTTTGCACATAAACATATAAATCTGAATATACACAGACACTAGCGTTCAAAAGTTTGGGGTCAAGATTGTTTTTTTTATTTTTTAAGAAATTAATGGGCAATCTCTGAGACAATCATGTCAACAATGCTTTCTAATATAACCAGAACAACAGCAAATGTTTTGGGGAAGGTGACAGATTAGGTGTGAAGAGAAAACCAGATGCTAAATTGTGATAAACTAAAGTTAGACTAAAGATGAATCATCTGAACACATGCCTTGAACACACGATCAAACAATGGAAAAATGCTGCAACATTTCTGAGTGATATGCAGTTTTCTGAGTGATACGCAAGTGAGCAAACACAATCAAAAGTGTGTCTTCTGCCTCCATCAGCACAACCACAGCTATAGATATCCTGTTGGGTTAGTGCTGTTTCCTGTGTGTATGAGGCATGCCTTTTCACTCTCTCCTTCTGTCGTGGAGCATTCTTAGGTGGAAGGAGAAAACTAACAGAAACCCTATTGTAGTTCATCGTACAGGAAGTGTGTAAAATGTGGCTCAGGCATTTCTGAATACCCCTGAAGTTTACTAATACAAACCAAAAAAAAGAAAAAAGAACAAAATAAAACACTTAAAATGGAAATAGGGCAGCAGTGTTATATGTAAAGGCAAAAGGGAGATTTGCTTGTTTTGTCTCTCAGCTCAGGCGGACACAAGAGAATGAAAGATTGTAGTGACACCTGGTGGTTCATCTTTATATTAAAAAAAGCAAAGACTTGACACACACACACACACAAAAATACTAAAACAAATTATAGTTTGACTAATGTCAAACAAACATAGAAATGTTTTGTAAGCTTAACAGAGCTTTAGTATTTGCAACCTTTGGGAAGTCAACTTACTTATGTGATATTCAATTTGAATATATTTGCATATTAACTGGAACTGATTTGAGACAAAATATTGTAGCATTTTCCCCATATCAATCATTTTTTGTCCAGAAACCACTCTTTTGCGCTCTCACAAATAATGTCCTCTTTTGAACAATGTGAACACGTGCTCAGAATCCACTGATGTATTACTGTTCTCAGCAGCTCTTTGCACCACAATTCAGACTTTACACTAATTCTTTACATTTGTGACATGCTTTTTTTTTTATTAATTTTTTTATTTAATGACTTTCAAGAATTTAAAGGTTAACTACTTTACCCTTTTATAGGGCTGGGCAGTTTGACGGTAAATATACTGTTACCGCGAAATAAAATGGCTATTGTTAGAGATTTTGCTATATTGTGTATTCAATGCAAATATGCAAATATATCTGCATAACACAGTACTGCTTAAACGTTATACACCTTTTGAGTGATAAGGAAACATGCATGAATGAGAAAATAAAGACTGAGTGGGATGAACTTGGTAGAGTTATTAAGTGCAATAAGCATTGTAAAAGAACTCAATGCAGTGCTCGCGCTGACTGACACACAGCCGAAGCATGCGCACTGAAAGCCCCTCTCTCGACAGCATGCAATTGCAAAAACAGATCTCTTTCATGTTTTATTGTGCTTGAATGGTCAAATATGCACACAGTCATAATGCCCGTCGTGTGAAGTATTGAAGTAAACACAGTCGGTTATATGTTAATGTAAAACAGCTGGGTGAAAACGAGATGTGTTTCAGTATATTGAAACCGTGCAGTCGGTCTTAAAGGGACAGCAGCCTTATTTACCTGCTGCTGTCTGTCATTATTAATGTTAATCATGTTTGAATGATACAGTGAAGACTATGCAGTGTTTTATTTTTACACTTTATTCAATATCTATAATATTCCTTACTACATGTTAAATAAACCTTCATTAGACTTTAATTAAACCACTCAATTAATTTGGATCACTTTTACAGTGTATTTTTGTACTCTTTGAAGTTTTTGTGGAATGAGCTTTTGGTGGAGGGTGGAGGGTTAAGATATGAAAAATATCTTAATTTGTGTTTTCGAATATTAACGAAGGTCTAATGGGTTTGGAACAACATGTCGATGGTAATTTTGTGAATACTGACCTGTGATCAGTCAGCACACAGACTGCAGAAGGATGGCTTGAGCAGTAGGACAAGTACAGCGTTCTGATCTGACACATCAGGTTCAGATAACAGGCACCAATCCGCTGCTGGCCCTCTGGCATCCTGCAAGGCAAAAATACACAGATCATCCCTGATACATTATCTGACTTTAATACATTCTATTTGGTGTCAAATAACCAGTGACAACGAACAACATTAACATTTAAAAGCATTACAAATACAAAATAAAAAAAAAACTAAACTGTAACATTTAACAATAAAAAAAAAAAAAATTTGTATTAAATTACAGTTACTTATGAATGGGGTTACATCTGAATATTTAACTGTTTTATTTCCTATTTGGGTTATCAAAAAGTAATCAGTTACATTACTTTATTAAAGTGCAAATAACCTAGGTTTTGAAATGGTGCAGCATAAATATTGACATGTTACAAATAAAACCAACACCAGATGGCACTGTGATATCCAAGGTATGACTTCAATAGAAAAAATAAAATCAAGCAATCATTTGAGTATATGAAGACTAGGGCGGGGTGATATATATATATATATATGTATATATATATATATATATATATATATATATATATATATGTATATATAAATGTTATATTTAATTGATATTGTCAAAATTTTATTAAATTAACACGTTATTTGATATATATTTCGATATGTTTGTCATTTGCATTTAAATAATAATGGGGGAAAAAAAAAAAAAAACTCTAGACCAAATGATCACTTACTGCTTTTATTAAATGAGCACATGTATGTTCACACTAACTCAAGTAGTGCAAAATAGGTATTTCTCATAGTACAGAAAGTGCATTCTGTATACTTTTTTCAAAGTGCATGCAATTCACAATTTACACTGTGCAACTATGGGGGAAATATGTATATAAAATGGGATAAGTATTTTTTTTTTTTTTTACAGGTTTTTTAGCTATTTATAACACAAGTCTGTCTACTGTCTAAATGGTTTAAGAGAAGCTCTGTGGCATAAAAACTATGTTCCCACTGGCACTAAATGACCCTCTCAGGACGGGGAGCTATTTGCTGATAGCACATAGGTATATTCTTTATATATATATATATATATATAAATTAATACCAAAGACTTATACACTCTCTCTGTCTATATTATAAAAACTGATAAAACAAATGAAAAATATTATAACAGTGAAATTCCTATAAGTAATTCCACATTGCCATAGCCTATGTTTCTCTGTTCACACAACAGCGATTGAGGTAGTGCATTTATACAGTGACCACAATCACAAACAGTACAGTCGAGATCTCATGACAACACAGACCGGCTGAATGGAGCTTTCATTTAGATCTCTTCATTTAAACTCCAGCTTGTTTGTTTTTCAGATCATCTGTGGCGGCGCTTCCGCAATGAGGAGCAAGCGTTTGCATGCACATGGTTGCCAGATTGCTTAAAATAAGCAAAACACCAGGAAGAAAATGTATCTATGTAACAGCGAAGCCCTGATTCGGGGATTTGAACTCTTGATATCTGGCAACTGTACTCATGAAAGCTCGAGTAGTAGAGCCGTGTAGAGCAGTCCGCAATAACATGTTCCATTTTTGGAAGTTCAGCGAGTTCTTTTGGGAAAGTATGCTTGAATTTGAAATATTCACAATATTTTCAAATTTTACATCGTCGTCAAAATTATTGTAATAGTATCGCTAATATTCGATATATCACCCATCCCTAATGAAGACTGAGATAAAGACACTGAAATGCAGCTCTTACTTGGAGCACTCCTCCAAGGCAAGACACAGTCCCTGTTGGAACGAGAGGATGTCCTCTAAATTCCCATTCAGACTGGAGCAGTCCGCACTAGACAGCCTGCAGAGAGAGCCGACAGAAGAGTCATTATGTGCATGGGTTTTCATTGACCGACCCAGTTCCCCAAAATGTCAATCGGCTTTGATATCAAAGGCTCCCTGATGCCCTGGTAACATCTGAGTTTTCCACTTACTTGTCGCTGGTCTGTAGAGGGCGCAGGTAGCAGCCCAGTACCATCTGCAGCTCTTTGACAAACTCTCTCTCATGGTCCAAGATGTCCTGTACCACCTAAGAAAAAAACCCAAAGCTTTCAAATAAGAAGTTAAAGCTTCTTTACATGTCCTTTTTGGAATTTGTTCACATTTAAAGGGATACTCCACCCCAAAATGAAAATTTTATCATTAATCACTTACCCCCATGTCGTTCTAAACCCATAAAAGCTTTGTTTGTCTTAGGAACACAATTTTTTGGATAAAAACCGGGAGGCCTGTGACTGTCCCATAAGTAAATAACAGTGTCAAAGCTATGAGAATAGTCCATCTGCCATCAGACGTGCAATCTGGGTTATATGAAGTGACAGGAACACTTTTTGTAAGCGATGAAAACAAAAATAACGACTTTATTCAACAATTCCTTTGTCAACAGTCTCCTCTGTGTCTCTCCATATCACTGTATGCTGCATATGCTCTTCTGTATCATCCGCGTCACAAGGTATTCTGACGATGACTTTCATACCTTTTATAGACCTTGACACTGTTATTTACTTGGCAGTCTATGGGACAGTCACAGGCCTCCCGGTTTTCATCCAAATATCTTAAATTGTGTTCCGAAGACGAACAAATCTCATAAATCATCTCAACGACATGGGGGTCAGTGATTAATGACAAAATTTTCATTTTGGGGTGGAGTATCCCTTTAAGAACTTACCACATTGTAATAATTTTTAGTCAGCTGAGGAACGTCAAGTCCTTTTATCGCTTTCGGAGAAATTGGCTTCTCTGGGGGGTAAAAAAAAAAAAAGGGAGACCTTTTTATTTGATTATGCTCACTTGGGCAAAACGTGTAAGAGAATATCTTGGATTGCCCACTCACCACATGGCTTGACCTCTCGGACATAATTGCTAGGGAACCAGCCGGTTTTGCCGTTAAGGGTTCCCTCCCACCATCCACCTTCCTCCTGGCGTGTGACATGGATCAGCTCACCCTTGCTGAAAGACAGCTCGTCCTCATTGTTCTGCTTGAAATTAAAACGTGCCTTGACCACCAGCTGCCCGCCCCCTCCATTCTCCGACATATCCTGGACACAGCACCAACAGGTGAAGAACTTCAGTATGTAGTATTTTGTGTTACTTTAGCAATGATTTTAATGGTGATCACAACAACACTCTAATTTCTGCATGCCAAAAATTGTCATCTATTCACATCTAGAAGTAAATAATGAATGCCTTGAGAAA
This sequence comes from Cyprinus carpio, assembly GCF_018340385.1. Taxonomy (NCBI): domain Eukaryota; kingdom Metazoa; phylum Chordata; class Actinopteri; order Cypriniformes; family Cyprinidae; genus Cyprinus; species Cyprinus carpio. The sequence continues at coordinate 22,958,101 of NC_056585.1, read as the reverse complement.
ATATTAAGATCCTAGACAATGATGATAAGCAGTCTATGGAAAGCAAGTTGTAACATTAAATTATTAGGGCTGGGAAACTGTGTTAATTTTTGTGATTAACGTTTGCTGTTTATTGTTTTAAACATAATTAACACAGCATCTACTGTTTTTATTATTTATTGTGATAAATAAAGTGCAAGATTAACTTGTCTCTCAGCACTCATTCAAACTGAGTATTGATAGGGACAGAAATATAAGCAGCTAAATGTCACATTTATTATAATTGGTAATTGGTTATTAAATTCACTTAAAAGCTGTTATAATATTTTTTAATGTTCTGTAATTGTTAATAAATCATAAATAAAACCATCTGATAATTTGCAGTTTAGCCCTGGCTTTCAACTATACTGGGTATAATACCATTAAACAATTATTTAAATTAGCAAATATTTAAAATACTGTCTTTATGTTTCCAAAATAATTTAGAGATTCAATGTGAAAATGTTTTTGATTACAATTTTCAATATTAGGGTCGATTATCTGTGAGTAATTACAGAAACCTGTGTAATTAATTCGTTTTTTCAACATCATTATTATAAAATCTATTTAAGTACCAAGCGGCTAAATTGTTATTATTCACATTATTCATTCATTATTATACATATTATGAGGTTAGAACAATAATGTTATAAATATAATAGAGCAGTAAATATGAACAATAAATTCAAATGACTGTCGAAATATTGTGCAGAATACATTAAATCTTATTAGGGTCATTTGCATATTCAAGTTCCTTAATAGTTTGAAGTGTTTCTTTACAATATAGTGGAGGTGACCCCATTTAGCTCAAATCTTCCGAATTTTTTGAAAAAGCCTTCCAATAAACTTTTTTTGCTATGTTTTGGTATTAACTGAAAACATTTAATTGATTGAATTCTTCAAATTTTGAATTCTTTGAATTGAACTCTTTTTCAAGGAAGTTTTGACATAAAAGACCCAACTGTTACCAGCATTTATGGCACTGTTCAGATTTCTTACCACAGCTTTTGACTGCCTCCGTAAAGACCTGCTGGACTTTAAGGTGGGAGCAGCTTGTGAAGGGGCTGACAGGCTAGGAGCAGAGGCACTGGACTGTGGACATGATCTATTAGGGGTACAATCTGGATACAATGAGAAAATAAAAGAGAAGTTTTAAAAAAACAGAAAATAAAGTTTATAACTGATAGCATTTCTCACTTGCTGAGAGTAGTAGATTTGTGGGTGGTCACTGGATTATAGGTTTACTGATATGGATATACAGAAAGTTCTGCACAAGGTTACTGAGGGCTAAGTCTACGCATACTCTTCATTTCAGTACAGCATGACCTATTACACTTGAGAAATAGATAAATGACATGCATAAAAATATAAAGTAGCAGTAGCAAATGTTGCTATCTTTGATTTTTCATACAGTGTGACATTCAAATTACTTCATGCCATATGATTTAATGTCACACCATATTATGCTGTATGATTTATTGTCACAACATGTCATGAGGTGTCCAAATTTGTTTAACCACATCTAACATTAGTGGCACAAGAATTCATGCTACTATTAATAAACAACATAATACTGTTCTTTTGGAATCTCTATTAATCAAAAAATCATTTTCTACAAAAATATTAAGCAGCACAACTGTTTGATAAGAAATTATATTAATAATAATAATAATGCTTTTTGAGCAGCAAATCAGCATATTAGAAAGATTTCCGAAGGATCATGTGATGCTGAAGATTGTCGTAATGATGCTGAAAATTCTGCTTAGCCATCACTCAACATTTCACAATATTACATTCTGTACTTTATTTTTGAACATGATAGTCAAATGAACACGATAGTCATTCCAAATTCCATTATCAAAATCTTTGCAAAATTCAGTGCAACTGACAGAAACTTTAGCACTTTTCCAGTTTGAATCATTCAACAAAAATAGAAAATCTTTATTAAAACTGTTCTAAAGCCTTTTTTTTTTTTTTACTATGCATTACACCAAGGACATGTAAAAATGACTCTAAATGTAATATAGAGTCAAACCAGGTCACTCTGTGATCTTTAAACATCCCAATTAGAGCACTCACTCACCCATTCATAATTCTGTCATGTGCGTGAAGTTAAACCGCCAATAGTCCACAGCTCAATGCACTTGCATAGGGGTCACAACAAACAACTGCTGAAAGCAGCCAAACACATACTCTCCAATGTATGACAACAAGAATCAAAGAGAAATCACAGCCTATAGACATAATGCGTGCTCCAGCCTAACAAAAGCAAGGCCTGAAATCCTGAAACATGCTATTTAGTCACAAAAACGTACAAAAATCACACTGTGTACTCACATCAAGTCTTAGCAGATCATTAGCTCATATTAATTAGCTATGAGCAATCTGTCTTTCATAAACAGAGGGAGATAAGGAATGAGGAGAAGAAAACAGTCAGGTGTCCCGTTTGCTGCACACTGGTTCCTGACAGATCTCCAGCGCTGCATGGGTCTCTGGGGCTCTTCACTGACTTCGCTCCATCTACACAATAAAAGCTCAGCATGTCTGTTGGATTTCACGGAAGGCTCTTCCCGAACACCCACGGCATACAAACAGTGTGTGTGAACCTGCTCCAAGCGTTCCTCAGCCAACACAACAGAGAACCTAGATAAGGCCAGGCGAGGGAACGTCTTCTTTATGACTTAAGCCCACTTCAGAGTGAAACCCTCAGAGTTTCATCATAGAGTTTTTTTACTCAAATCAACCTGCCCCCACTTAATCTGCACTCATTAGTGAGTCATTCTTAAGAACTAACACATCACATTAATCTTACTTTCATATAGAGTTTGCAAGGCTATTTGCAAACATTTAAAGTTGGATCGAGAGTACAAGAACAAGATTCCATAATAATTTATTAATAAATAAGAGAGGAGTGTTGTTTGGAATGACAAATGATACACTGACTCAGGCTTGATGAAGAGGTAATTTACTCAAAAATGAAAATTCTTGAAATGTATTCACTATAACATTGATCCAAATACAAATTAATTTATGTGTAATACAAAAAGTTTTTTTTTTTTTAAAGAATACATTAATAATAAGAAATACCTTCTTAATACTAAGAAATATTGATAATAATAATAGATTATAAAACAAAACACTGCATGACTTCTATATAATGCACACTATCATTCATAATATTTTGATATTGTAAAACTTTTATTCAGCATGGAGGATGTATTAATCAAAAGTGCCAGTAAATACATTTATAATGTAACAAAAGATGTCTATCTCAAATTAATGCTATACTTTTGAACTCATTAAAGAATCTTGTGAAAAAAATTGCATCATGCTTTCCACAAAAATATTAAGCAGAACAACTGTTTGCAACATTGATAATAATAAGAAATATGTGACCCTGGACCACAAAACCAGTCTTAAGTCGCTGGGGTATATTTGTAGCAATAGCCAAAAAAACATTGCATGGGTCAAAATTATCGATTTTTCTTTTATGCCAAAAATCATTAGGATATTAAACAAAGATCATGTTCCATTAAGATATTTTGTAAATTTCCTACTGTAAATATATCAAAACTTAATTTTTAATTAGTAATATGCATTGTTAAGAATTCATATGGACAACTTCAAAGGCGATTTTCTCAGTATTTTGATTTTTTTTGCACCCTCAGATTAAAAGATTTTTAAAAAGTTGTATCTTGGGCAAATAATGTCCGATCCTAATAAACCATACATCTATGGAAAGCTTATTTATTCAGCTTTCAGATTTTGTCTGGGTTATGGGCCACATATTTCTTGAGAACCAAATCAGAAACAGAAAAAATAGTTGCAATAATATTTCATAAAATTACTGTTTTTACCATTTTGATCCAAGAAAAGCAGCAAAAAAAATAAAATAAAAAAAATAAATCATCTTACTGACCCACCATTAGAATGGTAGTATGTATGTATACAGATATAAATATTGGTAAACTATGCCTTCAAGGAACCTGTCTGCAGAAAGTGGTAAATCATGATGGACTGATGTGTAAAACGGTTGTGAAAAAGTCCTATGGGACTTGAGGAAGACTTGTGCAATAACAAGGAGGACACACTCTCCTCTAAAGGCAACAGCCACAGGGAAACATGACAAGGAAGCAAAACCTGAGAATAACTACATGCCTCATGGGTTCTGCATGCTTATGCAGATGCAGTCACCCGCTCTGACAGGCCCTACAAAAAGCAACTGTCTGTTGCCTCCAGTAGCTGAGAGCAGCTGCAGCTGAAGACACAGATGCGGGTGCGAACCCAGACAAATCACCTCTTGACGTTCACAGAGCAAATACAAGAGGTCAGTCATCCTCATCCTGAGAAAAATGTGATTTGTATCTCATGTTTACTGCACTCTTCAACTGAATTAAAAGGCCTACTGTGCATTTCACGTAGATAAACTTGCTTGGGCATGTGATATCTATCCCAACCATATTCACAGGCTTCTAAAAATGAACTGATAATGGAATTAATATATGTTTACTGAACCACTTTAGAATCAAATCATTATCCCTACTTAGAAAAACAAAACTCGCTGATGCTAGGAGGATGAAGGAGGACAGCTGTAGCAACAGGTCCTAAGAGAACACGCAACAGGAAAGAAATGGCTCATTTCCACCAGAACCATAACACTGAGTGATTATTGAGTGCTTATGATCTCACTTGTAAACAGAGACATTCTTTGTAGTGTATAAGTGACCATCAGGGCCTAATTTTCTAAAAATGTCTTGAACACACGCTGTTGTGTGCAAGCCTTGTGTTAGACTGTCTGCTCTGCCTAGCAAAACCCTCATAAGTGTTAACACGACTGAAACTTGGAGTAAACAAATTCAGGTTATTTAGGCCAGAGAAGAACTGGTCCCCTGACAAAGCCCGGTTTCTCCTAACGATGTGTCTTGTGCTTTATACCTGAATCACATTTTTTAATAACTGATGAATTTTGCAACATTGACACGGTTATTGAACTGAACTGAATCAACATTGAACTGACTCACACAGAAAAACAACACTACTGTCTTCAGCAAAGCTGCTTATCGCTGAATTGCACTTGTTTCAAAGTGAATGAACTTCACACAGTTATTGAATTGAACTGAATCAACATAGAACTGTCCAGAGCTGAAGAATCACACCATTGACTTGCTACAGGCAGCTTCTTTTTAAAACTATCTGTATCGTATAAAGCGCAATAAAAAAAATACATGTGACGACTTCAGAAGAAACTCACCAATGAGAAGACAAAGCTGATGCCTAGAGTACTCAAGGAGTGAAAAGGCATGGAATATCAATGAAGAATACAGGTCTATAACATCATGAATTACCTTGAGTGGCGATGTTTATTGCTGAGAGTGTTGACAGAACCTTATTGAAGTTCTCCCCAGTATATAAGCTTTCTGGATCAAAGCCCTAAGAAAAAAACATAAATCAAACACAAGAAAAACTGTCCACAGACAGTGCCAGAAGCAGAAGCAGCAGATCAAAAATCACAGTGGAGTCGGGTTTTAACTATGCATAAAAAATTCATAATCGTATAAATCATTTTTTCATGATATGATCTGACACAGATTCTCTTAGCCAGCAATATGAAATTTGCAATATGATATATGCGATACAGTTTGATTCGATTCAGGGGTCGCCGACTATGATCAATATATTAATATCATGATATTATGTGCATATTTTACACAACCGGCTACATTTTTATTAAAAATGCAACCAAAATATGACATGAAAATTTTATTGAACGCCCTGAAAATCTTGTATCTCAATTGGGACATCCACAACAAAAACACACTTTAGTATTTTAAACAATATATAAAATTAATCATAAAAGATTTATAGATTTTTCACATGCTACATCGATATCTCACATCTCATTTAATTGATGCATAATTATATCAATCTATATCAATTTACTGTGACACCCCTATAAAGAACCCTGTTAAAAAATTTCAGTGGTGAGGAAAAACAACTTCAATGTGACCCACATTTTGAGATGCTGACATGGCAATCAATGAACAACCTTCATACACTGGGATCAGACAATATCCTCTTTCTTGCTAAAGATACGGTTTCATGTTTTAAATAAAACATAATACCGTTTACACAGCAATGCAGGAAGCATCTGTCTTTTTATCTGTTGAGCACTGTTTCACTATGGAGGCTGCAACAAGATGAACAGTCAGTGCAGTTTACATTTACCATTTGCTATTTGAATTTCTCTCTCATCAGTAATTTAACAAGGCTCATATCAAGCTTTAGCTTGGGTTACGATACTTCTTGTTTTCAGCTAATTTAAAATGAGAAGTGAAAGTTAACTAAACTGGGCTTCTCTGTCTAGTCACATGACTTACATCAACCATACGCCCATTGGGCCTTTCAAAAAGCTTTCTTAAAAATAGATATCTGTAAACATTTATATATTTTTATCTTTAATAACTTCCAAAGTTTATTTATTATATATTTGATATTTTATATATATATATATATATATATAATATATATATACATATATATTATAGATATATATTTTTTTTTTTTTTTATGGAATTTGGAATCTTTAATCTTGGACTACCCTGGCACATGGAGTTTTTATTTTCGCATAAAAAAATAAAAAAAAAAAAAAAAAACACCAGAAAAACAACGGCACAATAAAATTCAATAAAATAAAACAACAACTCAAAAAAACTAACAAACACTCTAAAACTAAACATTGGACTACCCTGGCACATGGAGTTTTTATTTTTGTGTGCAGTTCTTGAAGACAGGACAACTCAAAAACATGTGCATTCTCTTTTGATCTAATCAAGACTCTAAAATTACATTTACAAATCAGGTAGACATGAATTTATGCCATAGCATAGACTATTAATAAACCCCACATCAGTCTACCACTAGTCTTCTGAACAGTTCAGAGTACACAATTCTATTAGCAAGCTCACTAATCAAACCCAAAAATTACATATAACCAAGTAACACGGCACTATGAACATGAGTCATGTTCACTATATGTATGCACAGTCTATCACTCCATAACCAGATTTTAATCATAGTTTTAGCCCCAGAAAACTGTCATTGAAGAGGGTGTGGCATCATAGTTTGTCTGTGTCAGTAACTGACCTTGCAGACTGACAGTGTTTACTGTGATAGTTATAATACCTGACCATCATCTTGAGAGATCTGTAATGCTGCTGCAGGACCATAATAAGCATAATAAATCAAGACCATAATAACCATAATAAATGAAATACATATGCTAAAGAGCTAGTATTATGTGCAGTCTTGTTTACTAGTGTATTTTAAGATCACATGTGCAAAACCAAAACCCTGCTATTTAGTTGCTTGCCCTCGGGGAGAGCTACACTAAAATAAATGGGCTGAAGGAAGACGTACTCTGCATAAATACTTAATATAAATTATTAAATACATTATCTAATATAAATTATTAAGACTATGTGAAGTAAATCATTCCTGCATAAAATCAATGCTTATAAATACAGCTTTAACCTAAAATGTATTTTCATACATATACACTATATAACTGATGAGATCTACTGCCTAAAAGAGTTATATTTTCAGCCTACAGGCCGCATATTAATACACACTCAGCTGTACTTCTCAAAGGCACGACCCTTTATAAGCAAAAACGTTGCATTTGTGTGATCCCAACGCACTCGTGCACAGAAATGTTAAGGAAAAATGTATCTTACCTCAACCTTTAGAGACTGGCATCCTTTTAGAAACTCTCGAATGTTTGCAATGCAGTCCGCCTCGCATCTGGGTTCAGCTGAGTACTGAAAACCAGTGAAAGAATGCGATGTGAATAATCTCAACTTTGCTTCGAGCACACTGCAACGCATAGAACCACCTTTTTTAAATTGTGTGTCACTGTCAACCTAGCCTATGAGCCACATCGTACCCTGCCTCTGCTGTCCAGTATCGCATGCTAAAAGTCTTTGGCGTTCAGTATACTAAGAAACTGTTTCTATGCGTCAGCTTCGTCCTGTTACACAGACACACAGCCCGTATCTATGCTAGATCACAGCGGGTCCTGTAGCACCAGGAAAAGATATTTTGGAGGAAGTGACGATGTTTGCTCAGCAAGATTCTACTTGGACCCCTTACCAGTGATGGCAAGTACGACTCATTTCCGCGAATCGGTTCTTTCGAACAGTTCCGTTCAAATATTCAACATTTAAATAAAAACTGTTGGCATTTGATGTCCATAGCTTGTAAGCCATAATCATACAAAACACAACATTTAAATAAAGCCATACACGCATATTGTTGTTTGTTACATTTCCCCCCTAAACTGTAATTCCATATAACATACAAATTTAATAATCAATATTGTAACAACACCAAAAAAAAACAAACACCTATTAAATTATCATTTAAACAGACACTAAAAAAACACTAAAAAAATACATTTACACCTATTAAATAAAACGTACAAAACAAAAACTTTTTTTTTGCACGAATCGTTCAGTGCCGTTTCGTGAACCGACTTATTTAATTCATTAAAAAGATCCGACACAAAAGAATGATTCATTCACTAATATAATGTAAATACATTCAACAAGATAAAATCCGTTAGAAAGAGTCATGCGTTAAAATCAGTAAAGTGGTATGAAATAGAAATATGCTGAAAAGAAATGAAGGGAAAAAGACAAGAACCAAGAACACTTATAATGAGCTCTTTATAAAATGGAGAAACTTACAAAATTTTTTTTTACACATAACAACACACTCTATACACATCACAGAGATCCACACTCCCCACAAAATAAAAAAGCATTTACAGTAAAACAATTTCAACAGAGTTTTATTCAGCAGAAAATCAAAATGAATACACTAGGTTATCTTATTAATAACGACCTTATGTGCCATGAGTAAAGGAGGAGCTGGATTTAGTTAGTAAATTAGTTAGCAGCATGCAGACAGACAATAATCTGAGATCTGACTGACATAGACAGACGGCTTTTACAAACGAGAGAAGAAAATTGCTTTACAAATGCTGTTGGTGTTTTATACTAAAGTGAAGATCGCCAAGTTTTTTTTTTTTTTTTTTTTTTTAAAACGTGAGAATGCGGAACAATTTCTCATGTAACAGGAAGTCAGATTCTCGATCTCGATTAAATTGTGTGCCCTGAATAAACACACAGTTAAATAAACAATAATCACTGAAAATGGTTTCAAAACGTTTTGCATCTTTACAAAACATGCATTGCAAAGTGTTACTTGTAACAGCGAGTAATCCAGCATTAGGCTACGCACCGTGCACCGTCAATTCCGCATGGCTCTATCTAATACATTTGCATTTATAAAAAGATTTAATTCACTAGACTGCGACTATATAATCAAGGAAACATGCATGTGTATCGATTACCTTTAAGATGGCTCCAGGTTGCACTCGCTCCACGAGCTTACACAGGACGACCCCATCTCTGAGAGAAGTTTTCAGAAATTCCTCCGGATCAGCGATATTCTTTTTGGGTGAATTAAGCACGCCTAATGTTATTAGCCACGTAACAGTCTGCTCCTCGGGGTTCATAGTTTTAGGCTCAATGGGCCTTTCAGATTTAGCTGCACTCTTGGTGCGCCAGCTCTCACTATGTGTTGAGATGCTACCCACATCCGTCACGCTTCTGCTTTTTCACCGATGTTACAACGACCATTCAGCCCGGCAACTTAGTTCTCCAGTGGACGTCTGCCATATAACCAACATAAAGGCTCTTTGACATTTCACTGACACAAAAGGAACTGTGATTGCTTTAAAATGGCACAAGAATGTTCCATGTGGCTTAACTGCGATTTTTGATTAAATTAGCCTGTAGTAGAGTGAGCACTGACATGACCATACCAATGCAGCACTATTATAGTGGGACTTTAAATAAGATACAAAGACAAATAAGTTCATTTCACTTCAAATGATAGTTTATTGAAGAAAAATAAATGAAAGCAATTCATCTGTAGCGCTTCAGGACTCCATCCAAACATCAGCCTCAGTGAACCTCAGCCTCCAAAGACCCTAGATAGCTCAGATCTAGATGAAAACACAAGTAATTAATTGTATGAAAACACCAAATATGAGTTCGCAATGGTTTAAGGACTTACTCATACCTGCATCTTACTGGAGACCATCATGCATCACCAAATGGCAACAGGTGCTGATCAGCAAAGACGTTTAACCATCAAACTCCCTTTCCTCCATTCAGCCTGCAATGAGAGTTTCCATCAGCAAACTGTTGTAGCTCAGCATACGGGACAAAATGTTTTATTTTACAAAAACTCAAATGACCCAAACTGATAGGTTTTCCAAGTTGGTTGATAGGGTGCTGTCTTTCTCCACGTGGTCTCCTGTGTTAGAATCGGCATGCTTGAGAGCGTTCTGGCTTTTTGGTAACACTAAGTGAATTTACTACATTTTCAAAAGGGTTCCACACTGGGAGGTTTCGCAGCTATGTGGTTTACATTTGGCTGTAGATATAGATCCATTGCGGAGATTCATCTTAACATCCTTACAAAAAAAAAAAAAAAAAAAAAACCTTTGAAAGGGGCAGAAAAAAAAACTTCTCCTTTAGTGCAACAGTAGAACTGGCTGATATTTGAGACTAAGACCTCCTAAACTGAAGTGATCCAGTGGCTGGGGAGAGAGAGACCAGACTCCTTTGAAGGCAGAAGTGAGTTTGTTAATAATGTTGGAAATTATATTGTTCAGATTGGATTTGAAAAAGCCAGGGCAACCAAGTCGATGTTTGACTAAATGACACTAACCTTCAAGTTGCAAAATAACACCAGCGAGACTTGACTTACACCAGAACAAAAGGGTTTGCTTTGCTTACCAGCTGTTGACAGGTTTTATCTGTGGTGCTGATTTGTTTCTTGCATTTTGGTAGTCTTTGGATTGGTCGATGCAAGGCGTCAATGTTTAGGCTTTGTGATGAAGGATCCATTTGCACTGAGGAAAACTACACCCATAGAGAGTTTGGAAAAAGGTGACATTTGCCCAGTCCCCACACAATGTGAACAATCATGCCTACATGAATATTCTGCATTGCTTCTATATTAAGTGGAATTTGGTGTTGCTCACCAGGGAAAGCTGAATGGATATTTACACTTCATAGTTTCTCATTCTCTTGAATGGAGTGTTGTTGCTCAAGATCTTGGTTTAAAAATACTTTATTGGTAAATGAAAGCCTTTTGTTAGGGCACTGCAGGTTTAACATGTCACTAGTATACAAAAAAAAGAACAAACTTAGATTTGCAACGGTACCATTAAATGGGAAGTGAGCAAGAGAAAAGAACGAAACTCTGAATTTAAAAAAAAAGGACAAAAATAAAAAAACCTTTCACAAGTTTGACTACAGCTTGAAACTGAAGCGTGAAAAAAAGACTTCAAAATTTCAATCTTAAAGTCAATCTAAAATTCCATATAACTCCACATAATTCCACATCATAGTCCATCTCAGTATCGGTTCCGGGCCATTCCTCTATCTGGCCGACCGCCGCGGCCACCACCTCGAGGCGCCCCACGACTCGAGCTGCTGTATTCGCGATGATAGCCTCTCTCAAGAGGAGGGGGTGGCCCTCGCTCCTGCCTACCCGGACGGTCACCACGACTAGTGGAGTACGGGTCACTCCGACTGCTGGGATAACTGTCACGACCGCCATATCCATCCCTGGAACTGCTGCCATAGTCGTCATAACGACTGCTTCCGCCACTCCCACTGTAGGACGGAGGGGGACCCCTTGAGGGTGGGGCGCTGCGTGAGTTACCTGCAGGGTCAATGGGTCATGTAATTGGCAAGATTAACTTAAACATTCTTTGCATGATACTGCGTTGTCAAGTGCCCATTTTCCTAAATCTGTATCACAACTAGCTCAAACGTTAGAAACTTTCCAAATGAGGATAAAACTTGTATCTCGGGTTATGGGTGAGACTAGTTAAAGCTAAGATCTACCCAACTGCAGTGTTGACAAATGCGCACTCAGAGCCCTTTGGCACGTCATTGTCGAGTGAATGCACTTTCCTTGGTTTGGACTGAATTCCATTTAGACTGTAGTTTGGATACACTACACTTTTTTTTTTTTTCTCACACAGATACACCAAAAACACCAAAACTTTTTTTTTGGGGGGGGGGGGGGCAAAAAACAGCTTGCAAGAGATTCCTTGACGCGATTTTCTTTTTTCTTTTTTTTTTGGATGGATGGAACACTCAGGATGAAAAGACGCAGCATTTGATGTTTCCACTTTTTGGCAATGACACAAAGCAGCACTTCCCAGGCGCAAAACTGGCAGTTTGAGTGGAACCCCCCCTAACCACACTTAGGGTTTAATCTTACCGTAACCGTCGTAAGGATCTCTATAGGAGCCCGTACTGGGCCGATCCATGTAACCCCTGGGCTCTCGTCCTCCACCGTAACCATCTCGATCACTAAGAAACAAAGAAACGTTAGGCTGGATTCTCAAACTGCCATCACAGACATCGTTTTCAGGATGTTAACACACCTGTAACCTCTGGATCCCGACCCATAGTCATCTCTAGAACTGGAATGGCCCGAATACTCCCGGTATGGGTAATCACGTGGTGACGGGGCATAGTCTCGACTGTCCCGTGAACTCATGTAGTCACGGCTGGAGTAACTGCAAAACAACAGCTTGTGAGCTCCACCAATATTATTCTAGTGTATTTATATCCATCAGTGTTTATTAATCAGAGTAAGCTTTTATACATTTCCACTTATACCACGTTTTAGTAACTTGTATGCTTTCGTCACTCTTATACGTCATCTTCTATTAAGCTTACATTTTTATGAATGTTTCAGGTTAATTACCAAGAGAACACTTGTAATTTTCTTTATAAATAATTGTTTTTATTTAATAATAACAACAACAACATTTTCCACCTTCATTACTGTATTAGCCATGCTTTTTTACACATCATCTTACCTGTCTTTGCTACTGTAGTGATCATCACGATGTGGAGGACCATCATCACGCCGTGACATCAGAGAATCTCTGCGAGGAGGGGGGCCGTATGGGTCCCTGTCTCTGGACACTGGAACATTTAGCAAAAAATGATGTTATGGTTCAAACAATTAAAAGCACAAATCGGTGTATGTTCACCAAACTCACATCTTCCCATTGGCCCAGACAGTGCAGATCTCTTGGGTGGGGGTCCTCCATTCCGCACTGGGGGGCCTCTCTTCAGTGGCGGTGGCCCTCTGGATGACATGCCTTTAAAAAAGGGTTCTACAATACCTACGTTATCTTGGTAATATTCATTTTGGCAGCAAGTATGCATATTAAGTGCAGGCTCAGAACTTCTTAGAGGACAATCAGCTCAAACAGATCATCAAAATTGTGTCATCATGGCACAAATTAAAAAAAAGGGGGCGATAAAGTTTTGAATGGTACCTCTGCTTGATGTTCCCCTAGACCCTCGCAGACCTCTGGAAGAGCCACGACTCCGTGATGGAGGCGGACCACGGCGTCCTGAAGACTCAAACTGAGGTTTTGTGGCCTGTTCCACTTTAATAGGCTTTCCATCAAAGGGCTAAAACACAAGGAACGTAAGTTTAGGAAACCGTAGCTCTTAAATTAAAAAGAAAAACTGATACAGGCACACTGTGCGCATCCGTCATGTAAGCTCAGAACTTCTTAGAGGACGATTGTGGACGACATCAGTTCAAATAGATCACCGCCACCAATCTTCATCACAGCTCACAAAACTGAATTTCACACATTACTCCTCACCTTTCCATTCATTTCCCTCGCAGCATCTTTTGCGTCGCCGGGATTTTCGTAAGTTACAAATGCAAAGCCTCTAGATTTGTTCGTTTCACGATCCTTCATCAACAGAACTACAAAACACAAGGAAACATACGAGTACACCAAATGCTTCAATATCAGGTTAGCGCTCGTCTAAAACAAACTTCAATAACGTGTTTAAAAAAAAAAAAAAAAGAAAAAGGCAGATCTATAAGCAAGCATTTTATTTTAAATCATACAAAACCTACAAGTACCTTCTGATATTCTGCCAAACTTGCTGAAATACGCTTCAAGGACCTTCTCACTAGTTTCAGTGTTCAGGCCGCCGATGAAGAGCTTCCCTGGTCGGTCTGCCTCTGCCATGGTTCCCACTACTGCCCCTGCAGAGACACAGTGCTTGATTACATTAGAACAGTACAGTGTATTTCATCTTAGAAAAATAAGGTCCCTCATCCTAAAAAGTGACTAAAACCAGCACACAGACCAACCCAAGCAAGTTGGGAGACAAGAGGACTAAGTTAAAGAATTTTAACATTGCATGCAAAGGAGCAAAAAACTATGCAAAAATGCCAGTACATCTTACACGGTTAAGGGAGTTGGAAAAGCTATTTGATAACTGAAAAGCGTTTAACCCCTTAACTGTCACCGTCCCACCTGTGGGACCCTTGGCACTCTTATTTTGTTGTCCTTTTTCTCTATAAAATCTTTTAGTAATCATCATAAATTATATGTCATTTGAAAGCTTAGAAGCCCAAGATTCATCGTTTGAAAACCTTTTAAAATCAGACATTGCGTTACCATGGAAATGGTACTTTAAAATCTTTTGGCGGTCTCCTCCCCCTTAGTGGACAGTGTCAAGTATCATATTACAAAATGCACTACGGTCTTTTAGAATCAAAACTTTTTATAATCTTGGCAACAAACATATCATTGGAAAGGTCTGAGTCTCAGGATTCCATATTTGGTGGTTATTTTGAGTATTGAAGTAAAATTGACAGAGAAATCTAGGGAAAAATTCATTAAACAAAATTCAGAGGAGTTTTGATTGCCCCCAGTGGCTGTTTGTGGTATGACGTCCTAAATAAAATCTCACAGGAACCTCATTTTTTTATCAACCTCAAATTCGAAACATAACTTATTTAGACACAAGGCTTTCATTTTATACCAATTTTAGAGTAAAAACATGTAAAATATTAATAATAAATAAAATAAATATAGCGCATTTTATTTACAGTACATTTAAACTTATATAACTTTTTGATACTTTAATTTTTTTTTTTAAACCCACTTTTGCCAAAATCTGCTAATTTTCTTCTTTAAAAAGAGACCAACCTTAGGTCTATATTCCAAAGTGTAAAAATACAACAATTTAAGTTTGGATAGTGCACTTTAATGCCTATTTAAAAAAATGGGGGTGACAGTTAAGGGGTTAATTTAATCATCCTCTGGAGTAAATGGTTAACTCAACAGCCACTAGCTGAGAGGCCCTGCCTGGCTAGCAGTGGTTGTTGAACACGTGCGGCAGACTATGAACTTTCATTAATATGGTTTCAGTAGACACTAAACCGGTTGATCAGGATTCATGACATCTTCATGTGCATTTTAAAGCATGGTTCACAAGATGGCGGACGCGTAACATCAGAAAGCTCCTGGCAGATGCAGCGGCTTGAGACCTCTTCAGGCCATGAGGCTAACTTACAACATGTGCTTGATTAGGAACCTCTCAGAGGCGCGATAAACACATTCTACTAATTTAACTTACTTGGATTGAAGTACATAAGCGAATAGCGCCACATGTTGCAAAGTCAAAATGGCGAAAGAAATGTGCATTTAGAAAAACATCTTGCAGACTGCCATCGACACAAGGCCTTTTTCTGTTAACGTTGCCATCGCAGCTGCTAAATATACATGGCTGTGGGGTAAGGTATTGCCCGATAAAAACTGCCATGTATCGATTAACCAAAAACCATGATGACATTTAAGTGAACATATTTTAATTTGCCATTTACTCACCTCAGGATCAACAGACAGAAACAAAAGCGTCTGCTGGTTTATATGTGTCCAATGTGTTTCGGTTTCGACCCGCCCAATTTACTCTGCGGTCGGAGGGCGGAACTTTCTTCTTCTTCTACGTTTTCTTAAGCGTTGTAGGCGGTCGGCAGATAAGTTAATAGGCTTTACCGCCACCTGCTGGGCTGGAGCGTGAAACGAAAGTCCGGGTCAGAAAAATGTATTGCCATGTTTGCAAACTGTACTTATTTTAGTCCTGCCATCCATCCATCCATCCATCCATCGAATCACACACAAAAAAATTGTACACAAAAAAATGAATAGTGATCCACCCACCCACCCATCCATCCATCCATCCATCCATCCATCCATCTATCTATCTATCTATCTATCTATCTATCTATCTATCTATCTATCTATCTATCTATCTATCTATCTATCTATCTATCTATCTATCCGCACCTAGCAATTCTGGCCATATTAAAGATACATTGTGTGTGAATTTGCATGTTATAATGTAAGCACAATTAATGACCCCTTGTGTTTAATAGAAGAAAAAAAATGAAAAAATTATTTAATAAAGAATGAGCATGACTAGTAATTAAATTCATTTTGTAATAACAATGTTATGAGATAAATGTTTTTAAAAATAGTTTTGAATATAGAAATATCAAACAATTTAAATAACTCAATTTGTACGTAACCTTCTATGGTATGTAATATGTTCTAACCATGAAATATATTTTTTCAAATAATTTTTTATTACATGAAATAGCTTGAGTCATACAAATCAAAACAGACTTTTGAAAAAAAAGAAGAAGATTTTTGAAGGTGTATAGGAACACTGAAAAAATGTTTCATTCGTCCAATTAAAAACATTTAGGGTAAATATAAACACACATATCTTTTAAAAATTGATGCATTTATATAATCTAAACTTTTTAGCACAATGAAAAAGATTCTGTAAAATGATGATTTACTTTTCTATTTAAATGCACATTTCTTTTAGAAATTGATGCATTTATATAATCTGAACTCATGCAAACCACTGAAGGTTGACTCATCCTCACTCTCATCACATGAAAGAGGCCTTTCCGTAAAATATTGCTATTTTCTGAAAAGAAGTAATAATTTTGTTATTTATATTTAAATACAACTATACTACAATAAACACTTTAAATAGGCTAAATACATAACTGCAATCATATTATTTATGCTATCTATAAAAAATCCCAATGAGTAAATATACATTACTGCAGTTCCACTGTGTGCAGTGTTGCCATATAAAACATTGATATGTTCTCAAATTACAGTAAAACTATGTTAGAAAAGTTAAATGTACTTAAATGTAAAATCCCCCTTTAGAAGATATGTTTAGAAATGAGGTTAATAGAGCAATTTCTGGAGCACTTCAACATGTGACTTCCGTGTGAAGGAAAAAATTTTTTGGACGGACATTCAAATGTCATGTGACTTAAAAACAGCATACCTTAAGGCCTGCCCTTTTAATGCAGATAGTGCAATATAGCCCATTGTATTTTTTTTTTTCAGAATAACAAGGAAATCGGTAGAAATTAGCCTACTTCTTGCCATATGGTAACTTCGTACCATAAAGGGTTTAAAAATGAAACTAATACCGACAGGTGGCGGCAAGTCACCAGCCCTTTTACTGGTAAACTCTTTACTGGTTGGATTGTATGACACAATCCCAGTAAAGTCTTTACTGGTAAATTACCGATAAATTACCATTAAGTCAAGAGATCATGTGTGAACAGGACCTTTTTAAAAATACCAGTAATTTCGTTCCGCCAATTTACCAGTAAGAGAATACCAGTACATTACAGGTATGCGTTGAAAGGAGCTAAAGACAGTTATGAATGTGATGAGTTATGAATATGATGCGTCTTTTATTAAAGTAACAGAAATGATAGGCTACACATTCAGGATAACATTAAATAGCATCTATAGAAAGTTTCACATGCATGTAACAGAAATTAGGAAAATACATACATAGACAAAAATGATAAAGATAAGCAAAAAATAAATTAAAATAAAATTCCAAATGAAACGTCATTAATCCGGATGTTTTGTGTATCAATGATTTATGAATTGGGGGAGGGGTCACCGGTGGGCGGGGCTATGTGCGCAGTAAGGAAGTGACTCCGATACAAATCTTTCTTGGATCTGTTGCAGCTGCGAGCTCGTTGTCTTGGCGAATTTCTCTGTGAATTGTCGCCGGTTAGTTTTATGGTTTGCTCCAGAAGAGTAAACCGGACTTTTCGCAGGACGCTGCTTTGAAAATGAAGGCTTTAAATCCGCGTTTTATATTTTTGCTGAGTTTAACAGTAGTCAGCTCAAGCCTTGGATTCTACCTTCCGGGTTTAGCACCAGTCAGTTTTTGCGAAAAAGAAGATGCGAAGGAATGTCAGGTGAGCTTTTGATGTCCTGAACTTATTATTTTACTTGCGTGTACAAACAGTTGAGGCATAACAAATAAAATAAATGTTTCAACATTGAGTTAAAACGCAAATTCGGGGTTCTCTACATTGCAAATTCATGTTCAAAGAATGAAAACAGACAAAAGTGTTCATTAAGTAATTTCAGGTATATATGAAAAGGCTGAGATATGATTAACAGTCAGCTTTCCCCTTGACCCCCTGCTGTCATTCCCGCAGAAAGACATACAGCTGTTTGTGAATAGACTGGACTCAGTGGAATCAGTCCTGCCTTATGAATACGATGCGTGAGTATTCTTGATCTTTACAATACGCTTTATTATATCTGCATGCATTTCTATACAAGGACCGACCTGCGAGGGAAAACTTTTTGCTTTAGGTTTGATTTTTGCAAAGATACGGATGAAAGAAGGCCCTCAGAGAACCTTGGGCAGGTGTTATTTGGAGAAAGAATAGAGACGTCACCTTACAAGGTAAGAGATTAATGTTTTTATTTGACTTTTTTAATTTTATTTTATCAATCTTATTAATTGTAATTGAATATTATTGTGGCAGTGACATTTAGAAGATTTTTACAGATTTGTTCATTGAGAGCTGGCATGTTTGTCAAGTTTTACTATTAGCTGCAATTGACAGACACGTCTTCCTTTTGTTGTTCATGTGATTTATTTTCTATATGGTCATATATATATATATAAGCATATGTCATCGTATGATAATGTTGATGGCATTTAGGCAGTGTATTCCTAGTTGTTACTATTCTGCATTAATGTGTTATAATAATTAACTCCAGTTCTTCCCACATGGATCCTTCATATACTGATTTTTGAAATTCTCCATAGTTTACATTTAAGGCTGACAAGGCTTGTGTGAAGGTCTGCACCAAATCGTATGATGCAGGTTCAAAAGAAGACAAGTTAAAGTTGGACTTTTTAAAGAAAGGAATGGAGCTGAATTACCAGCACCACTGGTAAGTCTACATGTGATGACTTCTGTAGGTGTGGCAGTAGTAACAAAATAAAAGTCATCTTGCTTTAACAGTTGAAAAGACCCAATACCAGTTTGTCGTCGTAGGGTTTAGCATACAATTATACAATTATTTACGCAATCTCTAATGGTTGCGCATCAAAGATAAGTGGATTTAGTTTATTCTTAAACTTGTTTTGCAGGATTGTTGACAACATGCCAGTGACATGGTGTTATATTGTGGAAGGCAATCAGAAAGTCTGCAACCCAGGATTTCCGATTGGATGCCTAGTGAACCAAGAAGGAAAGCCAAAGGATGCCTGTGTGATAAATGTGAGAGAGACTGTTTTTAACCCCACTCGAGTTGTGAGCTGGCAGTCTGTGATGGCATAAATGTGATAGGATAAAAAGTTGGGATAAATCATTTTTTAAAAGATTATGATATTGTTGATTTAATTTAATTGTTGGAAACAGACAGGCTGTAATCCCTGTTTTAAGGATAGTGATACAAACATTTGATGTGTTTAAAATAACTACTTTTCAAGCACAGTTAAGTTCATGTTAGGTAATAGTTTCTTAAACATCTGATACATCGAAAGTCATGAGGTTTACTGTATTTGTGGAATGGACACAAAATTAACAACTGTTTTGGTTCTATAATATAAAATATAATGGACTCTCATATTTCACAGAAGAGGAAGTCATAATAGTGGGCAAGACTTCTTTGAACTTAAACTACAACAGTACAGAACAGTGACACAATGTGTCGCTGATTAATAACATTTCAGCTTTTTTTTCAAAATAAGTCTAGAAATTAAGTAAAAGGAGCTTCTGACATGCATGCTTTTTATCCACTCTTTTAGGCTGATTTCAACAAGAAGAACGCTTATTACATTTTCAACCATGTGGACATCACCATATTTTATCACAGTGGAGATGAAACAAATGGGATGAGTGCTCGACTTGTGGCGGCAACACTGGAACCTAGGAGGTCTGATTTTGCAAGTGTCTGTAACTAACTTGACTTGAAATGGTGACCTTAAGACCTAATTTTATCTCTTGTTCCACATTCTGTGGGCCGATATGATTAGTTTCAGATTTAACTAGAATTGAAAATTAGGCATAGTGACACCTGTTTGCAAGCACACTTCAATAAGAAAACCAAGTAAATATTTACTCTAATGCGTATGGATAGAGTTATCTCATCTGCAGTACAGTTTGTTAGATAAGAAGAATAAAAATACATATGTTGTCTGTTGGACAGTGTCAAGCATAGTAATGATGACAAGCCAACCTGTGATGGCACTCCCATGGACATTCCAGCAGAATTCAAAAACAATCTCAAAGTCACCTACACTTATTCAGTTCAGTTTAAGGTAAGTTTGTTTATAGAGTCAGTACAATGAGATGGTTGGAAAGAGCTATGTGTAATCTATTTCTTTTCCTCATTTTTTTAACAAAATGATGATATTAGGTGGGCTTCTCGATGGGATTATATTTTAGTTTCCATGCCTCACACCAACATCCAGTGGTTCAGGTGAGCACAATCTGGTTGAAAATATCATGCAATTAAGAATAAGAAGGCTCTTCTTTACATATCTCCATACATATTAATGGTCCAACTTCATTTTATTTTTTCAGCATCATGAACTCTTTGGTTATTGTGCTCTTCCTGTCTGGCATGGTGGCCATGATCATGCTTCGAACACTGCATAAGGATATTGCCCGGTACAACCAGATGGACCAGGTACCTTGAATTTACTTTGTTCTCATTCTGACCTTTAAATAGATAACAGAATAAATGAATGACTCAGTAACGACACCAAAGTCCCTTGTGTCAACAGAGCTGACACTCCCACATAGGCACAAACTGTTAAAACAAACTTCCAGTTACTATATTATGTTTGCTTCATGGAGTTATGTAGATCCTAATCTTCAAGCACAGACAGACCGACAAGTTTTCTCTAAGTTTCAGTGTGGTCTTGATTTTCTTTATTAATAACCATAAGAATACCTCCAGTCACGATCCTCTGTTGTGACATTCACAGGCAGACTGGGTTAAGATCCCTCCAGCTGCAAACGTTACCTATGTAAGCTTATTAGCTTATGCCGTCACTGGTGATTATGTTTTGTTGATTGTTTGGCTTCGGGGACTTGGTAAAACAAGTGTAAATATACATTACTACACTCACCAATCAAGGAATAAAATTGAAGGTTTTGCAATGAATAGATAATGTCACTGATAAGGCATATGTTTCACATACCATTTGCTGTTCCTGATTGTGTTTGGCGACTGGCCATAATGATTTATCGGATGTCGGCCATGTAAGGTAATTTAGATTTATTGTTATATCTTCTGCAGGAAGAAGCCCAGGAGGAGTCTGGCTGGAAGCAGGTTCATGGTGACGTGTTCAGGCCGCCCAGGATGGGCATGCTTCTGTCCGTCTTCCTCGGACAGGGCACTCAGGTCTTCATCATGACCTTCATCACCCTTTGTAAGTGCATC
This sequence comes from Cyprinus carpio, assembly GCF_018340385.1. Classification (NCBI taxonomy): domain Eukaryota; kingdom Metazoa; phylum Chordata; class Actinopteri; order Cypriniformes; family Cyprinidae; genus Cyprinus; species Cyprinus carpio. The sequence continues at coordinate 22,936,347 of NC_056585.1, read as the reverse complement.
TGGAACAGAAATGAATTAAATATACTGCAGATTTTGTATTGTACAAACTAAACGTAAAGGATTACTTCTCTAGAACTTTGAGAACAATTGAATATTTGAGTGCATCATGTGGCTAAATGCCAGAAATGCGAATTTTTCTCCACTAATCCATTAATTTTAATTAGTTAATTGATGCAAAATAGAGATTGTTATCAGTCAAATGTGGTTGTACACATTTTGGTAGTTTTTTATTTTATATTACCTTTATAGTCAGGGGTGAGCATACGTTAAGTGGTACGCATGTGTGACCAAAATAAAAAATGCGATGTGTAAATATGTTCAGACTGCTCATTTGCATACCTGCATTATTGACAGCTTTTCATGCACAAATTTTAGATCGACTAACTGTAATACTGTATAAGAGTTCCACTCAAACTGAAAGCTTAAAGGGATACTCCACCCCAAAATGAAAATTTTGTTATTAATCACTTACCCTCATGTCGACAAAACACAATTTAAGATTCTTTCATCTTCAGAACCACAATTTAAGATATTTTGGATGGAAACCGGGAGGCCTGTGACTGACTCATAGAAACAGTGCATCCTTGTGACGCGGATGATACAGAAGAGCATACGCAGCATACGGTGATATGGAGAGACACAGAGGAGACTGTTGACAAAGGAGTTGTTGAATAAAGTTGTTATTTTTGTTTTCTTCGCTTACAAAAAGTGTTCCCATGACTTTATATAACCCAGATTACACGTCTGATGGCAGATGGAGTATTCTGACGACGACTTTCATACCTTTTATGGACCTTGACACTGTTATTTACTTGGCAGTCTATGGGACAGTCACAGGCCTCTCGGTTTTCGTCCAAAATATCTTAAATTGTGTTCCCGAAAACGAACGAAGCTTTTACGGGTTGGGAACGACATGGGGGTAAGTGATTAATGACAAAATTTTCATTTTGGGGTGGAGTATCCCTTTAAATCTAGGTTATGCGTTGCTGGTTTCAGAGCAAAATGCAAAACTGACATTTCATTCACTGAGACGCTTCACTGGACAATGCTAAACCCGGCAGCGCATAGACATACTTCAACCCGTCAAAATAAAAGCTTACTGATTTTAGGTTTGAAAATGATGAAAATTCATTAAAAAAGTTAATATAAGGATTGTAATTTTAAGTGTACTATAAAATATCTGTATTTTTATTTTTTACTTCATTTATTTTTAAATACAGTAACACTAACAATCTTATTAATTTTATTAAAATAAAAAAAAAATAAAAAAAAAACAAAATACATAAATCACTATTAACAATAATAATAATTATTTAGTTTGAATAGTTATATTTAATGAGTCACTATGTGCAGTGTGAGTACCAAACCAAATCTCAAGGTGCTCTCATGAGAACCAGACCGAAAAACTTGATTATAAAAAAAACACCCCTGATTATAATAGCATTAAATGAACAAAAGTGACAATCCTGCTTTTCTCTTTAGTCTTGGCCTGTCTGGGCTTCCTGTCTCCAGCCAACAGAGGGGCTCTCATGACCTGTTCAGTGGTGTTGTGGGTTCTGCTTGGCACACCCGCTGGATATGTGTCTGCCAGACTCTATAAGAGTAAGCAAATATTACAATGGAAAACACATTTTAACTCAAAAGTGCTATTCATTTTATTTGTGTTCTATTAATAAAAGACACCAGAAATAAAAAATATAGAAATTGTGAATGTATCCTGCATTTTAATGAGGGAAGAATACTAACTTAAATATGTTAAATATTAATCAGAATGAGCTTGATTTCCAAGTAAGCTTACACAAACAAGAGATTCCAGTGCAGGAAAAGTACAAACATAAATAATATAACAATAAAATATAGGACATTAACATATAATACAAATCAATACAGAAATAAAAAATATATAAACTGTTAATGTAAAAATAAAAAAACACATAAAAATTTGGCAGTTTTAATATTAATTGCATCCTTAATTTCCTCTGTATCATCAGCTTTCGGTGGTGAAAACTGGAAAACCAATGTTCTTCTCACAGCCTTTTTGTGTCCTGGGTAAGTTGAATACTGTCTTCATTGCGAACAGTAATACATTTCCTGATAACAGGAATAAAATGTTGTATGCCAGGATGCAGTTTCAGTATGCTGTGTTTTTGCAGGATTGTGTTTGTGGATTTCTTCCTGATGAATCTGATCCTGTGGGTAGAGGGCTCCTCTGCTGCTATTCCCTTTGGTACACTGGTGGCCATCCTGGCACTGTGGTTCGGTATCTCTGTTCCTCTCACATTTGTGGGTGCATACTTCGGCTTTAAAAAACCAGTGAGTATGTCTTCTTGAACAGGCCAGTTGTTCTTTAGCTGATACTCCAGAATTCTTATGCTTTCCTTTTTGTTAGTATTTTAGAATATCTCTTCGAATCAGCTGTTATTGTGTTTCCCATCTGTGTGAGCTTTTCTTTTGGCACCCTGTCATGCACAATATTTTGAATGTGGGTGTTTTTATTTTCCTGCTTTAACAGGGCATTGAGCCACCAGTGCGAACAAACCAGATCTCACGGCAAATTCCTCAGCAGTCCTTCTTCACCAAACCTGTGCCGGGTATCATCATGGGCGGCATCCTGCCCTTCGGCTGCATCTTCATCCAGCTCTTCTTCATCCTCAACAGCATTTGGTATGGTTTGAAATCATATCATGCTGAAATGTGTTGATGTGAGGACTGATGTTTTGGTCCTAACGGTGCATTCAAATGTTTCTCTGCAGGTCTCATCAGATGTATTACATGTTTGGCTTCCTTTTCCTGGTCTTCATCATCCTGCTTATTACTTGCTCAGAGGCAACTGTTCTGCTCTGCTACTTCCATTTATGTGCAGAGGTGAGATTTGACATCTTTTTAATCAAATTAAAATTCTACATTTTACTTTGTGTGTGTGTGTGTTATTCATTTTTCAGAAACAACTAAGTCATGGACTTTATACTGACATCTAGTGGTGTGGTCCTGCTAAGTTTTTTTTCTCTAGGCCACTGATTTGAATGAGTTTTTATTTCATACCAGTCTACATCATTTTAAACATTTGTCAAAAGTTATATTATTTATTTTAATAATTGCAGGTGTTTTAAACTTTTATTTAAAGCCTTCTTATTTGTATTTGACAGGATTATCACTGGTGGTGGCGATCATTCCTGACCAGCGGTTTCACAGCAGTCTATCTGTTTGTCTATGCAGTGCATTACTTCTTCTCAAAACTACAAATCATAGGGGTTGCAAGCACTATTCTCTACTTTGGCTACACCTTGATCATGGTGCTCATTTTCTTCATTTTTACAGGTATGTGATCACTTTAGCTTTATAAAATATTTTCATGTTTATATACACTTTGTGACTGAAGCTATTATAGTATAGTTTAGATGTCAGCCAAATCCCTCTGATGAAAATATTTACTTGAATGACCCACTGAGATTTTAATATTAACATTTCAATAATTTTACATTTGTATAACGTTTGTACTTTTTGCGGCTCTCTGAAGTTAATAGTCACATGACATGCAAGTAAAGATAGTTTAGATGTTGTTGTTATTTTATTTTACTTTTATTATTTTATTATTACTTTTATTTATTATTATTTTATTATAGTATAGTTTAGATGTTGTTGTTATTTTATTTTACTTTTATTATTTTATTATTACTTTTATTTATTATTATTTTTATTATTATATACTGTATATATTTTTTTTTTACATTTTTTTTTTTAATTTAATTTGCCGCCCCCAGTTTGTGAAACCCCAAATTAGAGAATAGATTTGTGTCATGACCTACTTGAGAAAACCAGGTCGAAATTACATTTTATTCCCTTAACACATATTAAAAGACAAATACACTCTACAGCAAACAGCAAAAGAAATAATACTTTTAAATTAACTTATTTAAATTCAGTCTTTCTGTTGTGTTTTTAGCTTCTGTTGTGTTATACAAAACAAATTCAATCAAAAAAACCAGTCTTTCTGTTGTGTTGTCTTCACTGGCTGTAATCAAAAACAACCATACAACACAAAGTCTGTTCCACAAGCTAATGACTCAAACGTAATCAGTTTTACGAATCCTACACTGAATGACCTTTCACTGAATACTCCTCCTCCTTACTCCTGGTCGGAGGCTTCTGCTAATCACTCGCATATGCGACTAAATCTCAGTCCCCTACATTGCAAGTAAATCACTCGCATATGCGACTAAATCTTCACTCTGGGCGACTATATGTCTATCATTAGCCATTGGCTAATAAATTCTTAGATTTTTACTCACCAGTGTTGAGTTGGAGGCTAAGTATAAGTTTAGCACAGATATATTTTCAGTTGCCGAACACTCTAAGCGCTTCAGGATTTCACTCGAGCGATCTTTGCTATTTTTGAATTCATCTCTTAGGCCGGAAATGCACTGTGATTTTTGTCTGATTTTGAGCTGATTTCTCAGTTGTACAGGCCGAATTTCAGCTTTGACTTGCGTGGTGTCTCACGTGTTAATTTTACACACATAGTGTGAGCAGGCGAGTTGCATTTTGACAAATGGACTGTAGTGTGAGCACATAAATCCTGAGCTTTCGCTTAACATCGCATGCAATTAACTCGTACAGTGAGAGCGGGTATTCAACAAAAACATTGCTGAAATCACACAGTGTATGCCCGGCCTAAGCAGCCTTTCCACTATCTCCGGAAGTCATTCATTTCCAAAGGAGAGTAATGCGGCAGCTGCATGGAGTTTCGATCATATGTGGAAAATTCCTACCAGATTTGAGCTTCGGGTGCTTTAAAATATTTGAACTTCTGTGGCTAGACCATATGCTACCACTCAAAATCATAAAATCATTCATTTTACCATGGTGAATAAGCTGAGGGTAACGGTTGCTTCACTACCAGTTTGAAAGTTGACTGCCGCTAGGGTGAGAAATGTGACGTGGAAAGGTGGCTTTATGATTGCGCAGCGAGTTACTCTCTTAAACTCTAGTGTGAAGGTGCACGACTCCCCTTCACTTAGCTGACAGTACGGTTTCTCACACACATGCGAGACTTACATACCATGCAGAATTGACATGCTACATGTAAACTATATTGTTTGTTATATTTTTCTTTCAAAATAATGGAGTTAATTTGTAATTCAATACAAATCGTTGCAAAGCAGCTTCACAGAAAATTACATTTCTACATTATATTTAGGAGTAGTGGGTAAAGCTAATGCGCAAACGACAATCTCATTGGCTGGTGCTCACATATTATCGTCTCTGTTTTGATTTCAGCAAATTAGTTCCAGCTAATGCAGACAACATGATTAATATTCATGAACCCAGCAGCTCATTAATCCTTAGTGCAATTTATATTGTTAATAGTAGTAGAATTCGCAGTATTATTATTATTATTATTATTATTATTATTATTATTATCTTACCAGTATTATCATTAGCGCCACCCCCCCCCCCATTTTTTCACAGAAACACTGAATGAAAAACAATATCTTAAAGGGATACTCCACCCCAAAATGAAATTATTGTCATTAATCACTTACCCTCATGTCGTTCCAAACCCGTAAAAGCTCTGTTTGTCTTCGAAACACAATTTAAGATATTTTGGATGAAAACCTGGAGGCTTGAGACTGTCCAATAGACTGCCAAGTAAATAGAGTGCAAGGTCCAGAAAAACGGTATGAAATATCAGCTATTTTTCCTGAGTCGGACGACCATTTTACAAACATATTTTTTTTTATTATACATAAACACTAGTATATCCTTAAGACTAGCCAAATGGTATTCTGATTGCCAAGGTGTGCATTGGTTTAACAGTGCAACTCCCTATACCATTTAGGACAGGATCTCAAGCCCCCGGGTTAGTTTTCATCCAAAATCAAATATCTTAAATTGTGTTCCGAATGCTGCAGTACGAACAGAGTTCTTTTACGGGTTAAACAACATTTCATATATTATTAGGGGTCATTGCATTACTGACAGTCTTTTAAATTTTCATTTTTGGGTGAAAACCCAAAATTCCTATCTCAAAAAATTAGCATATTTCAATCCGACCAATTTAATACAAAAAAAAAGACCTTCAAATAATTATTTCAGTTTATGCACTCAATACTTGGTCGGGAATCCTTTTGCAAAATGACCACCCCCCAATGCCAAGTTTTGGAATTCACTAATTAACCCACTAAGCTCAGTTCTCTCATTTCTCTTATAATTCTCTATGGGGTTCAGGTCTTGACTGACCCATGATGTTAAGAGTGGGCACTTCAGATATTTAAAAACGCTATGCCATTTTTACAAACATAAGCTTTTGATATATATATCCCTAAAAACATAGTATACATCCACCTAGTCCTCACTGATGGTGGTGTACTTGGCGGACGTAAGAGTATTTCCTTCTCCCCAGTCTTTCCTCCCAGACTCTGGCACCTAACGAATGGACATGCAAATTTGCTTTCATTTACTTGGACCAATGGTGCTTTCTATTGCCAAAGGTGTGCACGGTGGCTCATAGAGGGTGCAACTAAGTTTAACAGTGCAACTGCCCCTGTTAAAGTACCATTTATAAGCTACAGGATTTGTATCCTGTTTGATGGCCTGGAAGCAAGTCAATGCTTTCTCATAATCCCAGTTTAACTTAACCCACAATACAAAACCTTAACAAAAAATTATTCCCCAAAAATTCAATTTAATTTAATCCTCAAGTAACCAGTTCTTCTTAAAAAATTTATGTCTCCCTTCTAGTCCTTTCCTTTGGCAGGTGACCAGTTCTAGTTGGTTTGTTCCTGCCCAATGGGTCATGCTGTGTTTAGGCTGAGGGTAATTGGGACACCTATAAATATTCCTCATCTTTTATTGTTGTTGTTGAAAGACAGCGGCACTCTCTCTGGCCTTAATCAAATCTCTGTTGCTTCCCCTCATTGATATGCTGAGGCGGAGGTGGCGAGAGATGGCCAGCTGTCTGCCAGCCGTAAACAGCTGTTGGTTGATAGCATCTACACACGCTTGCTTGTTTCTCTATAAATGGCATGTAAATGTCTTTTTTTAGTTTTGCAGCATGTGCTTTCCTCATAGACTTGGTAAAATAGCCCAAGCTTCTTGGCAACAGTACTTTGATATTTTATGTAGAACCTTTACGAAAACCCTCCAGATTACCAGTGTAATTGTCGCAGTTCTCAGGGCTTTGCTTTGAATGATGGGAAACCTCCGCCATCGGTTTTCTGAGTGGATATTAGCCACAATCTATTTGTTGCCATGGATTCTACTAGATGCTTTAGGATCCCTGGCTGCGGCTGTTATGGCAACTTCCATGCACACTAGAGGGGTGAAAATGTAAGTCACGATTGAAACAAGGCTTACTGGATCATCATTACACTCTTAGTCCCAAATCTTTAAATAATCGTTCCCAGAAGTGGCTTGTTTTAGTCAGAACTACCATGACTTTTTAGATCCTGAGAGCCAAGTGAAGATACAGCGAGAGCGTGTGTGGAAGGTGAGGGGGAGGACTGAGAATTGTGTGTATATAAATGCATCTGAAAATAGATTCAGAACTAAAGATTTCAATTGTTGATTGGCTGTCACCGCCACCCCAGCGATGATTAGATTTAATCCTGTGCTTCATTACACTCAGCTCAGTTTGTCTCTATCATTTGCTGCATTGAAACGGTACTATTAATAGACTGTTATCATATACAATGCCACCCAAATTACTCTAAATGTAGTTTTAATAGAAACCCTGTCGGTTAGTTTGACACATTTTGTAACACGTGCTGAAATGTTCATTTTGTTGGCCTGTGCTCTTTATTTTTATTTCTTGTGCTAATTCTGACATTTCTCCTTCCATCCAGGTACTATAGGCTTCTTCGCTTGCTTCTTGTTTGTAAATAAAATCTACAGTGTGCTGAAGGTGGACTAAGGGAAGGACATTTGGGGAACACAACATCATCTTTTTACAGATCAGATTTCATGTGGAAGTCTGAATAGACATTTAAATGAAGGTTAAAAGAACGGCTGGTGTTTGGCTCAACTGTAATTCACTGACTTGCAGTAGAGGTGTGCTTGTGAACTCCAAAGACCCTTTTTCAGTGCATTACTTGTCTCACGTTACCTGTGACTTCATTCCAGCTAAACCTACCATGCTGAGAGCAGAAGCCCATTTCTTTTATGTATAAAATTGTCTTATTATGCTTTTATATTGATCCAAATGTATGTTTGACATTGTTTCACTTCATCTGTAAAGACATAATTTGAATATTTTAATACAATTATTCCTGTCCATGATTTGTTTTTGGTACAGAATTTGTTTTGAAAGATCAGATGGGACACAATTTCTGGTGCGATCACATTTTCCTTTGTACGGTGAAATGCTGTGGGCTAAAAGCAGTCTTCTTAATAGGAATCCACGCAATCTGAAATTTTGCGTGAGTGACGTCTGAAAACATTCCACATGCAGATTGCTCACTGCATTCAAGTTTGTTCATTCTGAGCGCACAATTTGGTCACATATCAATATAAAGCTGCTTAGTTCGGAAGTGACCTCTGAGTGAGAGGTGCTTCATGCTTTGCTACATAATGCATAATGAACTCTCTTAGTTGGTGAAATTTTGCCTAATAAGTTTAGCTAATGTAACATTTACCATTACTTAGTGAAATTTCACAGCAAAATACTGTCATTTTAATTGGAATCCACGTGACTGGGAGTTTCATTTGAGAGCTAAAAATTTTCCCCACAGATTTTGTTCATGTTCATGTTGTCCAATTGTCGAATTTCAACATGTTGACAACAGAAAACTACTTGGTTTGAAAATGACTTCTGTGTGAGTGGTGCTTTTATAAAAAATGTTGCCATGTGAAATTTAACTGACTTCACACCTGCAAGGGACAGTTACATTTTTCTTTTGTTCAGAAATTGTTTTGCAAGCAAAATCTGGTCATTTCAATAGGAGTTTACACAATCGATATAGGTTCATGTTTTTCATGGATTTGTCTCGTTGACCAACAGAAAGCTGCTCTGTTTTAAAGTGACTTCTGTGTGTGCTGTGTTTCATGATTCGTGCTATTGACAGTAAACAATGGGCCATTTTGCCCATGAAATTTCACCTAAATTTAGCTAGTGTGACTGTACCTTAAGCCATGTAAAACCACACCACAGTACCCTCTATAATGTCACCTATTGGTGAATATCAGTAATATTCTTTACTTCACTGTTAGTAGCACAAAACTACTTTTTTCCCATGTGTTTTTATAGTTTTATCTTGCTGATTAATTTTTTTTTTTTTTTTTTTTTTATGGAGGGAAGGAAATTGAATGGCACATTTTTTTGCAATAGGACTCTTTTATACAAGTAATAATATCTAAATAATGGGAGGTATTTAGTGACTTTTTTTAATTATTTAAATGCCAATGCATTAAGGAAACTACAAGCTTGCACATCATTTTCCAATTCAATTTTAATTTGAAAACTCACAGAATGTACTGAGCTTCAAGTCTTATGAGGTATACATAAACATTCTTCACCATGTTATAATGAAAGAAAAATAAATCACAAAGTACATCATTACAAAAATGTCTAATTCTAAACTTTTTTAAAAATATAAAACAGTCAGTTGGAGTGATGATGACATGTTGTAGCTTACTTTTTTTAAGTGACTGTCTATAGTTTAATAAGTGCTGCAGACATTACTGGAAACTGGCATAGAGTTGATAATATCTGTGATATGTATTGTTTCAAAATAATACTTGCTGTAGCAGAGGAAACTGCAGGTTTGACTCATGATTGATTAAGCTGACTTCTAAAAAACCCAGCCAGAAATTAATAATGAAGCACTAGCAGTCCCATTTTCTACAGGGTCAAGCTGAGTGCTCAAAAACGGTTAACATTCCTGCCTTAATGTAGGAGTTGAACTTGAAAACATGAAGTGCTTCAGCAGTTGTGAAGCCAGCTTATTTAATCCCACATCATGTCAGTGGTTAAATGATACATTTGGCAGTGTTAGGGGATTGAACATCTTATACAACACAGAAATGATGTACAATTTATCTATGGAGGCACTCTTAAAGAGAGCTGACTCTCCACACTGGTCAAGAGGTACATTATAAATAACCTGAGATCCTGAGCTCATTAGCTGCTCTTGGGTGAATCTCACGAAAGCATGTCCCAGGTCACATTTCACAAATAAAAAAGGCAATTCAACAAATACTACCATGATATATAAACACTTTGAATTAAAGCGAATTAAGATTCCCCTTTTTTGTTCTTCTTCCTCCTTTTTTTTGTTTTTACAGTAAAGTTACAAGAAAAGGTTTGATGGGTGGGAGCAATGCAAAAATGGTCTGAAAAGTAGGCGTACTTTATTTATTTTTCATTTTGGGGTGAAATCTAAACAGGCATGATCTTGACAGTTTTCATGTGACTCACCCTCTTCAAAATACTGAAACCCCTCCACATTTCAAATCTTATAAATACAAACAGAAATACAGTCACCCATCCGCTAATGCTGATGTGATTCATCGCTTAAGTATTACTGGTGCATGAACAATAAATAATAAATAGAACGGTTTCTTCAATTTGTTAGCTTCCTTTTGCTTGTACTTACTCTTATATTAACAGTGTTTCTTTAAAAGAGAACTTTGATTCCAGTGACAATGATTCAGTTGTATAACAAAGTTGATATGTATGCTTAGAAAAATAGACAGAAATCTCTCCACATATATTCTAAATTCATTTCAAAACAACATAAGGAATACTTTATCTTTAAATTGTAAAGTAGCAATACATTTGACATGGATGTATACAAAGAACATTCATTTTGTTAGACATTGTACACTACTATATGCTGGCTCAAAAAATATTTTTCCAACATTTTACTCCCTAATATTTTAAGTATTATATTAAAACACTGAAAAAAAAAAAAAATCTATATTCTGTATTTGATGGTGCACTTTATACCATGTCTCAAATATTTTGTATCAGGCTTGTATCATATGTCAAGCCTTGTGTATTAAATGATTATTCAGTCATTGTTTCCAGTGTTTAAATAACCATAACTATATAATATAACTGATGACCACTTGCCCATGCACAGAGTAAACATACACTACCATCCAAATGTTTAAGGATGAGAAGTTTTTTCAGTCTCTTATGCTCTCCGTGGCTGCATTTATTTGTTTTTGTGAAATATCACTATTTAAATACCTGTTTTCTATTTTAATATATTTTAAAACAATATTTATTTCTGTGATGCAAAGCTGAATTTTCAGCATCATTACTCCAGTTTTCAGTGTCACATGATCCTTCAGAAATCACTCTTATATGCTGATTTGATGTTCAAGAAACACTTCTTATTATCAGTGCTGAAAACAGTTATACTGCTTAATATTTTTGTGAACCTCATGATTCTAATGCAGTTAAATGCAATTGAATACATCCTTGCTGAATAAAACATGTTGAACATAAGATAGAAATGATTGAATGTAACTCTTGGCTAAAAGATCATTTAAACAGTCTATTATCCTGCCAAGAAACTATGTTTGCTAGGCTTTTCTGTTGTCGTCAATGTTATTTGTGTAAATACTAACCATAAAGTAGGTCCACAGCATAGCTATGAACACATATGCACTGTTATTGGGGCGGTACCTTTTAAGAAGGTACTTTTTTTTTTACTTCTAATGGTATGAACCCATGCACCCACGGTGATATTAGTACCTAAATGATACATATTAGTACCATTTAGAAAAATGCCACTTTAGTGACCCAGTGCACCTTTTTGTCTGAGAGTGTGGTTACAGTGTATTCAATGAGCTTGTGTTTACAGGCACAGTATTTGATTCTAAAGTACCAAACTGTGCCCTAAATGGAAACCGAAAGAGATGTACATACCCCAACACTGAGAGAAAAATGTTCAGAATTTGCTTGTAGGTGTTTCCTCAGGTTGACTGTTGGTGTGGCTGTGTACAGTGAGCTCCTTCTCTGAGCTCAGACTGATGGAGGTGGTTTCCTTACGGCTGTCTTTAGACCTCCTCTCTGTAGGGGAAGAAGACGTGGTGCCTTCCTCCCAGGTTCGGAGAGGACACACTCGGGCAGCCTGGCTTGACAGGTGGGTGTGTGCCAGGCGTCCATCCGTCACCGTAAAGCAGCTCTCCATCGCAGATCCCTGACTGATCCGGCCTTGCCCGCACAGCGGCCCGCAGAGCAGCGCCAGGAACTCCTTGCGTACACTGCGGTGCATGTAGCCGTAGATGTAGGGGTGTAAGCAGCACTGCAGGAAGAAAAGAATGAGCGCCATCGAGGCCAGCCAGGGTGGCACTGACGCACTTGAGTAAATGGATATCGTGCTCAGGACGCTATACGGGCCCATGCTGAGCACGTAGGACGCCATGATGACGAACACCACTCGTGCAGCCTTACAGTGATAGTGGAAGCGTCTATGGCGGGTCCTGATGGGATAAGTGGCTGAAAAGGGGCCTTCCGGCTGCGGATGCCTTTGGGGGCTGGAACAAGATGCTTGGGAATCTGGAGGGGGGTTGGATTGGATGGGGTGAACGAGAGCATTCTGCCTCCTTGCTGCCCTGAACACCATCCAATAACAGCAAAGCATGATCACCACAGGCAGCCAGAATGAAAGAGCGGACACCAGGGCTGAATACGAGTAGCTTGAGGACCACACAACAGTGCAAGCATTGTGGAGCCGGTCGAATTCGATAGTTCCCCATCCATAAAGCGGCGGGGTGCTCTGAAGCACACTAAGAAGCCATGTGAGAGCAATCAGGTTGGTACCCAGGTGAGGTGTCATTCGGGTGGGATAGGACAGTGGGTGGATAATGGCCAAGTAGCGATCCACGGACACCACGATGATGGTGTTGACGCCAGCGAATGCAAACAGGTGCATGAGGACCACAAGAGCCTGGCACAGCCGGGAATCCAGAGGCCAGACCTCAGGCACGGTGGCAGCGATGGCGAAGGGCATGACCAGCACCGTCTGCAGTAGGTCGGCCAGAAGCAGGTTAAGCACAAAACGGTTGGCAACATGGAGAAGCTGCGGCTTGCGTTGGAATACCAGCAGCACCACGACGTTTCCAAAAAGTGACGTGCACACGATCGCCGATATAAGAACCATCTTCACCGTGCTGTTCACCAGAGAAGGCGCGCCTGGGTCCCAGGGCACTGTGCTGGAGTTACTGCCCAGAGGTGGAAAGGTGGGCATGGTGACAGAGACAAGGTGGGAGATAACACATGAGGAGCCTTTCGGATATCACCAACACCAGCCTGAAGGTCTGACCACTGTTTTGTCACTCTTCACACCTTGAAAGAGGACGTAACACAAGAAGTAATGTTCAACACATTCTGATCCCTCTTAGATGAATGTTCACACTTGCCAGTTCTGTAATGATACTTGAGTCACAGTTAAACAGACATCTGAAAGAACTATTGTGTCCAACCTACACATACATTTTACATATTTATTTTTAGTCATTAGCAGAGGCTTTTTAGGAATGCATATATATATATATATATATATATATATAATCTGCAAATACTAATGATTGATAATTAATTGTGCTAGCTCATATCCTCTATTTTTTACATTTAGATTATCTTTGTTGTTTTCTACACTTACTGATAATTAATCCTTAAAAACTTTAGTAAATCGTTAGTAAGCATAAAATTAATTTTAATTTGTAGTGTTATTTTTAATTTAAAATAGTAATTTTAATATGACTGACTGATATTAAATATGAAAATAATTATAATCACACACACACACACACACACACACACACACACACACACATATATATATATAGCAGTTACCAGCCATAACTTCAGATATAAATACAACTAAAAACAATAACAAACAAACAAATATTGGCATATTGCATCGACTAGAATTTTAATATGGTTGCATCCCTAATGCTATTACACAACTTTATAAAACAAGAGCCAACAATATTTGCAGTACTCAATGCCAAACTTCAAATTTGTACTGTACAGATACTTTTATACATCCATACTGTAATTTAAAAGTACATAACATAATGAACCTTCTTGCAAAGCCTACTACATAGTGCTTACTACAGGCTACAATGTATACTATACATGCATTTTCTTAAGGATACCTATACACAAAGGTTCTGGTGCCTGCTTTATAACATGCATATATGCATACTAGTATTTACTGCATGTATGTACAAATCAGTATGCATATTTATACGTAAGCAGTGCATAATAAAAAGGCTACTTAAGAGAAACAGTGTATCTGCATACAGAGACTATCTATATCCATGATCTATAAGCTGTGTGCATCGTATCTCTACCTGGTCTTTTTGAGTTACTGTTGGTAGGCACGGGCCAAATTATATGCATCTACCTTTTATTCGAACAATGAGAAACAGCTGGAAATCACCGCTGTCATCATTCCATTGTTTACCGCGCGCTAATAGTGGCGCTGGTTTCTCTACGGTGCAAATCTCATGCAAATATTACCAATGAATGGAAGACATTTACCGTGTGACGATCATTGAAAACGAAGCATCCGTTCGGCTCTTTTCGAATGGCTGTCGGTGGTCATTCGCCTTTGTGTCTCTCTCTTCATTGAAAGCAGGGCTCCAGTGATGTTCTCCCATTTTAGTCTCCTCAGTGTCATCAACGGAAGTCGCGTCCTCTCGCCTCTGCTTGGCTCTGTGTGAGCATGACTTCATTCAGAGATGGAGAAGCATCGTTCAAGAGCTCGCTGGTGCTGTCAGAGCAGATATTGTTTCAATGAACCGCCGTGGGTTTCTGTAACCTGCTGGTGAAAATGCGGTGGCGCACCTACAGCAGTCACAGCGGTTCTGCTGTCAACACTGTTCTGCTCATTAACACTGTAACACTGTCGGTGCACTTAAACACACAAACCTTCCGCAACAAGTAGCCTAATCGTGCTGATCACATCCGGTGGGTATACAATCAATAATGAGTGTGGCTGAAGGCAAAATTAAATAAGTAAAAACAAATAAGCACATTACACAGTGCACACTGGATCACTTTAGCCATATATGTTTGCTACATATTGTAAAGCATGTACTACTATCAACCTGACATGTGTTTTAATATACTTACAAGGAAACGTATATACTAGTACATACTAGATAATATAGTATGCATACAACTTATGGGTCCTTTTTTAATTTTTGGAGTGCGTACTAGACATTCTAAATATTATAGATTTAGTCCATACTAGATGGATGAAAATGCCTACTACATTTGTAAAACATTCTTGTTGTGCAAAAATAACGATTTCAGTTATCAGTTATCAGTTATTAATTTCATCTTTCATTGTTCATTCAAAACTCACATCGCTGGTTCAGCCAATGTTTTGTCGCACTTAGATCGAACAGACTGCAAATCTCACAGATAGACTGAAAATGTTCTAAAGGGCCGCAAGTATTTTTTTGCATTTTACTGTCATATACTGATACACACTTATTAACCTATTAATTCCCTCTTCATTAGCTAACTTATTATTAGTGCTTTTCCGATGCCAGAGGTAGCCTGCTGATCGGGGAACTGCTCTGGTAATGGTTTCATTAAGATCAACACGACTGATAATACTCATATCTATGTGCTGTTGGTGTTTAACACCATCTAGTGCATTATTAGCGGAATTTCAACTGAAAATTTTGCAGACGTAGATGGTCTGTCATGCCACGATCATTAAACCAAGCCTGTTCCTTCTTATTTACGCAATTCTCGTAAAACATCAACTTTTATTTCCATCGTCTAGCATGGATCATTGGTATCACCATCTTTCCATGTCTCCGAGTTACAACTGACCTTTTCATAATTCCTTTTGTGAAATTTAATCGAATAGTCATAATATGGTAATGAAACAAATTTAAATCCCATTTCTCATTTCCTCTAAATCCCTCTCTTTGCTATTCTCAGAGAGATTTATTTACTGAATAATGCAAAGAGGGTTTCATTACACATTGTGGGGTTGTGTAATAATCCACATTGTGAATAATAATTGATGACTGCTTGTTAAACTGCATTGTACTAGAAGAGGCCACCTATAGCGGCTCTGGGGATCAGGCTGGATAACAGAAACATCTTAACTCAGAAGCCTCTCTGTTTGGTAATGATGGTAATTTTTCAAATAGAATTCTTCAAATGTACAGTCGGCTAGGAACTGTAAATTAAGATAGGAACACAGCTCCTGCAGAAGCAGTTTGTGTGATTATTTATTTGACCAGATAAGAATATATTGAGAGTAATCATAAAAGTTATTTTTTTGCAGTTTGTGTGATACTACATTTAATTAATTTGGAAAGAATTTTTGGTTGCATATACTGTTATTTTTTTTTTAAACTCACCACTCTGTGTTACCCTGCATTTTTTACCACCATCCTAAACTAAATGTGATGGCCACTTTCTAGCCACTTTCTTCTCCAGCGCCGAGTGAGTAAAGATTCTGGTCCTCACATATAAACAAACAGAAGCCCTAGAAGCACTAGCACTTTAGAAAAGCTCCCATTCACATTGCCAGATCACAGAATACTGTTTGTATGGATGCTTAAACAGTTTAGACGTGATTACTTATGTTTTCCCTGGAAGGTGATTACTTTGCCACTCTTGGCAGCCATTGTCACAGTCTGGTGCTTCCCATTCATGCAACTGGACCAACGGCACAAAGGAGCGAAGTGCTCGATTGATGACAGTCCTCAGTGGGCCAAAGGAAGACATTAAAACTACTTGTATGGGGCTCTTTCAGGAGATTAACTTACTATGAGGGCTACCTGCCATGGACCCATTGCTTGTATTCACGAAGCCAGTACAAAGGCCTTTATTTTTTAGCCAAGGCCACAGCTGCATGAAAGCCAAGACTGAATAGGGTAATGACCACAAAAAACAACAAACCTCAAGTGTGTAAAAACAAAGTGTCTTCTTAGATGTAAGCCTCCTTTCAGAAGAAGGTGATTCCGCCATTGAGGATAGCAAATACCACCGGTCTAATTAATTTCAGAGGAGTATAGTGTCGTAAGGAAAGACGGCATAATGGAACAAAGTAGACTTTAATTAAATCTTGCTATCTGACAGGCGGCCCTGAAACATACACATCACATGGCCGGTCTAGCACGACTTGCTGTCTGTCTGGGCCCCCAAAAATGACAGACGAACACAAAGAATGTAGACAGAAGATTTACACACTCATGAGTCCTACCACATGAAATTTTTTGGCTACATAACATCAAAACCAACCAATCTCCTACATATTTTTTTAGCTATTTCCATAAATACACTTTAAAAAAGCTGATAATGATGTTGTAGTTGAGAGCACCAGAAGAAGAGCACCGAAAGGGTTGATCAGCTGGATTAGCGCAGGTCACCCTTCACCCCTTTACACATAAAGACTATGGAGAGCTTTGTGCCGGCACTCAGAAGTCCATCAAAGCCCCATTCGCTGTGTGCATCTCTACCTCCTGGAGGGTGTGCATGACCACCCTGGCCTCAAAGAAAACACTGCACACACCCCACACACGCACAATAAAACCACGGTTTTGGACAATAGTGATAGTGTTTGTTTGAGAGGCGACTAAGAACGCATGTGTGTGCACATTGAGGTGAAATTACGCCATTATCTCACGGTGGTAGCCGAGAAAGCAAGGCGACTGAATAGAGTCTTCTTGAAGACACGCAGCACCACGTAGAGAGCGCACCAGAGGGAGGGCCTGGGCGCTTTGCTTGTGCTTACTGAGTGGAAATGCTCTGACAGGTGTGCTATTGTATGAGTAAGGGTGTGTGAGCATTAAGAATGTTCCAGGGGAGTCCTGTGTCTGCTGGTAATGTGTTTATCGCCAGTGATTTTGTTGCCTCTCCTCCTCCTGTCTACTTCCGCCGTCCCCTCAGGATCTGACTGAGAGGAGAAAGCCTCTCTTGCACAGTTGGCTGGACCTCTTCTAATGAGTCAGACAGGCAGCACTAGTCACCATTCAGCCGCACAGACAGGTCAGAGAATGAGCAGAGAAGGAGGAAAACATGGTGTGAGAGCAAGAACGAGAGCCTAACGTGACAAAAGCAGGAAGGGGTGAATAGTGACCACTATCAAGCACTAAAGGAGTTTATAGGCCTCAGGCCTCGGCCTTATTGGATGTAATCTGGATGAAACTGTGGGTAAGAGCGGGTAAGTGTCTGTTTGCTTCACTGTTTCACTGTCCTGTCATGTACAGATAAAATATGTAGCTTTCTGAGTGATACCGAAAGCTCCTCATGTGGTTTTCAGATATTGATACAATGATACTCTATCAATGTTTGGCTGGACCTCTTCTAATGAGTCAGACAGGCAGCACTAGTCACCATTCAGCCGCACAGACAGGTCAGAGAATGAGCAGAGAAGGAGGAAAACATGGTGTGAGAGCAAGAACGAGAGCCTAACGTGACAAAAGCAGGAAGGGGTGAATAGTGACCACTATCAAGCACTAAAGGAGTTTATAGGCCTCAGGCCTCGGCCTTATTGGATGTAATCTGGATGAAACTGTGGGTAAGAGCGGGTAAGTGTCTGTTTGCTTCACTGTTTCACTGTCCTGTCATGTACAGATAAAATATGTAGCTTTCTGAGTGATACCGAAAGCTCCTCATGTGGTTTTCAGATATTGATACAATGATAC
Organism: Cyprinus carpio; assembly: GCF_018340385.1. NCBI lineage: Eukaryota > Metazoa > Chordata > Actinopteri > Cypriniformes > Cyprinidae > Cyprinus > Cyprinus carpio. The sequence continues at coordinate 22,917,708 of NC_056585.1, read as the reverse complement.
TCTATCAATGTTTGAGGCATTGACTGAAAAAATCCACATTTTAGTAGGAATAATAAGAAGATATAATTAAAGCAACTCTTTTGGTGACCTACTAAACTTAATTTCAGTTAAAGGTCAAGGTATTTATTGGCTCGACAACGATGCCTGTCAATAACGCTGCAGTTCTTCATGTGACCACTGGATGTCAGGGTTCGCTCGCCGCAGAGGCGCGTCAGCTCGCAGCCCCTTGGGGAGCTTTAGCGAGCGCACGTGGTGTGACAGCTTCCCTAGGAAGTTTGGGTGACATTTGCTTCACTTAATGACACAAGCTAATTAATCATTAGCGATCCCAGAGGTATTCCTTTTAGAGAGGCTTTGCCGTGCCTGCTCCCAGCAGGAGGCTCCAGCCCCAACATGTTATGTATGCATATGTTTAACTGCCGTGTTCCACACTGAAGACATTTTCATTTTCTGCTGTTGATGTGTTCGGATTGGAGTCGAGTTCTCGATCGCCAGCCTATATAAGCCAAGTGTGTGTGTGTGTGTGTGTGTGTGTGTTTTTAACTTTTAAACTGCGAGGTATGAGATCAAGTGAACATTGATCCATTCTGTGAAAACACCATTAATGAAGGTCTGATAAGATGACGAAGCTCAGTGTATCAGTACTGAATATATCAGACAGAAGATGGTTTACTAGACTAAACTGCTTTTTGCTGTCATATCAAGGCCTAAACCATGAGAGTGTTTTGCTCTGGGAGGTTGTGTTTTCAGAGATTGCTGAGTTGTGCTATCATTACCCGTCAAAAGTTCAATTTAAACTTGAAAGAGGCTGCCAGAGACTCCAATCTCGTTGAAACTTGAAATGTGTGAAGTAGTTCAAAATAGTTTGACAGTTTTTGGAGCTTCTCTCTTTATGAATTCTGGTGGAGAACTCTGTTCATTCGGTGTCTATGAAGATAGGCAGTTGGGTCTTATTATTTCCAATATGTTTCTCAGAAAGAGTTGTCTCAGAAAGACCTGACCTTCTGGGGTAACGTGGCTTGTCCTTGTCTTACAACAGACAGGTCACTCATGCACCATATGCTTGGTGTAGTTTTCTGAGCACTCTTGATTTGTAGGAATCAGGGTTGCACACTATTCAGCACTGAATTGAGAATGGCTTTTAAATTCCAATTAAATTCCTGAATTTGAATGAAGTAACTGAGCCTGATACAGATTTGCAATTCGAATTTTAATGAAAATAGAATTAAATTGAATTGGACAATTTTTTTTAACTAGAAAAGTTTATCAAGACAAACTGAATATTGACTTTGCAAAAAAAGTTTAAAGTTTTGAAGGTTTATAGCCATTAACTATAGATAAAATGATTTAAATTGATAGACAAAATGATAGATGGAATGATTGACAGAACAATAGATAAAACAATGGAGAACTAGATATAGATAGATAGACATGCATTACCCATGTGAAATTTCTTTGGAGTGCAATTTAGTTAAATATTCCACCAATTCAACTTCCAATTGACTATCGGTAAGCCCCTCCCCTCGAACACAGATGAGCCAATGGCAGTTGGGTTTCAGTTGCGCGTGGACCGGAACTCAAGACATCTTTAGGCTTCAGCGACATCTTTGGAACATCTGAATCCTTCATCGGTTTGATGGTGTTTATGCTACAGAAAATGGAAAAACGATGTGCCTGGGGTACTTATAAAACTGATTCCAGGTATCCTGAGAGGATGGGCAGTGGAATTTATTTTATTCCATTTCCTAAACCCAAACAAAACAGAGCAAAATGTCCTTAAGCATTCAACCCCAATCCCAAGGAAGATGAAAACTTTAATTTTCTGGTTGTAATACTCTCATTAAGTTACAATTTTCATCTGCTCAAGCAGAATCTTGTGCTTCAGCAAACAAACCAACACCAAAAAAAGCCAACATTAAAGTTCTTCACCACATTAAAACATACCAACATCAACGAAGGTCTACATTTCCGTGCTTCTCCATATTAAACTGGTTAAATGTAAATTAATTTAATCTTACCCTGCGGTACATGAACCCTGGATGTTGTCATCTGCGATGGTGATGACCGTAACATGATCCTTCTCCTGCTTGCATTGTGATCTGTAAAAACTCGTTTCCAAATTAAACTTGTTACCCACTATATTTATTTTAAAAAAATTTATATATCCCTCTATGGCATATTTAAGTCCCACTTGAATGGTGGTCCTTCTGTGTCCAGAAGGGACATCTTGGGACAAGGTTTTCACACTAACAGCTGTCAGCTAGCAACTCCATATATTTGTTCGCAACAGTAACTAAGGGGGGCGGGATTTACCGATAGATCAATTCCAACTTATTAACTGTAAGGGAGCCAATTCTTCAATTCTGAATTTTGCACAACCCCAACAGGCTCAGATATTACCTTTTTAGATCGCATTTTCTGAACGATTTCTCTAATAAAATGCCCTTCGAAATGTTGTGGTCGTTAGATCTTGCTGTCTTTCCCTAAAAGAGGAAATTGCATTTTCAATATGCTCACTCTGTAAAACTGGTTGAGGTGCTCATCAATAAATTCATTTTTAGCTTAGTAAGCAAACCCCCCCTACTGATCATGGCACACTATGTCCAGCTGTTACTGGCAGCAGAAGAATGCCAGCAAAACAATTAATCAGTCATGTATGATTTGTCTACTCTACATTTTTTTGTGAACGCTTTGCACACTTTGACTTTAATGTCAAGATTTTTCACAACTCCAAAAAGTTGGTTTCATCCCCTTCGTACAGTGTTGCCTAGTGTGTCTGCCATCTTGTGAGCGTAGACTCGAGATGCAGTGGTACACTTATTGTGCTCTAGCTCTATTACACATGTGCTGCCAATAGAGGAGAATTAATTATTCTCTTTCATAGCAGCCTCGTCATTTATATACGAGGGAGAGCTAGGCCTTCCCAACTCTGCCAGGTGCCATTTAACATTGCTTGGATGTACAATGACTTCTTCATATCCACTTAAATCTGGGGATGATTTCACTCTAGCACAGACAAAAAGTAATTAAGCCACTCACTCGCAACAAGTTTAGGGTTTGTTTCACCAAATAGCTTCAGTAATTGAGGGGGAATTGCATTGTACATTAACAAATCTAATGAACCACTTTTAAAAACAACAAGAATTACTCAATTTATTAGCAATATGCAGACTGGTTGATGCCCCAAACGACTACTAATAGGATGCATAATGCATTCTCAACGTAAAATGGGATTTGATTATTCAATTCACAATTCAAAGTGGTCCATTCGGCGAAGTCAAAAAGTCAGCACTTCAAATGTTCTTCATTTTACCTTTCTTCACTTCTCATTCATATCTATTCTTTTGGCATAATGGAGCCACCGCACACCTGGTGCCAACAACCTGACATGCCCTAAGTGTCTGTGAGCCCCCCTGTGGCGAGCCGGATGGTGGCATTCAGAGAAATCACCATATTCTAGGACCTGGAAGCTCTGCCACCACTAGCACAGGAACACCTCGTTCCCTGGAGAGCTTCATCTGGAAGCTTTCAGACCCTCCCCATCTCCTCAGCCAATCATTAGGTCATCTCCAATTAGGCAGCATTCAGGTGCATTGCCTGCAAGTTAACTGCCCCCTCTTGGTTGTTTGTGCCCAGAAACATATTTAGACATGCACGCTACATGCGCTTCCGTCTCAGCAGGAGGCCACCATGAGACACATCAAGACGAGTAAGGCTTATCTCGAATAGTGGAGCCTACATGTCCCCGCACGACACACACAGTCAGTGAGCAAAGAACCTACTTATCAACGATGAATCAACATCATTGCCTGTCAAAAGTTCAATTTAAACTTGAAAGAGGCTGCCAGAGACTCCGATCCTGCTGATACTAGAAACATGTGAAGCAGTTATGAAATAGTTTGACACTTTGCGGAGCTTCGCCCCTTTATGAATTCCGGCAGAAGCCTCCATTCACTCTGCGTCTATCAAGCTTGATGCATGAAATCACCTTTTGGAGTCAGCAAGTGGGGAAATTTGTAACGGAGCCCCGAAGGATAGATTATTTACTCAGTTGTTTATGGTTAATCAAAGTGCAGCAAACTTTCACTTTCTTTGTTATCGCTGCCTTTTTGGCAGTGGCTCTTTCAAGATATTGTGGGGTGGAGCATGGTCTTGGGTGTGATTCTCTATCTTCAGGAACCCCTGCAATTACATCTGGCAAAACTCTGCATGAAGTAACGCTTCATAAGCCTTTGTGCGACCATGCTTTGAAGCGCCCGGGACCTCTGTAAGTTGGCTTTTTGTCTCCCTCGTATCCCCCTTTCAACCTCCCCCCTTCCCACCCATTGGAGACAGAAGACAGAATGCGATGTGTCGTCTTTGCCTGGTGCACAAAAACTCTGTGCATTTGACACACCTTGGTTAGCACAAAGGATAAAAAGCGAGGCAAGGCTTGGACACGCAGGACGCCGCTGCTAGGCCCGATAAAGACACTTCAAAAAGTCGAGCCGTGAGGAGCCACAGCCCTCTTCTTCTCCCTCTCTTTCTTTCTTCCCAAGATCCTGCAGTGCCAGAGAGAAAAGAAAGAAAGAAAGAAAGAAAGATGGATTAAAAATTTGGCCTTCATATATTGTAGATGGGCACATATCTGAATGCAAATGGAGCTGAATTGTGGTAAAATTGAATTGCATGGGAATTCTGATGCACATGTGTGTATTCATGAAAGCAGATGTGTGTGTACAGGGATGACATTTTCCTACAAGGACAGTAAAACCTGAAATCACCTATTTTGGAAATTAATTTAACCCCACCATTAAAACAAAAAAAATCACTGATTCAATAAGACTTAAGCTCAACTGACAGCACTTGTGGCACTTGTTGTTCAGAATAAAATTAATTTAATCTTTCATTTTCTTTAAATAAAGCAGTGAAGCACTTTCAGTGGATGTAAACGTGAAATACTCCCTTTACACAAGATGTAAACTAGATGCATGTTAACATGGTTTTCAGTTTACTTTAAATTTAAAGTCTGTGTAAAATGAAAACTCACCCTATATATTTTCTAAATGCATCTTATTGATCTTACTGTGAACAGTCCATCTGTGCATATCTTTGATTTCTTAACTTATTTTTACTTGATTTTCTGGTGAAATGACAGAATTCTCTTTTGTGACATACGCTGGACTTCTGTAATCATTTAGTCTGCTTAAACCCCACCCCCAGTGGACTGCAAGCAACGCCTACATCTCAAAATCCAATCAGCTACTGATGGATAGAACCAAATGCACAAATTTTTTCTTTTATGACAATCCTTTAAACTTTGATGTGCATCACAATGTGGAATAAAAGATCTGTTGCTACTTCTGTTACACTGCAACATTAACTTTGTTGCAATGATGACTTAACACCCTAAAATGACCATAGACCCTAAAACAGCTGTAAAAAAAAGATTTAAACAGCTCTCCAGCTCAAATTATACATAGGTTTTAAATGAAGAATTAATGCAAGGACTGTCATGAAATCATAAACTTGACATTTCTGCTTTTTAAACTGCCTTTGTAAGTGGCTTACCGTAATGTGATTCTCTCTCTCTCGCTCTCTCTTTATAAGAAAATTAGAGATGATTTTTGTGGTAATCAGCTTTACTGGGAACTGAACTTATCTTGTATTAAAACTTAATAATAAATGTAATATTCATTGATATTCCTTTAATAAGCATAGTAAGTAATGTCGTAAAATGTAAAAATGCAAAAAGTTTTCTGTGAGAGTCAGATTTAGGGATTGAAGATAAGCCAATGGAAAGTCACTACAATGATAGAAAAAACAAATGTGTGTGTTTTTAATTAAAAAGTGGTGAAATGGGAAAACATGGCAGCCTCTAAAGCAGGGTGAATGGTTAAAGGGCTACCCTTTGGCTAACCTGTTTTCTGGGCTCACAGAGTCAGTGAACCCTATGTTACACTGCTCTAGTGGCATTGATTGGTGGAACAGAGAGCAAACCTCTATTTTACAGTAACTTTCTACCGATCAATCTGCCCTGGCCTGTCATACCCTCTCTCAGGGGGTCTCATCCAAAGACAGAGTGACATTGCGTGCCAACATAGGCACCATGTGATTAATTATAGTCTACAATGGAAAGCACAGTTCATCCATGCTTAGAAAGAGAAAGGAAAACAATACTTAGAAAGAGAAAGGAAAACAAGATGAACTCATGACTTAAATATTAAAGTAAAAGTAAAAAAGGAAAACAAGATGAACTCATGACTTAAATATTAAAGTAAAAGTAAAATTCTGTCTTAAAGTATATCATTTTTTGTTTCTTCAGCACAGTACTGCCTTTTTTCATGGAGCACAAAAGGAGAGTTTTTGAAAAATCACCCGTGCTAAGACACTTTATAGTGACCATGGCTATCAAGCACCAAAAAAAGTATGACTTGTGTGCTTTTTTCCATGCCGTCTGAAGCCATATGATAGCTTTGTGTGGAAAAACAAATCTAACCTAATTTCTCTTCCTGTCCTTCCAATTCAAAATTCCAATTCAACTTCCTGTAGGGCATGTTCAGTTGCATTCAAATTCACACACAAACTAAGAGGGAAGCAATTCTTGAATTCTTTTTCAGTTTGTCTACTGCGTTATTTTGAATTTTTTTTTTCAGTGTAGAGTAAAATCATCAATTCTGTTGCCCACAATAACCTTTTGTATAACTTTAGAATGTATTTGTTTTTTAAAAGCTCTTATCACTACGAACTGTCACTGTATTTTTTCAAAAACTTTTATTATTTGCATGGAAAAACAACATACAGGTTTGGAATGTGATTTCCTAAGTTGAACAAACTGCTAAAAATTCAGTCAGAAAAGAAATTCACCCTTTTCCTCTACTCCCTCTTCTTCTATTCCCCCCTCATCCTTTTTGCCTGTCTTTTTCTCTCTCTCCCTCTTCTCTACTGAAACAGATGGCAATTTATGCTGAGCACAATCAGTACTATTCAGCGTTGGGTAGGCTGGTCCTCCCCACAGGAGTGAGGCCCAATCACAGTCCTAATGAACACATTGAGAGCTGTCTGCTCCAAATGAGTCCCAGTAGGAGCCGGCCCACAGGTACCTCCTGCCCGCTGGCATCACCACACACACACACACACACATATGCACATGTACTGGCACAACGCAGCAGTGAGCTTCTCGAGCAGCACTTAATTCAATCAAGATTCTTATCTCCAGCTGCCAGCATTCCAAAAGTAGAAAAACAACAATAGGGATATAAGTTACATGCAGCGAGTTGTGGATTGACAGATCGTATTTGTACATGGGATCACAATTTAACGAGTGTACAAGTAAAAAATTTCATGGGACTCATGAGCGGGACTATCACGTTTTCACATGTGCTTTGAGTCTCAAAGCTGCATTTGAGCCAATGGCATGTATGTATTAATTTATTTTTAAAATACATTATGCAAATGCAATACAAATGCAATTCATGCATACAATGACTAGAATACACATTTTCTATAATGAGCATATTTTTTACTTTCTATATTCAAATTCATGTATGATATCAGGTATGAATTTTTTTCTGGAGCATTAAGCATAAATGTAAGGGTGATACAACTTTCCTAATAAAACAGAAGAAAAAATGTTTATTAAAAGATTAAATCCTTTAAATGAATTTAAGAAATTTGGTATACATATTATTATTATTATTTCTTTAATAAACTGAGCGAACCCCTGTAGGCCCTCGTCGAAGTCAATAAGCCTCTTTTGTGGTTAGAGAGTTTGACTCCTAACCCTAAGGTTGTGGGTTCAAGTCTCGGGCTGGCAATACCACAACTGAGGTGCCCTTGAGCAAGGCACCGAACCCCCAACTGCTCCCCGGGCGCCGCAGCATAAATGGCTGCCCACTGCTCCAGGTGTGTGTTCACGGTGTGTGTGTGTTCACGTTGTGTGTGTGCACTTTGGATGGGTTAAATGCAGAGCACGAATTCTGAGTATGGGTCACCATACTTCGCTTTATGTCACGTCACTTTTTTTTCACTTTTTAAATATCTGATATTTTGACCTTTATAGAACAACACTGATTTTTTTTTTTTTTAATTTTAACTGTAAAAGACTGTAAAAATGCCACAGTAAAAAAAGATTGTTTTGAGTGAATACTTTTAAAATGAAAAGAAAAAAGTGTCCAGGGTGCTCAAGGAGTTCAAAAAAGAGTCATTTGAAGGTTCTCTTTGGGGTCGGGAATTCAATAGAATGATAGAAAATTTAAAAGACATGTCTTTTAAATTTTCTATCTTGAAATAGCCAGTTCATTAAAGGCTTTTTATAAATTTCTAAAGAAGAGTGCCTTGGATTTCCTTCTACTACATATTTTTAAAATGAACTTTAAAAATATTTGTAAAGTTTTTTTTAAATAATGATTAAAGGCCTTTCCACACTGATGCATACACTCAAAGTGTATGTGTATCAAAGTGTAACGATAATTTGTCACTTTGTATGTTATTCTTTTTTTTTTTTAATTACCCTTTTTAATTATTTTTGTTTTAAACCATATAAAACCAATCTGAATCATGTTTTAAATAATGTTTTCTTTATTGTGGTCACTCTTGTACATCATTAACATTCATACTCTGTTTCTCCAGGTTTTAACTCAAACTTAACATGATGGCTAGTTCTATACCAGTTTTCCATCTTATTTGCGTCAATACTCTATATTCATATGCAAGTACTGTATGAATTGGAGAATGTGATCCGTCCCTGGTGAGGACACACTTCTACCATCTGTCAGTCTGGCTACATGTATGTCTGTTGTGTGTGTGATACTTTGCCTTTCTTGTGCTCTTTTGCCTCGCCAATTCCTTTTACCCCAAATGCAGACCTCAACAAGTAGAAACTCCCTTCAACATGCAGAAACACAAAGACAGAAGAGCAGATCGCACACAGAGTGGTCGGGATCCCTCACACATCAATCACCCCCCCACACTCCTGCCTTTCCTCATGCGTCTGTCACAGAAGTTGACAGGAGCACTGCCCCTTGCTCTGCCCCAATCTGCACCTGAAGAGCTGGTGGGCAAAGCCCAGTGCCTTCTGTTGCATGTCAAAACCCCACTGGGCCTGCAGCACTGAGGAAGTGCAAATATCCTCTAATGGCCTTGATGCAGATGGATGCGTCCATGACAATAGCCCCCGTGCTGGTGCTTTTTGTCAGCGGCCAGAAGAAAGGCCATCACAATGACTCAGCAGAATTATCCATGCAGTGAGACACCTTTCTCATGCTAAAGGCAGCCAAGAATGGACATCTCATTTCAGAGAGAAGCGGCAGGCCTTTTTCTGTTAACATGTCTTAGAAGACTTGAAGGGACTTCTGTTGGGACAATGTTGTGTTGGTATAATTGGATAGAGGGGTCAATTTTGGGCCTACTCAACTCATTGACTAACACCTTGGCTGATGAATTGTGCTGTGGGTTTTTTCCAAAGACAAGGTGCCACTGAAAAGATGGACAGGTCGGGCAAGTTGGCGACTGACGTTGTGTGGCACCGTAGCATTCGATAGCTTCCCCTTTGGTCTCCTGAACATGAAGGTTTCGTTCAAACCAGAGGTTACGTATTGAAAATCACACCTGTCTTTGTGTGGTGTTTTTGTTCAAATAGTGGTGTAAATGGGATCCTCCTGACTCACAGCGGGGTTGTGCGCTTGTGTCTTCAGCCGGCCCGGCTTCACAGTGCCCTGTAGAGTGTGGTCAGTGCGGTCGCGTGTTTTTGCAGTAATGTAAAACCAGGAAGCCTTTGAAACCTAATGAAAGCCTCTGGAGAAGGAGGTTGGCGGTCCTGCGTCACTAGGACTCTCAGAGTGTTTTGTTCAGACTCCCTGTGGTAGGTCACAGACATGGCCGCTCGGACCTTCTGCAGCTGCGGGGCCCGTATTGGCCTTCATGTGAGGAGCCCATGAGACCAGTGCTTGATGCTCAACCATAACCAAAGCTGCAGGACCAGTTGATCTGTAATTAATTACAACCACTGAATTATGTCTGTACACATCATAAATGATTATGTTGGGTTTTATTATGGAAGCCTCTTGTCACCTCAGAGTATAACAAAGGCAATTGTGACTTCATAACTCACAATTTTGATTTTATAATTACAGTTTTGACTTTATTTCTCACAAATGCATCTTTATTATGACTCAATTCTAACTTTATATCCTGCAGATGTGATTTTGTTTCTCGTAAATGTGACTTTATAACTCACAATTCTAACTTTATTTCTCATAATCGTGTTTTTTAATCTCATAATTAAATTTATAACCAGCAAACGTTGCTTTGTTTCTCCTAAACACGACTTTATAACTGACAATTTTTTATGTCTTTAATTCTCACAGTTGCAATTTTAAGTTACAATTTGCACTTTATATCTCAAAGTGTGACTATATCCTGCGAATTTGACATTGTTTCTCCAGAATGCAACTTTTCGCTTGCAGTTTTAAGTTTATATCTCATAACTGCAATTTTGTATCTTACAATTATGACTTTATAACCTACAAATGTGACTATCTATTTCTTCTAAATGCAACATTATAACTCAAAATCCTAACTTTATTTCTCATAATTGTGATTTTATATCTCACAATTATGACTTTATGTCACAGTGTGACTTATATTCTTCAAATGACTTCTTCCTAATTGCGACTTTATATATATTATATATTATATCATAAGTCTGACTTTATTTCTCACAATTGCAACTATATATTTTTTTATGCATTATATATTAATTTGTGACTTTATATCTCACACTGTGGTTGTTTTTTATAGATGAGACTTTATCACATATAATATGACTTTATATCTCAAAATGCCGCTGTAAATATTTATTTCACAATTATATATATATATATTTTTGCTCTAAGGTGGAAAATGGCTTCTACAGTTTATTAATCCATTGAAAAATAAAGAGATACAAGACAGAAAAAAGCAAGCAAGAAAAAAAAACCCACTGAGTATCATTTTTCACAGAGTTTCTGGCAATTTTGTAAACACTGTTGCTACATGTGTGAAAGAGGAGCAGTGTGTTCTGGTCTTGATTAGAGGTCCAGCAGTCTAAGCAGAAAGGGAAGATTACAAAACACCTCTCTCACACTTTCAGATAGGCTTAGTGTTTGTAACAAGATTGTACGGATTGTGGTAGTCGCATACATAATAAGGATGTTGTTGTATTTGTTAAAAAAAATGTGAGGGCCAATTTAATCTTTGAACAGTGGAAAATAATTTTTTTTGTGTAATTTTGACACACTTCCAAAGTTTATGGATTTTCCTGTGTGGTAAAATTGGGTATAAAAGATTTTAGTGGCACACCTTGTGTGAAACAAATGTTGCAATGTTTGCACAATGCCGGTGTCCTCTTGTGAGGTCTGGCCTCAGGTGGTAACTTCGGAGAACTGCATTATTAAGCTACTGTAAATTAAAAGCTGACTGTGGTTTTTCCTGTGCCTGTCATAAATGTTTTACTTTCCCTGTCACTTTACCGTTTAATCATTCTGAAATAATGATTCAGTTAATGAACAAACACAATATAATCAGTTCATTAATAACATAAGCAGAAGGTCTTTAGCATATGTATCAAGAAACAAATTATTGTGCATTACAAGCCCAATAAGTGACTAATATCAAAATATTAACTGCAAAAAGTAATTAGATGATGTCAAATTATTCTATTTGACAGGAAGACAAGTCACCAGTCATTAATTTACCAAACCCCCATTCTAGATCTTTTAATGCTTATCTTTTAAGAGATTTTCCTGATTTTTCAAGACATTTTGTCAGATTAAACCGTCTGTCTCCAGTTATTTGAAGACCCACAGGTATCTATGGAGATGATGGTGGTCTGCAGGCCTGATCTCTCCATATCTATGCAAATATTGATGGCAAAAGGCTGCGCGGATGTCTGGGCTCTGCTTTTATCTTATCACCTTATCACACTCTGCATGGGAGCATATAGTTGCTATAAGTGCTGCTAGTCTCCTTTATGTTCTCTCTACAGACATCAACAAACTTTATATATCACACTTATTTATTAGTATTTTTTTTTTTACATGTACACTTGAATAAAATTTAACAATTTGCAAATGTGATCTTTAATTATATAAATATCAACATGCCATGACCAGGTCTGTAGTCCAGACATTCAATCTGGGTCAGTCTAACCCTCTCTGACCCCCTGCTTGTTCCTTTAGCCTCTTTGTCTCCATTTAGCCCCTCTACCCCAGCATGATCATTTCTTATCATGTATTTATTTGTTTAATCCACCCCTCCCCCCAACAACTCGACTGCCCACTTCACCCCCACCCCCCCTCACCAAACCCAACCCAGGGAAGCCCAGAGATTCTGCACAATGGGCGGATGTCTCCTCGCCAGCCTCGGAGTCTCATCCGGGGGTGATCATGCTCCCTTCATCTCTCTCTCATACTCTCTGTCACTCACAGACTCAGATGTGGCCATCCTGCCCCAGTCGTGCACACACATTATAAATAATGAATGCATTAGCATGCTTGAATGTCTTTTTGGGGATGTGTATGTTGGGGTGGGGGGAGGGTTTATGCCTTAATTCATTATTAATCTACTTCGCGAGCTAAAAGGAGTCTGCCTGGGCCTGTATGCCTCGGCTAAACCCTGCTTTAGGGGGTCTGGCTCTGTGCAGTCTGAACAACCCCCCTTCTTTTCACTACCTCATCGTCCAGCTAAAACCCATCCTCATCCCCTCGCACTCATTCCACTCGTCTTCTTCTTATTCTTCAATCTGGCACTCACGAGTGGTATTTAAGTAGCTTTTGATAAGCACAGGTACAGATTGTTTGGGAAACTGCTGGCTGTTTTGGCAGAGGAGGGGCTACGCTCTTAAAAATAAAGGTTTCAAAAGAGCGTTTATGCAGTGATGACACAGAAGAACCATTTTGGGTTCCCCAAAAACATTACAGTGATGAGTTTCTTAAAAGGACCACATGTTTCTCTTAAAAATAAAGGTTCTTTACGGAAACCTTTCAATGCATAAAAGGTTATTTAGATTATTAAATGTTCTTCACACTAAAAAATAAAAAGGTTCTTTTATAAAGTTTTTTTCTAAAATGTTGAAAGTTTTTTTTTGAGGAACCCTAAAAAGTTTTTCTATGGCATTGCATAGGCCCCTCCTTTATTTTTAAGAGTACATGAAGAACATTTGAATGATCTGAGAATTTTTCCACTGCTGCAATGGAAAGGTTTTGTGGATATTAGAGGTTCTTCATGGAACCATCAATGCCAATAAAGAACCTTTATTTTCAAAATAGTACCAAGATAAAGCATCTACCCATACTGCTTTCTAGCCTTTTTTGTGTTGTTGTTGAAGCTGAACTGATAGCCGGAAGCCTATTGACTTTGAAGTCGCTGTTAGTGCCATTTGTTTTGGATGAGGGGATGGGGGCGGGGTTATCTGAAGGTTAGAGGGCTCAGAAACCCTCTGTTTTGATCACAGAGGCATAATGTCCCATATATGAGGGGCACATGAGGATTCTTGCTATATTTAGACATGGGATTACAGCACAATTATACACCATATCAATGCTGGAATAATGAAATGAATGTGCACTAGCCTGCAGCAAGTCATTGTGTGAATGTGTCGAGCGATTGTAATCATAGATGGGATTAAAAGACATTGTACCTCAATTGTACATGCACAATCTTATGTCTAAAACTTTTATTTTACAAGATTTATTGATGTTTTACAGTGATAATGTATACAGGATCAGCTTTCTGATTGTGTTTGTGTTACTGTCCTTTCATGCCACTAGAGTGCACTGCTTCCTATAAGCCACATCCAATCACAGCGCTCCATTACAAATCCATAGTTAGAGGGATAGAACATGTGCGGTCACACACATCCAGCCACTTTGTAGCATGTACAGAATTTCTCTTCATGCAAACATGTATACCCCCCCACCATCCATGCACGCAGAAACTGAATATTAGCTTCCCTTTGTCACCTAAAATGAACATACATAATCACGTTTCCCTAAAACACCATGATACTCATAAATATAACTGACCCAGATAACAATATCAAAATGAGACACATATCACAGTGTGAGCTATGCCTTCATTCTTGCATGTATTTTTGTCTTTCCCTTTGCTCTTCCTCTCTCTCTCTGAATGTTTGCCATATGTGCGTTGGGAGAGAGCGCTATACTGAAGGGAAAAGATTTCAATGTGAAGCATTGCTTCCTTGAAAAGCAATGCTGCGTATCTTTCTTTTGTGCAAGGGATTCTCTTTCAACTTTGTTGCCTAATATGTCACTCTCTCACTCACACATAAGAGCGTCCTTTGATCTTTTGCAGCTTTTGTTGAGTTAGCATGGTTGCACTACTGCCAGACTGCTTACTGCATTATCACTTTAACGTAAATCGTTGATCAAATACTCTGTTACCTTAATCCTATAGATTAATGACAAAATAAAAAGGTGCATAATCATAAACGGTGACTTAAAATATCAAATATAGATGTTATGGTAAACAAGTATAAATATTCTTTATATGAGCATAAAATTGTTTTATAAGAATAAAAAAATGCCATGTCACATATATGTTTTAGGATCGGATTTGGTGTATTATCGAATATACCAAGGGACTTTTAAAATTCCTAATCTGAGTGAATTCAGCTAAAAAGAAAATTAACTGATTTAGATAATATTAGGTGGCATATAGGAAGCAAAACATTGTATGCAAAATAATAACATCCCAAATAGGATAAAAATGGAAGGTGTGTTTATTTTTTTTATTTTTTTTTTTTTTACTCTGTAAACATACACTACCAATATTCGGAACGAGGTTTGGACACATGACAGGTATTTTCTTATGATCTTAAAAAACCCTTTAATCTTAAGACTTAAGCTTAAATGTTTTAATTACTTTGCTAGAAAAATATATATAAAAAACTAAAATAAATAAATTATGTATTTATTCATTTATTTTCTTGTTTTTTTCTTTTAAATTAAGTTTAACCAGATAGTGAAGGAAAGGAGCCTGCAAGTTTAAGCATGTGAACTACATAAGTTAATAAATAACTGAAAAATCTAAAAAAAAGTAAAAAAAATTTAAATAAAAATTAAAAAAAAAATAAAATTAAAATAAGATATAAAATAATTTGCCGCTGATAACTACTATTGAACTACTATTCAAATTGAGGGAAATAGCATCAATAGCAATAATAAAAAATATGTAAGTATGTCCAACACTTTTGACTGGTAGTGTTTCTTTGAACAGTATTAGGTGTAGCAGCAGCCCACTCCATTACCAGCGAGAGCCAGGTTGCTTTTGCTGAGCCCTTGGAATGTGCTCGGTGCTATGTTTGGGTCTGGGGGTCTTCACTGTGTGTGTCGAGGGCAGTGGCAGGAATCCCACTGTGCCTATGAACTCTATTCAAACTCTGAAATGCCTCTGCCTAGGCAGGAAATTGAAATATTGGGCTGTATGTGCAATCCAGTGACAATCTATCATGACATGTTGGCTCAAGGAGAGCAGCTCCATTGATCAGATATAGGCTGCCGAGTCTACAGGTTAAGAGGTAAAAAGACAAGGAGAGAGCGCCTTGCAGTGGTCCAGTTTTAAACTTAAAGTACCTTAAAGAAAAAAACTGGGCCCCTCTTTCGTTCATCCAGCAGTGGAGGGGGCATTAGTCAGGGATAGCAAATCCTTAGTATTTCTTTTCGTAACTCAGGAGAGGTATAAGCAAGAAGATAGGCAAGGCCAATGTCAACTCCAAACACTCATGCAAAATCAGAATGCCTGATCAATACATGACCTTAATAATTTTGCAAAGAAACACTGTAGTCTGTTCAATACTATGGCTATAATGGCAACTGATCAACACTAAATGTATATAGAGGATATTGAGAAGTTCCCTCCATCAGTTTAACCAAATCATCATACCACCTGCCACATAACGGTACAGTAGAAGTTGACAGTATAAACATTTAAAGACCAAAAAGCAACACTGAAATAAAAAAGTAAAATAAAAAGTTAATTAAATGTTTGAAATTAAATGGGGAAAGCAAAGGCTAGTAGTTATTTTGAACAAACATTAATGTTTAACAGCCCTCTGTGTGATTGACATTAATTTACACAACTACTTTAATTTGTAGCAGACAAGTATGGCAATAAAACATCAAAGTTTAAAACACAGCGCAAATAAAAATCAATCAATAAATAAATAAAACAAAAGACCAACATTTTCATTGGATTTTTGTACTGTAGGCTACAGATTAAAAATCCACCATGATTTTGTCAACAAACTTAATATTTAAGAAAGGCCTTTAGGGAAGTTTGATAAAAGTCATTTACATAAAACATTTCCTATTAACGCATCTGAGTCCATAAAGGTGTGCGACTGAATTATTCTGTGATTACATAAAATGCGCCACAGTCGGCGGACGCGCGAAGCAGGATGTTGAATATCACTTTAAATTTTTCAGAACACTAAACCCGACAGATTTGTTTACGAATTTCTTTGTAATAACCGCTCGCGTGACCCTATAGACCAGTGCGGTCAAGCGAGCTGAAAAATTGCGCCCAATTAGTGGATTTTGAAACGACTCAAGGTAGGCTATGTGGTAATCATACAGGAAATGACATCAACGGGTCAAAACTAAAAATATGTCGCAGGGTGGACGGTGAGTGTGGGACGCCCTGAACCTGCTCTGTACCGGATGCTTCGAGACAGGTTTCTATAGTTTTGGGAGGTGGATGCTGAGGACCAGAGCTGAGTGAGCGCTTCTCATCCATCACTTTCATCCTCTGCAAGTTCAGCGCAGACGACACACTTTCTCAGTCACCCCTACACACAGCAATCACATCTCACACGGGGCACACATAACACATCTCACACTCTATACACGGCACATACATACAGCTCTTACACATTCTCCAAAACAAAATCAACTACTTCATGTTGGGGAGATGTGTTGGAACAGATCCGGTGGGCTGTCGCAGGTGCATCTGTCTGGGGCAGAGAGAGGAGACAAACACCACAGGCAGTGCAATGCTGGAGTTTTCACAGTTGAGGGAAACGTAGTTATATATGGATATGATTGTGTACAGCACATTTTATTGTGAGCCCACTGTATGTAGCGAGATAATGCGAAGATGCACCTGCAACGGTTCGCGCTATGAAGTGTTATTGAGGCGCATCCATGTTTGAGCTCCTGCTGCATCACTGTGATGAGAGCGAATCAGGTGCCAAGGCGTACGTGGTCATG
The DNA here is from genome assembly GCF_018340385.1 of Cyprinus carpio. Taxonomy (NCBI): domain Eukaryota; kingdom Metazoa; phylum Chordata; class Actinopteri; order Cypriniformes; family Cyprinidae; genus Cyprinus; species Cyprinus carpio. The sequence continues at coordinate 22,900,462 of NC_056585.1, read as the reverse complement.
TGTTTTTTGTTGTTGTTGTAGGGATTACACACGTCGATCTGGAGCACGCCTTTGAGAATTTTGTCCCGCTGGTGTACACATTTTTTATATCATGCTTCATGCATGATTTCATACATGAGGATTATTGGCTATGCTTTGTTCCACATATTGTGCGTTACGCACGCTTTCACTTCACGTTTCTTTATGTAAAAATAATTTATATTAGATATGAACATAAAGTTATGTAATACTAAGATTGTAGTGTCACATATTAAGTTCCACATAGAGAAGACTGGGGCCTATTTTATTTTATTTTATTTCATTTATTACTACTCCAGTAAATGTAGTACTCCAGTAAATTTTATTAAGGGTAATTTTTTTTTTGTGTATATATGTGTGTATATATATGTATTTATATGTATATATTAGGGCTGTCAAATGATTAATCACGATTAATCACATCCAAAATAAAAGTTTTGTTTACATAATATATGTGTGTATACTGTGTATATTTATTATGTATATATAAATACACACCACACACATGCATGTATATATTTAAGAAGAATATGTTATGTTTATATATTAAATATATTTATATATAATATAAAATATAAGAATATAAATATATAAATGTATATACATGTAAATATTTTCTAAATATATAATTTATGTGTGTGTATTTATATATACATAATAAATATACCCTGTACACATACATATATTATGTAAACAAAACTTTTATTTTGGATGTGATTAATCGTGATTAATCATTTGACAGCCCTAGTATATATATGTGTATGTGTATGTATATGTATGTGTATGTGTATATATGTGTATGTGTATATATATGTATGTATGTGTGTATGTATGTGTATATATATATGTGTATGTATGTATATATGTATATATATATATATATATATATATATATATATATATAGATAGGGCTGTCAAATGATTAATCACGATTAATCACATCCAAAATAAAAGTTTTGTTTACATAATATATGTATGTGTACAGGGTATATTTATTATGTATATATATAAATACACACACATAAATTATATATTTAGAAAATATTTACATGTATATACAATTATATATTTATATTAATAAATATAAAAATAAAAAACACACATTATGTAAACAAAAACATAACATATTCTTCTTAAATGTATACATGCATGTGTGTGTATTTATATATACATAATAAATATACACAGTATACACACACATATTATGTAAACAAAACTTTTATTTTGGATGTGATTATCGTGATTAATCATTTGACAGCCCTAATATATATATATATATATATATATAATATATATATATATATATATATATAATATATATATATATATATATATATATATATATGATAGATAATATATTATATACAACACACACACATACACATATATATATATATATTATATATATATATATGTGTATGTGTGTGTGTGTGCTATATATAATATTATATTATTCATATAGGTATATATATATAATTTAATTAATAATATAATTAATAATATAATTAATAACTATATATATATATATATATATATATATATTCCATATATATATAATATAGGTAATTTTTTCCCCCTCAAACTTGCACACACCATTTTGTCCCTGTAGAGAGGCATGTTGTCACAATATATGGGGTAAATTTGCTTAATAACAATTTGACATTAAAATCTAATGTTTTCCGAAAAATGTAAAAAGTAAAACAATAATGAAACTCAAAACTTTTCACAAAATAATGAAGAAAAAAACAACAACACGTGTGCTGGACCAATCATTTAGTCCTCTTAAACCCACCACTGCAAGCTCTGGTTCATCAGCCTCCACTTTTAAAGGCAACACCCACATCTCAAAATCCAAACAGCTGACGGATAGAACCAAGTCCCCACCCTACATTTATTTTTTACTTTTTCAGTAAGCCATTACACTCAGCTGTGTCACAAAACAGAAGAATTTGTTCTGTTCCATAATGACTTTAATTATTATTAAAAAGTTGACACTTGATTGTAGAATCACATTCACAAAAAAAAAAAAAAAGTTTTTTAAAAAAGTCAAATACTGCTAAAGAAAACACATTTGTCTAAGGAGACGTATGACTTAGTATAGTATATTAACTGAGACATAGGCATGTGACAACTAGCCCTGGTCTCTCCTAATGTTGGTTTATATTTTGCAGATGCTTCATGCACATCATCCCTTGCAGAGAGTGTGTATTTAGATGCAATGTCCTGCCAGGACTTCAGTGTTGAGCTGCAGTTTAAACCTGCCGTCTGTGTTGCCTGTCTGTCTGGAGTGATAAATATATCATTCATGCTTGCGTGTAGACAGCTCTGTTAATCTCCTACCACGCAATAGTGATTCCATCAGCCGTGATCCTCACGAGCGACCCACATGTATAACTGCGTTTGTGTATGTGTGTGTGGGTGTATATAAGATGCATAGGTCAGAGCAGGCTGGTTTTAGTGGTGCGTGCAGCAGATCCAGGCCTTTGAGGTCTCAGTAATTAGCTGGGTGGAGGCATTCAGCATGGTCATATATTCACCATGCTGAAAGGGTGCGGGCAGGGGGTCTATTGACGGCTGACAGGTGCAGCAGCGGAAGGCGTCAGGAGTTTGGGCAATCGAAACCAGAGCTGCAGTCTAGTAGAAACATCTCCGGCCCCTAGGTTACCCCTCGCCCCCCTCCTGGGGGTCAAAATTGAAAGCAAGTTCAAGACCCGTTTGCTGCCCTATTTTGATGTGCACAAGGTCTGCTGTGTGTTTTGTGATTGAATGTGGAGGGTGGACACAAAGAAAGCTTGATTGACATTCTTTTTTTTTTAATCTGTTATTTCACATATATATATATATATATATATATATATATTTATATATATATATATATATATATATATATATATATATATATATATATATATATATATAATACTAAATTTGCTAAGAGTAATAAATCTTTTTTTATTTAATATTTTTGTCCTTTTGCCTTTCTTATACAGAACAGTACTGAGATGACAGGAAGCCAGGTCTCAAATGGATAAACCTAGGTGAAAATAAATTTACATTAAAAATTTTGAAGATTGTTTTTAGGCCACACCAAATTGTGAACACAACATCTTAAAGTGTCATTTGGGACAGGGCCTTAGTTGACTCTTTAGTCGATTACTTATGTACATCCCTACTGTGCAGCATGTAGCAGTAAATTTTTTTTTTTTAAACAGCCAGTCCAGCCTGAACTGCTTAATCTAGTGGTGCACGATAAATATCGGCCGATAATTAATGCGCATCTCGTCAGTAAAGCCAGTTCTCTAATCAGTGATAAATTCCATCAGGTGCGTGATTTCACATAGAGCAGCGTTTACTACAAGGAGCCGTTGTTAACTGACAAGCTGCGCAAATCCACGCTGATAATGAACGCAGCTTGTCAGTTAACAACGGCTTGTAACAGCTGCTCTATGTGAAATCACGCACCTGATGGAATTTACCCCTGATTAGTTAACCGGGTTTACTGACGCGATGCTCATTAATTATCGGCCGATATTTATCGTGCACCCCTGGCTTAATCTTAGTTACAGCCATTACAAATCCTGCTGACTTGGTTTGAGAGCCAGACAGAAGGATTTTTCTGAAAGCTTTGGTTTTATTTAGCATTCCTCAGAGGTTTATGGGCAGGTGTTTAAAATTAAGAGCAGGATAATTATTGGAAACTTTCTGAAGGCACAAAACTTTTTTTTGCTTGGCTCTCAATTAGACACACTCAACAGACATACAAAGCAGAGAACACTGCACACACGGACCCTCTTACCCTGCCACATTGTAGAACAACTGAACAAGCAGATAAAATGCAAACCCTTGTCTTTTCTCCCACACTCTAACCATTAACTCAGGTCAGTGTGTTCTGTGTCTGCAGGCCGGGAGTGTATTTTTGACCTGTAATTATCAGGGCTTAACTGCACCATTGGTACTTTGCAGAAATCAAGGTGCCACTCTGCAGCTCTAGAGCCCTGTGCCAGGTCCTGATTGCAAGTTACTGGGCCAGGGATATCAAGTACAAGAGGAGAAATGTGAAATCCCAGATAAAACCCGGAGCCTTAAAGAGCCATGAAGTGCATGTAATGAGGAAAGTGATGGGGTTTGGGTGTGCTAAGCACACAGTGACATGGAGGATGTCTTTGAGTGAGAGTCTCTGTGACATTTGTCCTCCCTAATCCAGGATTTACAGAGGACTCACAAAATTTAACAAGGTTAAATCAGTAGGCAGGTTAGCAAAGCATATCGGAAGCACGGCTTGACAAAAATTAGTAGGCACTAGACAACCTGTGAATTGCTTGTCTTGCCGCAGTGGGCAGTATTATTCAAGTGAAACCAACAAGCTCTTATGAATACGAACTGCCACAACCATTTTACGTTTTGGTCATACAATCTCATTTGTACATTTTTGTATGATCTTATGCTTCACTGACAGTTAGTTTAGAGTTGGGGTTAGAGGTGGACTTTCATGCTTCTTTTTTATATATATATATATATATATATATAATATAAATTTGCAACCAATTTGCCACAATGTAAAATAGTTAACTTTTCTCATGAGATCAGGTTGAGTGAAACAGTACATTGATGCTGTCCTATATGGTTCCAGAAATGATGAACTTCTCTTTGTTTTTATGCCCTGTTAGGGTTTTGTACGACCGTTAAGCTAATGACCCTAATAAGTCAAAAATGCATCTGCCCTGGAAAAGCTGAATAATGCCAGATATTAATGGAGCTGGGCCCTGAATGATTCCCGGGTTGGTGTGGCAGTTAAACGCATTCCAGGTTTTGTGGAGGCCATTATTCCTGCTCCTTAATCACCACCTCTGCTTTTATTACCCCCAAAGCCTCACTGTGTGGTTCGGGGAAACCACATGTGGGCACAGGCCAGGAAATGTCGAGCAGACAAGAAAATGTCTTCCTTTACCCTTAAAAGTAATAGCCTTAACCAAACACCAAAGGCAGGCTGTTCTTAACCAGACTTTGCTGTCTATATCCATTTATGGGATATTGGATGCTGTGGTGGAGGAATGGTTGGACACTGGTTCTCAGAATGATTTTATTGAAGATATATAATAGATAATAGAATAGATATATAATATAATTTATTGAATATGTATAATAGTTATGTAGTACAAATTATTCCAGGAAGTTTAGACATCTTGTAGTTTTCATCTGTCATGAGGTTGTGTTAAATGTCATCCTCCAGTCCTCGGGACCCACTTCCCAGAATGTTTTAGTTGTCTCCTTATTTAACACACTAATAAGCAGATGAGTTAAGTCAGGTGTTTTAATTAGTAAAATTAATTAAATACAAAAGTCACAAATAATTGTATCTGAGTAATAAAATGAGTAATAGACTTTTAATTACAAAAGTCACAAATAATGGGAATCAGGTTGCATAGCTGATTTTTTTTTTTTTTTACAGTCACTATATATTTGATATTGTTTTTTTTTTTTACAGTCACTATATATTTGATATTGGCTGACATTAACAGGTATTTAAAAAAAATCAGTCAGTATTAGATAATTAAATTGTTTACAATTATTTAGCCTGTTTTTACATTTAGATTACATTTGCTTTTCTCTAACTCTCACTTAAATTTTAAAAGCACTAATAATTAAATAACACAGTTCAGTGTAATCTTCAGCAAATCTCAAAATTAATTTCCAATTTTTATACTGTATTTTATAATTTCATACTCTACAATATAACGTTGTGATGTCTAAATAGAGTTGTAACATTTTTAAAGACTAAATTTTATTTTGGTGTTTTATTTTCTAGTTTACACAGAATAATGAAGAATTTTAGTAACAGCATTGTCATGAAAAAATTATCTGCTTATTGGTCAGCCAGAATTTTAATATCACTTCTTTCATACTCAAAGGTTTTTATTTATTTATTTATTTTTGGAGCTTAGAGTAATGAAGTGAAGTTGTGGAAACATTTGCAATATTCCTTGCATCTTGAGTAACTCAAGTGCTTCAGTCCTGGATTAATGAGGGAGGTCTCATCCCTGACATGGTCCATCCATCAGTTCCCTCCAAGGCCTTCTCCTTAAGGGACAACAGAGTGGGGGGTATAGATGATGAAGAGGACTAATTAAGCCACCATGATGTTTTGTTTTATTATGGGCTCAGTTTGAAATTTTCAATAAATCTTATTAACATAGGAGGTGCTCGGAGACGTCTGACTGAAGGTGTGAAGTGGGTCTGCTGTTTACACTGAGGCTAACAGCTGCACACTTGCGAGGGCTGTAAAAAACATACGCTGCGCCAGTGTCGCTGTCGACACACTGTTGGCTGATGCCATAATTCATGTGTGTCATCCACGGGATGCTGTGTGAGGGGAGGGGAGTAGGTGAGTTTTTTAAGCTCCTCCTGTTTACCCACTGCCTGATGGCCCCCTGTAGAGAGCAACAGCAATTATCACCTTGGAGGAATGTGGGAGCCTTGTGTTAAATTCCCTTTGACCCTTTAGTAGAGGAGGTCAGGAGGTGGTGATGCCCCCAGGGAGCAGCAGGCAGTCAGGGGTGGGTAGTCCATGGATGGGTGCGTTTGGGGCTGTTTGTCATGGTCAGGGAAACTTGAGTCTGACATTGCTTTACAACTGCAGGCCAACAAAGTCGGTTGGTTCTCATTCTCCAGTCCTCAAATAGGATTTTTATGGTGCATTTGCAGTGCAAACAGCTGCTTTGCTGTCTTAGTTTGATTGCATCAGGACTAGCTTCATACTTTGAGGACAAGCAGTCAGGTGAACACATCCACCAGGATGAACTTGGAGGCTTGTGTCCTTCACACACTCAAAACACCTGAAGACAAAGCTCTTCTGTACAACTCTTTAAATCAGTCGCAGTAGTCAAAGCCAATCTTCTCAATTTCTAGACAACTCATTACTGAAAATTAACCCTTAGTTAAAGGGTTATAGGAATAATTCTCCCAAAAATGAAAATTCTGTCATTATTTCTCACCTTCATGTCATTCCAAACCAAACCAAAGATATTATAAAGAATGGTTAGAATTAGGGCTGTCAAATGATTAATCACGATTAATCACATCCAAAATAAAAGTTTTGTTTACATAATATATGTGTGTTTACTGTGTATATTTATTATGTATATATAAATAAAAAACAATGAATGTATATATTTAAGAAGTATGTTATGTTTATATATTAAAATATATTTATATATAATATAAAATATAAGAATATAAATATATAAATGTATATACATGTAAATATTTTCTAAATATATAATTTATGTGTGTGTATTTATATATACATAATAAATATACCCTGTACACATACATATATTATGTAAACAAAACTTTTATTTTGGATGTGATTAATCGTGATTAATCACTTGACAGCCCTAGTTAGAATGTATTGTCCATATAATGAAAGTCAAAATGTCCAAAACTGCATTGAACCACATTGCTGATTTTCATTCTATGGAAAAAAGAAGCACTGAGACATTTTTCAAAATATCCTCTTTTTTTTTCTTTCTGAATGAAGAAAGACAAAATCCAGTAAATATTGATGTAATTTTCATTTTGGAATGAACTATCCTTTTTAAAGCAATTTAATTTGATGATACACTGATGTAGTAAGTCTTTAATTTAGTTTTGAATTCGAAGACCCTCCCCTTGAATTATGATCCAACAAGAGGTCACATTTGAGACATGTACACTCTTGGAAAAAAAGCTACTGGGCCTACATATTAGTACTTAAAGGGATAGTTCACCCAAAAATGTAAATTCTATCATCATATACTCACCCTTATGTTGTTTCAACCCTGTATGAATTTCTTTCTTCTGTTGCTACTTGGTAATTTTGGTAACATTTGCTGGTACCCATTGCATAGTATTTATTACCAATAATAAACCAAATGAAAACCAGCTTACACCAAAAA